>NC_063338.1:69157664-69200999 GCF_021869965.1 Rhincodon typus
GGCAGCATCAGAGGAGCAGGAAAGCTGACGTTTCAGGTCTGGACCTTTCTTCAGGAAAAAAGGGTCCAGACCCGAAACGTCAGCTTTCCTGCTCCTCTGATGCTGCCTGGCCTGCTGTGTTCATCCAGCTCTACACCTATTCCTATTACCTTCATACTTTTGTAGAACTTCTGTCTACATGATTTGGCACGAAAACTGATTCTAAGGGCAAAAGTTCATCAAAAAATCATTTGTGCACAGTGGGATGGAGGAAGGGGTCTTCAGTTGGTTGGGTCCTGTTTTAGTTGTGGACTTTGCCATGGCCTTTAAATCAGCCATAGCATTAGCAACATTTTTCCAGTTACCTGACCAATGACAAAGTGCAACCAAATTGATAACTGGAATGATGTTTAAAGTAGGAATTCTATTTGAAGAACCTAGGCAGGAGTCAGCAAAACTGCATCTTACATATTGCTGAAATCAGAAGAAAGTTGAGCAATGGCATGAAGACTTGGGAAGGCTGGCATCTCTCCAGTGACCCACGTCCCAACCAGCATCTTCATTTCTCTGACTCTTCCCTAAAGCCATGCTTGACGATGGAGAACAATAAGTAGGTTTCCTGCAGATATAAGGAAGATGCCAGCTACCCAAACAAAGCTGATATTACCGAAACAGATAGTGTCTTGGGTGCAAATATCTGAGTGTTTCATCAATCCCACCTTCCCTCAGACAAGATATCAGAAGTGGCTCCTTATTGCACAATGTTTAGTGACACTTAACTTCTTGGATGGTTGCCCAATCCCTCATGCAGCAAGAATTGTTAAACATTCAGGCTTGAGCTGATAAGAGCAAGTAACCTTAAGACACACAAGTGCCAGGCAATGACTAACTTCAGCAAAGAGAATCTAACCATTTTCCTTTGAAATTCAATTACATTACTATCATTAAATTCCCCCATCTTCAACAACTTGCGGTCCACCAGAAACTTAATAGGGCCCAGTACAAGATCCGACAGCAGTGGCTGCTTCAGCGTTGTGGGCCCGAAGCAGACTCCTGGCTGTGGCAGAGTGGAGTTTGGGCGAGTACAGTAGCCAGAAGCATTGGTGGCTGCTGCATTGGCAAGATCCAGTGAGGACTCATAGCAGCGGATGAGTTGGTGGAAGCAAGATGGCGTCAAAGAGTGGCAACTCATGTTCCAGCAGTGGCACATCAGTAAAGCGGACTTGTGGCTGGCCATATGGCCCACGATGGGGCACTTACCAAGAAGGGCTGCAAAGTTGAACACTATTCCTTTATTTCTTTCTTTTTCTGCCATTGTGTATTGTGTTCTGGCTTATTTTTGTGTGTTTTAAGATGGCACCAGAGATTGGTGACACTGTGCAACACTTCCCACTGTATTTTGAAACAAAATACATATGACAATAAATAAATAAATAGATAAATAAATAGATAACTATACTCTGGGCAGTTTGAAATAGGCAATAAATGATCGCTTACATCCCAAGTACTACTTATAAAAATAATTTTGCCGGTAATGCATTCTGTAGTCTAGTTACTTACAATGTGAAAAAATTCTCACTTCGCATTTGCTTCTCTTGCAAAAGATTTTAAAACTGTCCCCTTTGACCCTCAATCAGTTTATGAGCATGAACATTTTCTCCCTCTCCATTCTGTCCAGACTCCCCGATTTGAAAACTAGTATTAAGTCTCCTCTTAGCTTTCTTCTCTCCAAGGAAAACACATTCTTTGATGCAGAGAACAGTGTCAATCCCCCTCACTATACTGGTCGTCTACTCCCACTACATTCCTTTGTACTCCCTTTCTGAGTAGCTTCTGGTACAATGGCACCATAGTCAGCTCATTTCTGTAGCCCTCGCTCTGAACCAAACAAGCTGAAAAACCTTCAAACCTTTTGAACAATTGCCAAGCCTGAAGAACTGCTGCATTGCTGTCACTCTGACACATCACCTGTACTGCCTTACTAAATTTGTTTTGAGGAGCTATTTAATTGTTGTATTCAACTTTATATTTATTTACATTTTTATATATTAATTTAACCTTACAACCAGCTGCTATTCTATCTTGAGTCTTAAAAATAGAATACACCTTAATCACTTTCCCAATGCTCACCGATAAATCAGGTTCTTCTTCTGTAATAAAAGATCAGTTCCTGAAGGCTGCAAGTGTTAGGCAAAAGCAACAGAACACCTCTTTCTCTTACTCCAAATAATTCCCTAAAATCCTTCACTTGAGCACACTATTGTCAGTCACACTCTATAGGAAGTCACACTAGGTTGCCTAAGTTTACGTGCTGCTAATTCAAGAGGCCTATCTGATTAATTTAGTGGGCATCCAATTTCAACTGCTTCTTAATTAAGCTGCTCTTTCACTGGAACCCTTGAAAAAGCCCTGCCTAAGCTTGATAACTGCAGAATATAAACTGTAGATTTCAGTTAAATGCCAACTATAATCTAAATTAGAGAATTTAACAAATTAAGAATTATACTTTCTTGTCCAACAACTGCATGAACTAAGTGTCCACAGCCATTGTGGTCTCCAGAACTGTACACAATGCTCCAGCTGAGGTCTCACCGTAATCTTATATAAATTCATCACATCCTCTCTGCTCTTATATTTAAAGCTGCTACTTACGAAACCTTGAATAATTTATGCTTTATTAACAACTTTCTTCACTTGTCCCACCACCTTTAATGACTTATGTATGTGTACATTCAGTTTTTCTGCTCCTACCCATCCTTTGAAACAGTATCCATTTTTTTTGTGTGTCAATGTTGTTTGTATCAGTGTATCGCCTCACACTTCTCTGCTTTGAATTTCATTGATGTCTATTGACCAACCTCACCAACATATTAGTGTCCTTTTGAAGTTCAACACTATATTTCTCACAGTTTAAAATTCTTCCAAATTTTGTGTTATCTGCGAATTTTGAAACTGTTCCTTTCAAGACCTAGATATATTTATATATTTGGAAAAAGATTCCAATAATGATCCCCAGGGAAATCCATTACAAACTTTTAAGCAGCCCAGAAAGTGCTGATTAACCATTACATTCTGTTTTCGTATCCCTCAGCCAATTCTATATCCACATTGCTGCTGTTTCTTTATTCCATGAGCTAAATGTTTGCTATAGGTCTGTTGGCTGACAGTATTTCAAATGCCTTTTGGAAATGTGTGTTCTATCAAAATGGATCTTAAAGTCTGGTAAATTGGGAAATTCTGAGCATTTTTAAAAATCTTTAATGTTTGGGCCTCCTCCACCAAAATTATAATCCTGACTGATTATCCAGCTCAGCTCAACTTGCTGGAGTTTGTTGAAAAGGTAACAGACAAGGCGATGATGAGAAGGCTCACTTCTTAATGATTTTTATTTCACTTGAACAGTTGCAGGTTGCTACAGTTAAAACTCTATCCCAAGAAAAGAAATACAAGTGTTATGTGTGAAGGGAAAGACTGGGAAGGTTTTTCAGTGGCCCCTTGTAAGGATTTGCTAAAATAATTCATGTGCTGATCGGAATGCTGCTTCTTGATCTTTATCTCTGGATGCATTCATTTGTTTGCAGGATGCATAACATGTTAAAGGGAGGCAAACTAAAGGTGGGGAATATATTAGCATAATTAAAACATTAGAAATAATACCACATCAAAGTTTTTAGAAAACAGCAAAATTTGGAGTCACTGAATGACACAATCTATTGGACACCCTTCTTGCACATGGGTTCAAATCCATTCTAGAATAATAGAATGAAAGTCTACTCTATTTTGGCTGTAAGAATTGTTCGTGAAATGTATGTATAATTTTTTTCTGAGGCTGGAGTTACTTTATAGGGGCAAAATATTGGACAGCCAGAAGATCATTTGTGTATGTTGAGCTTACTGTTAAGAGTTGCATAATAATCTGGTCATTACAACAGGTCTTCACAGCTTTGAGATATGGACAGAAGGAAGAAATCAGTCAGGATTTCTATTCCTGGTGGCAATATATTGAGTCTAAATGGACATTTTCTGTGAAAAATTGGTGAGGAGACAAGCAAGTTTGGCTGTGAGAGCACTTCCATAATCAAATAGCCTGTTCCTATTCACAATTTATTCTCACAGATGAAATATGCCTGTTTAGTTGTGGTCCTTTCCAACTGCATTAGACTGTAAGACATATATCAATACTTTCAGATAAAGGGGAAGAAATTTGGAATAAAATACATTTACACTGTCATGTCCCAGTGAGAAGAGGTGGACCAGCTCCCCTTTTTTTCAATTTTCCCTGTTGGTGACGACAGTTTAGGTTCTTTTATGGCGCACGATTACCTTTCTCCAATAACAATGTACTTAACTACTTTTTACTATCACAATAAGGAACTAATCACAAGGTTTGCTTGGATTTAAAGAAAAACAAGTTTCTGAGCCTGATAACGCCATGGAGAAGTAATAAAGACACAATGTCAAGTATATAGCCTTGGGGTGGACTTTCTGGCTGGTGTCATTGCCTTTGAGGGAAAATGTTACTTTTAACTCAGGCTGTCTATAATTAACATAAAATAACTTAGGGACATTAGTCTGCGTTGGTTTTGTAAAACTTGACTAACATGAGTAGTCAGGTGATGCCTATGGCTATTTTAACTCAGGTTTTTTTGGTTTCTTATTTAAAATCCATTTCAGCCCATGACAGTCCAAGGTCTTAAACTTGGTAACGGTATTTGAAAGTCAGTAGTCAATATTTAACAACATCGAGATGATAGTGTGTTAATAATCAACATTAGTTCATAAAACACATGGTTTTCTGCTGTATTCCAACTTGTCGAATTAGACACGCAGTCTGTGATTCCAGAATTTCTCAAGAACCATTGAGACAGTATGAAATATAAAATTATTTTCATTGGACTGCAGTGCATTAATGTGATTTATTTGAAATGATTCTTTAATCTAATGTCTTAATTATGAGGTGTATTTTTCTTGCATTTACCACAAGTTTTCAGACAGTCCTAAGTGGAGTATAAAAAATAATGGGATTGGGGAACATCCACAACATCCCTAGTCCCAGACTAAGCCTCAGGTATTTTCCTCAGCCTCTACTAAAGCTAAACTGCAGTGCAAGCTGTTGTCCCAATGTCCCACATGGAAAAGATGGTGGGCAAAAATTTCTGGAATGTTCTTGTTCACTTCCTAATTATATTCTGAAAACAGTGTGAACTGTGCGGCCATGAACTGATACAGTTATTGGTGAGTTAACCTTGAAATTCTTTCAACACAATGATTTCAGATTATCCACTTTTATAACATTTTCAACAGGGCTCAACCCAGGTGCCAGGTAATTCCAGAGAAGCTCAAAAAGCTTCTGAAGTTGGTCCCTACCCTCCAAGTAGATACAAATTGTTGCATTATTATAAATGGACACTGGACCTTTATATTTCAGGCTTAAAGTCTGTTCCATGACACTTGCATTATCTCTGCAGGAGTTTTGGGACCAAATATGCCCCCAGCAATTCCTACTCTGACAGAATCCTGGATTATCAGCGTGTTGTAATGCTGCTCCAGTGAAATGGAGAAGACCTGATGGGAAACATAGGAGAAAATATATACAAAATCTTAGGTTCTATCAGGAGATTTAGGGCTGGGGTAGTTAAGTCCTCCAGGGATACATTAGCCCAGACTGATGATCTATATCCTGCTGCTTGCCATAACAAAACATTGTGGATCTCAGCTGAGGTCATATAACTGTATTCTCTGTGTAATTCCCACAGTATCCAAAACTCATCCATATGGTTGTTAGGGACAACAGTAAATTTGTCCACCTTTGTAAAGTCTGTAAAGTGGCAAATAGAGTGCAATCCTGACAAAGGAAGGTTCCTCCACATCTTATGACCCTTTAATTTAAAAAAAAACTGCTAGGATTTCCCAACAGCTCCAGTCAGAATTTCTAGGTCAGTGCCCATAGGCACTGTGAGATATGTATCACAATTAATTTTGAGGTAGAGGTGTAGCTTATAGGTGGATAATTAGTATTTTTCAGTTATTTTTGTCTTGAGATGTATTTCATGGAAAGTGGCACGGTAGCTCAGTGGTTAGCACTGCTGCCACACAATGCCAGGTACCCGGGCTCAATTCCAGCAATTGTCTGTGTGGAGTTTGCACATTCTCCCCGTGTCTGCATGGGTTTCCTCCAGCTGCTCCGATTTCCTCCCGTAGTTCAAAGATGTGCAGGTTAGGTGGATTGGCCATGGGAAATACAGGGTTACAAGAAAGAATAGGGGACTGAGTCTTTAGAGGGTTGGTGTGGACCGGATTGGCTGAACGGCCTGCTTTGACGCTGTAGGGATTCTATGATACCATTGAGTACATTCACAGTCTTCTGGAAAATAATTGCAATCTTCTATAAATACAAACGCAAGGCAGCAACTGTCCTGTGTCTCTGATATGCAAACACAAAGGACACATGTACAAACCAAAACTCTACATTGAAAAAGTTAATCACATTTATTATCTTTGTTATTCATGTTTCCCCTGATATTTAAATCTATACAGTCTGGTATGTGTGCAAATAGATTATAATAACATGAACAGTGCTGGAACAAAGTAAAGATTTGTACAGTACATCATAAATTGACATGGTAACACAGATCAGAAGATAACAGTCAATATTGACAACTATAAGGGAGCAACTGTGATAACTGACACTTCATTCAGGTTTGTCCTGAAATCTTTGGTCTTTAATATGTTAAGAATGATAAATGTGCCCAAGGAGCCAAAATTAATCTACTTGCAGTTTGTACTTAATGTTAGGTTTACAGTACTTAGTATAACACTAAAGCTTATACTAATGTGCCTTTCATATGATCTTCTACTTATTGCCACACACATTCTCCAATTTGCTGCCACAGTCTCTGTTCACAGCAGAATCAGGAAATTCTGCACCTTCAGCATCACGTGATCTGTTTCCTGCATTGAACATTGCCTGATCTGTTTAACCAGTATTTTATTCATGTTGCCACGCTAATGTTGATTCGCACAGGGCAGGTGAAACTTGGATAAATAACTTAATTAGTCACGCTTGGTACATTGTGTGAAATTTTGGGAGAATCAGTTAGAGGAAGACTATAACAATAAAAGGAAAAGACAAAGTATAGATTTGTGGGAGTGGCTGAAGCAGAATTAATAGGCACTTTCAAAAGGGAATTAAATGTTTGAATGGGGGCACGATAAAGTGTGTGAGGAATGAGCAGGAATGGAATTAGATATCAGGAGGTATGGTTGTTGGAACTGAATAGCTTATCTTCTGTGCAGCAACTTCCTGTGATTCTCCAATGCTTGAAAATCTACCTTCTTAACTCAGCAAATCAAATCAAAACATTCAAACAGTGCAATAATTGGTAAATGATTTCCTAATGTTTTATTACTGTTATATGCATATGTTGTTACTATTATATATGTTGTATGTATTGTATTGTTACTGTTGTATTGTATTGTATTGTTACTATTATATACATATTCTTTCCCCGTGTAATAATTTACACAGAAAATCCTCACTATCAATATTAGTGTTAGGTAAATATGTTTGAAAGTATATTTCAAATATTACTATTAATATATGACAGTGGATAACATTCACATTGGAGAAATATTAGTTTCCAGTTTCCTACCAGCAGTAGGTTTCTTGATGTCCACAATATACTTGATAAATAGGAATTAAGCATCAGGTCTATAAGATTTCCCTTGACATTGTTATTTCAGAGTGCTTCATTGAAGGATGTTTAAAAGGTGAGCTTCTGTTGAATTTCCTCACATAAATAGTGCGTTTCAGGAAAACTGCCCCAACAGATCTACAGGCTGAAGTTCCTCAATATTTATGTGTGCTTCAGTAATCAAGAAAGGAAAATATGAAATTATTTCTAACAATAATGCAAATGCAATAGTGGTTAACTGTTGATTTGATTTCAACCATTCAGCTATTAACCAATTAAATTCACTTAAAGTTTCCTTAATGACTACAAATCCTTCTCCAGAAACATTGGTGTTTAGATCAAATAATCGTGTTTTAAATTAAACCAATGAGTTGTTCTCAAACTTATAAAACGTCTCTTCATAAAATTTAAAAGTAAAACTCCTGAATTAAGTAAATGTGGTTTTAAAATAAAATCTTATAACTGAATTGTTTTCGCTGAATCTTATATTTGGCCATTCTGAACTACATTTTCCCAGGGTTAATGACATAATCCCTTGTGGAGATTTTAATTAGATTCATGTAAGAAGAGGCAGCCTGGATTATTGTTGATGTGCTGTTATTTTGTTTATTGTGTCTTTAGACTTATTATTAATTTCATTGCAATAAATACCAATTCAGTCAGTGACATTTCTAATGTAAGGATCAATGACTGTGCTACACATTACTGTGGCCTAATTTTGTGCACTTCGGTTTTATATGTAGTTGGAAAATTGTTTTTGCCTGTTACCAGAAAAATTGTATAAGTTCAAACCATCTGTGTTATGATCCCAAGATTGTGGCAGAGTAGGGCTTGTCTGCTCTGATCGCTTTTCATTTCTTTCTTTTCTTTTTTCCCCTCTTTTCTTGTTTTGGTTTCTTCTCTTTTCCTTTACTTACCTCTTGTCCTGAGCTTGGATGCCATCAGTGGCAGCAAGGGATCCCAGCATGAACCTTGTGGTGGCGGTAAGTGAGCCCAGTGCAGACTTGAGTGAGCACTTACTGACTTTTCCAGGGTGAACATGGGACCTGGTATCAGAATTGGCAGCTGCTACATCAGCAGACGCGATGTTGTTGAGGTAGGCCTAGCAGCAAAAGATGGCACCTGAGGATCGGCAACTTTGTCATTTGTTGGGTACGGCGCTGGCGGTGGTGGAAGGACATCACTGTGATATCGCCACGCAGGCATCATTGATGATGAGCTGGCTCAGGACTGATAGACTCTCTTTAAGCTATATCTTTCTATTCTTTTCTTATTCTTAAACTAATCAAAATTTCGCTGGATTATGGGGACAATGTAAAAGCATTTCACTGTATTTTACTGATTTTTTCACTATGAAATACATGTGATGGTAAAAATCATTCATATTCATACCACACAGATCAGATCTCAGGCAGGAATTTGGCTCAATACTTCATATTTTGATATGTTTTGGTTTTACAAAGTACTGAAACAGAAGTACACAATTCTGCAGATTTCGCTTTAATAATAAAACAGAAGTTTATTAATAAAATAAGATAGAATAAACCAAACCTATTTATAATACAAATTCAAAGATCTTTAAACACACAGTAAAAAGGTAATCTTATTAATCACAAATACTTTTTTATAAATTGAGTCCTTTATGAGGTCAGAAGTCACACAAAACTAGGTTATAGTCCAACAGGTTTATTTGAAATCACAAGCTTTTGAAACACTGCCCCTTCATTAGGTCAAGTGACGAAGGAGCAGCGCTCCAAAAGACTATGATTTCAAATAAAGCCACTGGCCTATAACCTGGTGTCATGTGACTTCTGACCTTGTCCACCCCAGTCCAACAATCAACACACCCCTGGTAAAATTCCTAAACATCACTCATACAATATTGACACCAATGTCCTTGCATCTAACTCCTTGCTAGGTTTAAGCCACATATGTTTCCAATGTTTAGACTGGAACTGCAGGTAGCTTTCGCCTGGTGTTATCACACATTTGTGTAATGGACTCAATTTAGAATAAACTCTTCAGGGTTTTATTTCAAAACTTCTGGTATGAGATTAACACTAACTCCCTACTCTAAGGTAATCTAATACAGTATATATCCTTCTTTTCTCAGGAGCATTGGTCTCTACAGCTATTCAATACCAACAACTTGAGGCTCAAGCATGAAGGAGGAACTGAAGGAAACTCTTATTAGTCAGGAAATGGTACTGGGGAAATTGATGGGATTAAAACCTATTAAATTCCCAGGGCGTGATATTCTTCATCTCATAGTACTTAAGGAAGTGGCCTTAGAAATAACAGATGCATTAGTAATCATTTTCCAGCAGTCTGTAGACTCTGGAAGAGTTCCAGTGAACTGGAGGGTAGCTGATATTACACCATTCTTTAAAAAAGGAGGGAGAGAGAAAATAGGGAATTATAGGCTGCTTAGCCTGACAGCAGTGGTGGGGAAAATGCTGGAGTCAATTATTAAGCATGTAATTTCGGATCATTTGGAAAGCAGTGACAGAATTTGTCCTAGTCAGCATAGATTCACTAAAGGGAAATTATACTTGATAAATCTTCTGGAATTTTTTGAGGATGTGACGAGTAGAATGGACAAGGGTGAATCAATGGATGTTGTGTATTGAAATGCATTTGACAAGGTTCCATACAGGGGATTAGTAAGGAAAATTAAATGTCATGTTTACAGAGTTAATGTATTGCCATGGATAGAGAATTGTTTGGCAGACAGGAAGCAGAGAGTTGGAATAAATGGGTCATTTTCAGAGTGGCAGGCAGTGATGAGTGGGGTGCCACAGGGTTCAATGCTGGGACTCCAGCTGTTCACAATATACAGTAATGATTCAGACGAAGGAATTGAATGCTATATCTCCATATTTGTAGATGACACTAAGCTGGGTGGCAGTGTGTGCTGTGAAGAGGATGCTAAGAGGCTGCAAGGTGTCTGGGACAGACTGGCTGAGTGAGCAAATAATTGGCAAATGCAATATAATGTGGATAAATGTGACGTTATCCACTTTGATTGCAAAAACAGGAAGGCAGATCATTATCTGAATGGTGGCAGTTTAGGAAAAGGTGAGATGCAATGAGATCTGGATGCCATGGTGGAACAGTTGTTGAAGGTTGGCATGAAGGTGCAGCAGGCAGTGAGGAAAGCTAATGGCATGCTGGCCTTCGTAGTGAGAGGATTTGAGTATCGGTGTAAGGATGTCTTGCTGCAGTTATACGGGGCCTTGGTGAGGCCACAGCTTGAGTGTTGTGTGCAGTTTTGGTCTCCTAGTCTGAAGAAAGACATTCTTGCTCTTGAGGGAGTTCAGCATAAGTTCACCAGACTGATTCCCAGGATGGCAGGATTGACATATCAGGAAAGACTGGATCGACTGGGCTTGTACTTGTTGGAGTTTAGAAGAATGAGGGGGATTTCATAAAAACATATAAAATCCTGATTGGACTGGACAGGTTAGATGTGGGAAGAATGTTCCCGATGTTGGGGAAGTCCAGAATTAAGGGCCACAGTCTAGGAATAAGGAGTAAGCCATTCAGGACTGAGATGAGGAAGAATTTCTTCACTAAGAGAGTTGTGAACCTGTGGAATTCTCTCCCATAGAAAGCTGTTGGGACCAGTTCATTAGATATATTCAAGAGGGAGCTGGATGTTGCCCTTGCGGTTAAAGGGATCAAGGGGTAAGGGGAGAAAGTGGGAATGGGATACTGTGATGTCATGATCAGCCATGATCATATTGAATGGTGGTGCAGGCTCAAAGTCTGAATGGCTTACTCCTGTATCTATTTTTTATGTTTCTATGACTTCACAGGACTGCCCCATTCAAAGTAAAAAATGGGCAGAAGCCCCACTGTCTAAGCTTTAAGTATTTCTCTTAAGCTTTACAAAGAAAAATAAGTTCCAGAAATCACCCAAAAAAATTTGATGCCTTATTTATCTTGTGTCGCCAAAACAATCAAAATTCCATCAATGGTGCATAAAATCCTATAAATCCAAGCCTCAAAACTGTCTTTTTTAAAAAGGAAAATCACCTGGCTCCAAAAATATTTCCAAGTTATTAACTTCACATACACAGAAGGAAGACACCATACTACAATAATTTTCAAGAACTTTTAAAACAGCTATGGATAAGATGACAGAGATTCTTGTTAAATTGTGTTCTGTGACATAAAACAATTTGTGTAAATGTATCTGTAGTGTTTTTTTGTTGACGACTTTCACATTTTTCACAGTAATTAGATCTTTTGCAGTATGTAATAGCTATTACAACTATTGCAAAATGTATATCTTCAAATCAGTACCTTTAAACATTCCAAAAATACTTCATTTCACTGCCACAGATGTTACATTGGTCTTCTTCAAAGTGAACCCACAGAAAGTTACTGGCCCAAATGGAGACCCTGGACTTGCACTCAGATACTGTGCGGACCATGTGGTGGGAATATTTGCTGACATTTTTAATCTCTCCTTACTTTGATCTGTAAGTCCCCAACTGCTTCAAGAAGACCACCATCATCACAGTGCCAAGGAAAACTCATGTCAATGACTACCACCTGGTGGCTCTGACTGCCTTCATTATAGAGTGTTTCGAGAGGTTAGTCATGGTTCACATTAGCTCCAGCCTACCAGATTTCCTGGGTCCTTTGCAATTCGCCTACCAGTGCATCAGGTCCATAACAGATGCTACCTCCCTGGCCCTACACTCATCTGTGGAACATCTGGATAACAAAGATACCTACATCAGGATCTTAATTATTGACTGCAGCTCTGCCTTCAACAGCCCATAATTCCAAACAAACCCATCCCAAACTCCGAGACCTAGGTCTCAGCTCCCCCTACGGACTTCCTAACCCATGGATCACAATCAGTAAGCACAGGCAACAACGGCTCCTCCGCGATAATGCTCAATACCAGTGCCCCACAAGGCTGCATACTCAGTACCCTAATGTACTCCTTACACACTCATGACTTTGTGGTCGGATTCTGCCCAGACTCCATTTACAAGTTTGCTGACGACATCACTGTTGTCGGTTAAATCTAAAACAATGAACAGACAGAGTATAGGAAAGAGATTAACTGCTTCGCAGGATATCATAAAGACAACAATCTCTCCATCAATGTCAACAAAATGAAGGAGCTGGTCATTGACTTCAGGAAACAGAGTGGAGGGCACGCCCCTGTCTGCATCAATGGTGCTGAGGTGGAGATGGTCGAGAACGTCAAGTTCCTCAGAGGGATAATCACCAACAATCTGTCCTGGTCCACCCTCGTGGATTCAACCGCCAAGAAAGCACAACTACGCCTCTACTTTCTCTGGAATCTAGGGAAATTTGGCATGTCCACAGACTCGTACTAATTTTTAAACATGCAACAGAGAAAGCATCCTATCTGGGTGCATCACAGCATGGTATGGCAACTGTTGTTCCCAATACAGCAAGATAAGACAGACAGTTGTGAACATAGCCCAGTCCATCACAAAAACTAGCCTTCCATCCATTGACTCTGTCTGTACTTCGCGCTGCCTCAGGAAAGCAATCAACAAAATCAAAGACCCCTCCCACTCTGGTTATACTCTATTCCTCCCTCTTCCTTCAGGTAGAAGATAAATAAGTTTGAATACATGTACGAACAGATTCAAGAACAGCTTCTTACCTGCCGTTATCAGACTTTTAAACGGGTCATTCAAATGTTAATGTTGATCTCTCTCTGTCTCTGCCCCTTCTCTGCAGCTGTAACATTGTATTCTGCACTTTGTTCTGCTACCCGAACGCACCTTGTGGTGTACAGTCTAGCTGTAGAGTATGCAAATGGTAAAATAACACACTTCACCATATCCCGGTGCATGTGACAATAATAGATCAAGACACACAAAAAAATATTGATCTAGTTTTAATACCCTGTCTGTGATAATTAGATTTAATGGCATTACATTCACATTGGTATCATACCAGTGTATAATCTTAATTTTTAAAATTAAAACTCCAACTTGGATCATTACAACATGGTAAAATCATACAGATGTCTGATTGTTCACTGAAAATTATGGTTGTGGTTTTGCATGATACTATTAAACAGATGTGACCCCCTGCCCTTGCTCCTGGCTGACTGCATACTAGTTGTGTGCTCATATTCCCGCTAGCCTTCAGCACTTAAAGCATGTCTACCCTCTCAAAGGAAGCTGTGAGTGACTTCCATTACAGCAATTAGAAGCAAATTATCACAATTATCACAGTAGATAGAGCATAGAAAATGTCTGACACAGGAGGGTGCCAATCAATCTATTTGTGTCTGTGGCAATTGGAGAAGTGCTATCCTATCTAATCCCATTGCAACTCTTGATGCAGAACCCTGAAAATTCTAGCATTTCAGTCCAATACTTTAGAATTTCAGGACTACCCTCAAGTAGTTACCAGCAAATGTCAGAGCCTTAGTGCTGCATCTGGGCAGATGGTCCTGGATGTTTCAATGTTGGTTCACAGTGGCCTCAGACCTTCAATGGCAGTCCACTACCTATTACCCTGAATTTTTATTGATCCAGTTTCCTCCAGCCACAGACTTGGATGATAGCTTACAGTTGACAGCTCGTCATGTCTGCAGGCAGTTCATGAACACACTGCACACAAGGGCAGGGAGACACATCCAGGATTATTGGTCAATGATATTGAAAGTCAAAAGTGGTGATACTACTTTTATTTCTTGATTCAGGGACAGCCATTACTATGATTACTGTGATTGCTGATATTTTGCACTATACAGCTTTGTCCATCAAAATTCAAGATACAGGTTCTGATGGGGTTGGTGGGAGGTGGGAGAGACATTTTTCCAGTTCAAGGCCATTTTGAACCAAACAGCCATCAATGATAACATTTTTAAAGAGCTGTTTATGTCTTGTTTACGCAGTCCATTTCATTGTAGAGTTGGCAACGATGCAACCAATTAGATCTTATACAGTGACTACTAGATGGTCCAGCCTAGGTTGAAGGCATTGCAAGTCAAGATGTTGAGCTTATTTAGTGAGGAGGTGCCATGCCCTGAGGATGATTATATGTGATTTTGGGGGCGCGACCTTGGCCTCTCCAGTAACATGTGTTTTCACCTTAAGAAGGCTGGAGAACAATTTTTGAAGATTTCCCACAGCTTTCTCCATCTACTGAAGTTCCATGTCAAGAATATTGAATAACTTTTGGGACGAACTTTTACAGCTTTTCCAAGAATTTGATCAGCATTATGAATCCTTTCCAATTAGGTTAGAAAATTATGAGCCTCTTTTTTTCTTCATAAATTCCTATTCAGCAGACACATTCAGAGTTGAACATGTTCTTATCAGGCCTAATTTCATCATTTCCGCTGGTACCTGACTCTTCAATTCTGATACAGTCTGTCAAGATCCCTCTGATATTCCAACCCAGTCTTTGAGGTAAAACCTGTTTGTATGACCAGGCATGCTAATGAGGAAGCACTACCTATTGAAGATGTGATATAAGTGCCAGTGCATTCAGCTTCCTGAGATGATCATATCACAGTTTCATTCAGCATCATGCAAGATGCACATGATGAGTTTATCCAAGAGTACAGAGGACAGGAATCTTGCTGAATTTATAGGTAAGTTCTTCAATAGCATGAAATGTATGAGAATGATGTTATTTATTTGTATGAAACCTGAGAAAATGTTTTATCTTCCTAAGGTGATCTAGGAACACTGTCTGGTTTGAAAGTAGGTAATTCTGAATTTCTGCTTATTTCACTTTTTCATCCAAAATATTTTACAGATGGAGCTCCAGCAATATTATCTGTGAATCTTCTGGTTAAAGCCGCAATCTCTGAAAAGATTTTTGATAATTCTTTGCAATCCTTTTTTTTAAGGGGTGAATCTATACTCTGCAGTCTTTCCATTAGTTCAACCTCTAGAATTGAAGAGACTGTAGGGATTCTCAAGATGTTGTTGTCCTGCCATTACAATCAAATGGTGACATTCTTCTGTTTTTTGACACCGTTCAGCAATCTTTCATTGTGATGAAAGTCTCCACCAGAAGGCACTTGAAAAAGATTAAAGTAACAAGAGTCTTTTCAAGTAGAAGTGATATCATCTTGATGAGTATCTACATATCTTCAGCCCAAAACACAAAAGTGCTTTGCCCTTCGAGATATTTTAACTAGTCATGTTCTTTTCATTTCAACACCTGAAAACAATGATTCCAATCCAGCCTTAATGCCACTGTCCTCATACACCATTTTCCATGACCAATTCTGGCAGAACTGTGGGGTCTTCACCCACCATTGACACTACCTCGTTACAATGGAACTCATTGTTGGACAACCGCTTCGTACCTCTGTCGAAGCTAGACTCTCAAATCCAGACCATAAATCCAGGGATTGGGTGTGGGAGAAAAAGGTAGGGGTGGAGCTGCAACTTGGCAGTATTGATGCTCCTTGCAAGATTTGAACAGTGTTTTCTAGTTGCAAATATGGCTGGAGTGTCACAAGTTTTATGATTAAAATCCAGTTAGATCAAGTTAAGGTCCATGCTTTTTTTTTATTTTACAGATAACAACATTCAGATTGACCTAAGCTGTTACTTTTTCTTAACACACATCTACAAATCCTTCTTCTCACACCGTGGTATACTTTAGACAGCTTCTGCGCTGGAGATAGCTGGACAGGGGCCTCATGTTAAGAACCATTCCAGGAATTCAACAGCAAAAAAAACGTCACTGAAACTATATCCCCTTTGCACCACTTTGTAGGCCATGTTTTGTGACTTAAGTGTTCAGCAACATAGCCCACCACTTTGAAAGCTCCTATGTGAGGGTAAGTATGTAAAATAAGTTGGAGGTAGGGGTGAGAGGTGGTCAGGTGCCTGGTGGATAGGTGCCAAGTAAGTGGATGATTTCTTTTGGTAAGTTTCAGTGGGGTGTTGGGAGGAGTCAAGTTGGGCCTCTTGGGTCAGGTCAGGAGAACTGTTAGCTGGAGGGACGGAGGTTATTGGGTCAAGGGTTGTAGTATTTGGTGAGGGGGAGTGGGAGAGATGATGCTGTGTCAGGTTAGTGTCTGAATGGAAGGATGCTGAGTCCAACTTGTGGCTGTGGCAGGACAGCACAGTCGGTCTGGTCCATCCAATCTAGACTTGTGTCTATCTGGTATCAGTTGGAGGTTCTCACATTTCCGTAGAAGTTGTAAGCACCAAAATCACCAGAGGAGGGAAGAGGGGAAATGTAGCTCCAAAAGACTCTTTACTGAAGTGCCCACTAACCCCAGGAAGATGCTTTCAGTGAAACCAATCACCTTTGTAAGATTTACAGTCTTACAGAACAATTGGCCAGGTTGATTGGAAATCCAAGCGGAACCCTTTTGGTTTTCTGAATGTTCGAGAGAATGAAACGGAAGAAATATGCAGCATTGTTTATCATTATCCCCAGCCCTTCTTGTTCTAATGTTATAGACCATATTTAGGGCAGACACAGGTAATATCTTAATAACTTCTGGACTTCTGGCGATTCATAGAATGCAAGCTCAGAAATTCTGAAAGCTCAGCATTGTAAGATTTCACAGACATGTTTGAAAGTTCTTGCAAATATTGTGAAGATTTTAACTCCTTTCTAATATGACAGATCAAAAACCAAACATACTACTTTAAATGTAGCCCAATAAAAGTCTTCTAGAAGTTTAACTTCTCTTATCTGTACATATGCACAATTGGCTCCTTTCAAGAGCTAAAATGGTACAATTTAAGTTTTTTTTGCTAATGTTGCTTTCCGGACCTACCATGGTCAGGGCCTTTGAATCCCTAGTTATTCTTCACTTGTGTTTCATTGCGTTCCGAGTGAAATTCTGGAGTGAACAGGAGTAGAAAGTTTAACGAGGAAGAGTAACTGCTGACATAACGTTTTGGGGAACTGCTTATGTTATCAGTTGTCATAAATCAACTTATCATTTTGCAGTCATTTTTCATTATGGCTACAAAACTAATCAAATGGAAGTATAAAAGTGCATAATGTAAAAGGACAAAGAATGATCTCTGTTTCTCTTTCATTCTTTAGGCTCCTAATTGATTTTACATCTCTTACTAATTTAATAACTTAAAAGAACAATTTAAATCACACATCTGTGAAACTATTTTGCACGTTATTGGTGGGTTATTGTGATAGGTCACTATGAAGTAATCTGTCTTTTGGGGAGTGTTGCAGTGCTTATGATGCCATTGATCAGTGATTCTGCCAGTTTTTTGAGTATTCACGTGTGTTTTTGAACTCCCTATGTTTAAGCAACAAGACAATAATGTCATTTAGAGATGGTAGGAACTGCAGATGCTGGAGAATCTGAGATAACAAGGTGTAGAACTGGATGAACACAGCAGGCCAAGCAGCATCAGAGGAGCAGGAAAGCTGACATTTCGGGCCTAGACCCTTCTTCAGAAAATCTGAATTCAGAAAAGCATTAACTCTGCTTTCTTCCCACAGGTGCTGCCAGACCAGCTGAGTTTCTCCAGAAATTTCTTGATTTGATGCAATGTCATTTAGTTGAGTATTCATGACCTTTGAATGTAGCATAGGAAATGAAGTTAATGTAGAAGAAATTGGATGCAATATAGTCCGGAAATCAAAAAAAAAACTGTGGGTGCTGGAGATCTGAAACAAAAACAAATTTCTGGAGAAAGTCTGGCAGCATCTGTGGGAAGAAGGTGGAGTTAGTGTTTCAAGTCCAGTGACTCTTCATCAGAACTTCTTCTGGTAAAGAGTCGTATCATAGAATCCCTTTAGCATGGAAACAGGCCATTCAACTCCACAAGTCCACACTGACCCTCCGAAGAACATCCCACCCAGACCCATCCCCCTACCCTTTCCCTGTACCTCTGCATTTCCCATGCCTAATGCACCTAACTTACACATCCCTGAACACAATGGACAATTTAGCACGGCCAATCTATCTAACCTGCACATCTTTGAACTGTGGGAGGAAACCGGAGCACCCAACAGAAACCCACACAGACATGGGGAGAATGTGCAAACTCCACATAGACAGTCACCGGAGGGTGAAATTGAGCCCACGTCCCTGGCACTGTGAGGCAGCAGTGCTAACCACTGAGCCACCATGCCACGCACTTTGACTCGAAGAATTAACTCTGCTGTCTTCCCACAGATGCTGCCAGACCTGCTGAGTTTCTCCAGAAATTTCTGTTTTTGTTGCAATAAAGCCTTACTTTGATCAACTGCTGCTTCTCGAAGGGTCTTTTTGTAACAAGTTACTTTCCACTGACTGCCACATGGGTGACCGAAGAGGGTCATTCAATAGGTGTCTGACAGGGATTCTTACAAAATTAGGCCTACTGTTTAGTTTTGGGATCAATGCCTGTGTAGAACGGGTACAGCTAACCCATTGCTAAGTTGGTATAATTAGTCCTTGTTTAACATAAAATACACAACACATACCAATTTATACCTGAATATGATTTTGCTGATGTTGGCTGAGGGCTATGTATTGGTCTTGACAATGAGTGAGCTCCTGCTGATTAAAAGACAGTTGGATTTTGTATACTCTCCTGAGAAAGCAAAACAGAGTGTGGGTTTAATACCTTTTCAAAAAAAAACAGTACCCACAGACTGCAGCATTGATGCAACAGCAATAAATTGCATTTATAAAGCTCAGTACAAAAGCATTCTGAGGTCCTTCACAGGATCAATGTCAAACAAAGCTTGACACTGAGGCACACAAGCAGATATAACAATAGAGTCGTAGGCTTTAGGGTGTGTCTTAAATGAGAAGGGGTAGAGAGAGGAGATTTAGAGGTGGATTTTCATAGCTTTGGATCTTGCCACCGAAAGAACGCTACATCAGGGTGATAAATATCAAAAATGTGCAAGAGACCAGAATTCTGGGAGTGCTGGTTTCTTATGGAGGTGCTCACAGAAGTTAAACAGTCATGGGAGGAATGTCTGTGGAATAATTTGAAAATGGGGAGGAGTACACATTTGATGGGATTGAGGGATAAATAGTTCCCAGAAGGCCATGGATAATTCCCCTGTTTTGAAATAGGGAAATGGGATGTATTACATCCGCCTAAAGGAATGGATGTAACCTCAGTCTAATTTCACATCTTTGTCCAAAGAAACATCAACCACTCCTTCCTACACTGAATTATTAGGCCAGAATTTTCTGTTTACATTTTTTGGATTGGGACTTAAACCAATAAGCTTTTGCTCGAGTTGAGAGTGCTATCAACTGAATCACAAACGGGAAAAAAAATGCTCTGCTATCTGAGAAAAACACAGTCAGTCAGAGTTTGGGCAGTTGGCAGCTTAAACTAGCAGCTGACATGCAAGTAGGTTAAAACGTACCCACTATTAAACTCAGTAAATGGTAGAAAATAAGAGATTGGGGCAGAAAGGGCAGATAGTTCAAGCAGATAGCCAAAGGTAGAAGTACCCAATGAGGGGTTCCTTATAATTTCTTGTTCGGGCATATGAAGTATTAATGTCAGTTGGGAGATCAAATCCTGGAGTGCGACTCAAGTCTTCTGCTTTGGATGGAAAATTGTTCTCAGTGAGTCAATTCTGACTCACTGCTTTACAACTGTACCTCTGGCATTTTCATATTCATTTCTATTTTGTGTCTCATCATTTCTTGATAGTTCAATAAGCACTGGCAGTAAACATAAACAACCTTCATATGTAAGATGAGGTAATGATGGGTAGGGGGCTATTTTACCACAGAAGAGTGAAAATTTGAACAAGATGAATATTGGCCTCACAAGATGTGTTCCACCAGCAGTTAAATATCAGTTGGGAATGAGAATGTGAACCAAGTGTGCTGAGCCAATTCTAATGGCCTTACCACCATCTGACCTATGCAAGACGAGAATTGAAACTGTGATCTTTGCAGTCTTTATAGCCCATACCAATAAGTTCCTTGCACAATTTAACAGATTCAGGTTGTTAACCTCTGAAGTGATCAAGTGTCACGGATACATAACTGAACTTGAATGAAGGAAAATTTTGACATAATCATTCCATATATGAACAAAATAATTATTTACTTCTTATCACATGCTTTTCATTGTTCATGTTTTTACCTTGATTAGAGAAAACTACTGACCATATAGTCATAACAATAACACTAGGGGGATGACAGGCTGCATGGCCTGTAATACAGCTGGAATACTCATAATTACTTAGGGCATCAATAGCATAGCAGCGCACTGCAGCCGAATGAGAGGATCAGCATATTATGTACATAATCACATGGAACAGCCTAGTAACATTCAATGAACGTGATTTCTGATATGATTGATCAAATATTGGTTAGAAGAAATATTTCAAATATTTAATGAATAGTTGGATTATACAAAATCTGTTAAAGTTAAAAATCACAAGTTTTAAATCTCATATTAAACGTCATTTGATCATGGCCAATATCTTTCTCAACCCCATTCTCCTGTCTTGTCCCTGTAACTTTTGACCCTCTTACTAATCAAGAACCTATCCATTTCTGTCTTAAATACACTTAGTAACCTGGCCTCCACAGCCCTCTGCGGCAATGAGCTCCACTCAGATTAACCACTCTCTGCCTGAAGAAATTCCTCCTCATCTTTGTTATTAAAGGTGATGTCTTCACTCTGAGGCTATGTCCTTAGGTCCTGGTCATTCCTGCCAGTGGAAACATTGTCTCCACAACCTCTCTATCAAGGCCTCTCAGCATTCTGTGAGTTTCAATGAGATCCCCCCCCCAACTCATCGTTTTAAACTTCATCGGGCAAACACCTGGAGTCCTCAACTGCTCCTTTCATGACAAGCTCTTCATCTCGGGATTATTCTTGTAAATCTCCTCTGGACCCCCTCCAATGCCAGCACATCCTTCCTTAAACATGGGGCCCAAAACTGCCGACAATATTCCAAACATGGTCTGACCAGGGCCTTAAACAGTCTCAGCAGTACACCCTTGCTCTTGTATTCTAGCCCTCTCAAAAGGAATGCTAACATTGCATTTGCCTTTCTAACTGCCAATTGTACCTGCGTGCTAATCTTAAGACAATCCTGAACTAGGACTGCTAAGTCCCTTTATGCTTCAGATTTCCGAAGCTTTTCTCCATATAGAAAAGAATCTAATCCTCAATTCTACCTATCAGAGTGCATAACCACACACTTTCCCTCATTGTATTCCATCTGCTATTTCTTTGCCCAGCCTCCTAGCCTATCTAATTCCTTCTGCAGCCTCCAGTCTTCCTCAACATTACCCACCGCTCTATCTATCTTTGTGTCATCTGCAATCTTAGCAACAATGCCCTCAGTTCCATTGTCCAGATCGTTAATGTATAACGTGAATAGTTATGGTCCCAATACTGACTCCTGGAGAACTCCATTAGTCACTAGTTGCCGCAATAAAAAGATCACTTTATCCCCACTGTTTGCCTTCAGCCAGTTAACAAATCTTTATCCATCCCTAACACCATTGGCTCTTATCTTATTTAGCAGCCTCCAGTGTGTCACCTTGTCATAGGCCTAGTGGAAATCCAAATAGATCACGTCCACTGAACCTCATTTGTTTAACTTGCTCGTTACCTCCTCAAAGAAGTCTGACAAATTTATCAGACATGACCTTCCTTTGACGAAGTCGTGCTGACTCAGCCCTATTTTTCCATGTATTTCCAAGTACTCTGTAATCTCATCCCTTTCAAGATGTCAGTTTGAATATGGTGCCAAGTCAACGGGATCTTCCTGGTGTCCAACAGCAATGAGTAAGCATCCAATCACATTGGATTCAAGTAAAATCACTGAATCCCATAATTTTAAAATTTTACAGACTTGAAAACTAATGAATAGGACATACGCATGAGATTAAGCTGGAAGCTAAACCAATAATATTCTTGAGAAGTTAAAAAGAAACGTGCAATTCTTTGTCATGGAAAAAGAATTGACATTCGACAAATACAACATTAAACTTTCAGTGTCAGTTGGGCAGTTCTACTGCTAATTAAATGCATGGAATGCCATTAAAAATCCAGTTACACTTCACTAAACAAGCCGTAAATTTTTCAAGGGATGGTCTGTGACATAAAGACCACAATATTGCATGTTTTCATTAGTTCACTGAATTCTAACTGATTGAATTCTGAGGAGACTCATCAATGCAGCCTCTGCACATGAGAGAGTCACTGACTCACATACCTGGATTTCTGCATTGGATTGCACGTGTGGACTTCAGAAGTTGTGTTGGAGTAGTAATGAAAAGGAATAGATATTCTGATAGCTAGAGCAATTGCTGGAGCAGTGGTGACTGAGTTGTGCATCAGTTTGACTGATTCCATGGGAATTGTCCAAGAATTCAAGTTTTCTGATGAGTAATTCCCCTGGATCTGGAACCTTCCGAAAGAGTCCATTCATTTTGCTAAATCAGATAAGAGCCCATGGTGTTAGGGTGTTACAGTGTGTTCAGATTCACTTAAGCTTCATAGGTACTCAGGAAAAGTCAGAGGATTAAAAACTTGCAGCCACTCCTGGGTAACTATGAAACTGATCTCTGAACTCATTGCCATCCTGCCCACACCATCAACTACCTTCCCTGAAACGCTCACACCACCCAAACCCTTCCCCTCAACTTTCCAACACTGGAGGCCCCATCCACAAATTTCCAGTGCAGAAGACAACTAAAGGTAAAGGTAATTGGGTGAGTTTTAACCCAATCAGGGTAGAAATATTTTTATCAATCCATTGAAATATCTGTAGGTGAGAGAATCGCTGACAGCAGCTTCTAGATTTCCATGTTTAACTTCATGAGTTTAGTTCAGAAATTTCTATCAGTATCAAAGGAGTAATAACAGTGAAACCTAACAGTGTTACCTTCATTATAGCTACAACATTCAAGCCATTTCTTTTCCCATTATTGAAATAGTTTGTATGATTTGATCATTTGTACACTTACAAAGTAGAGCTAATACCTTTGCATATTAAAGTTAAGGTCAGCACAGTCATTATTCAGTGAAGCAGTTTGTTAAAAATGAAATTTTAGATTCATTCATTCAGTTCAAACCTTTCTTTCTTGCAGCATCAGGAGAAAGAAAAGGACTTTCCCGTTCTGTTATCCTGTAGGTAGGTGGTGGCTCAGCTATGTCCTAAATTGCTTATTGTTCCCTATCTAATAATTAATTTTTGTTTTCAAGATAAATGCATTTTATCATCTAACACACAGTATTTAACCAAATACATATTTATTGTGATGCACAAAATAAATCTTCAAATATTAAATAATGATGGTCCCCTTATTTTATTCTGTAGAAAACACAAGAATAGTTTGGGGTCCTTTGAAGTGATCATAGCTCTGATACAAGACAGTTAATTGCCTGATGGGTGCATGATTGTGCCAGGGTCCTGGAAATGGCTGTGGGGATGTTGTTCCCCAATTTTTCAGCTGGTGGGAGGCACTATGGGGTGGCTATGAAATCCTGCCCTGCAGTTTCATTAGGTTTCATTCTTAGAAAGGAATCAGCAGAAAATCTCAAATGGAGTTGGAGATAAAAATTGTTCAGGAAAAAATAGCAAGACTTACCCATTGTATTCAGACTCAGAGCTAATTGTGCATTTTGAATCTCTAATAACTAATGGGCATCTCATGTGGTAGATGTATCTTCAGATTGAAACTGAGGTGTGAAATAGAATGTTAAAACTTAACCATAGATTTTCTAAAGTCCTGAATAAGTGTTACATATACACAGGAAAAAGAAGCAACTGAAAGTTCAGTTTGAAGCTGAAGTTCACAGCAATTGAAATGTTCTTCTTAACGTGTATATTTACTTTTGCAAAGCTTTTCTCAATAACTATTGGCCCAAAACTGAATTTAAGGTCATAACTCTATTGGAGTAGACCACTTCTCATTACAAGATCATGGGGAGGAATCATGAGTATTTTAGGACCCGGTTTGTATCGGTTGAGGGTTAATCCATGTATCTTTCACTAAGCTAAGGCATTAGCATCCCATTTCCAACTTTCCAGACTAATGACAAAACACAACAATGCTAATGACTGCCACTTTGTCAAAAGCAATCTAGGAGGTTTCAAAATAGCTGTCGCCAACATTGCTCCTGAAGGCAGTAGAAATATGAAGGATGGCAGCAAGTCGCGGTAAGACTGCTATCTCTCTACCTGACATACCCCACACCCTCCAGTCATGCTATCCTGATGCTCCCACCCTGAGACTTTGTGTTTGTCTGACTCTTCTTCGGAGGTCATGTAAGCATGCTTCTGGTGTTGAAGGACATAAGTTCCCAGTGGATATGAGGAAGATGCCAAAGGACTAGCAAGGGAATAAACAGCAACAGCAGTATGGTTTCACACAACCGGGTGCAGTGTCACAAGATGTTTAATGATCTCATAAATTTTGTGACATAAATATTTTAGGCTACCACATGTGTCACCACACTCCTGAATTCTGCAGAGTTCTCTTGCACAGCGCTTCTCTTCCCATGGCTTCATTCTTTCCACTCTCTCCAAGCACCTCCTCACATCCTTACACACATCCCTGGCAGTCCCCTTCCACAAATGTTCTCATTCCATCCTATACAGATAAGCCACTTCTTACACTCACAGTTCTTTGCTTTCCCTCCTCGCAGGACAAGGGAATAAAGAGTTCCAGTGAGAGGCCAGGAACCAGGATGGTGTTGTCACAGTGTCTACTGCAGAGGACCAGACTCTGGACATTAGCAGGGTATCAAAGTTGAAGGACACTGGAACTGGAGAGATGGGGATAAGTCACATACCTGGTGGCCTCGCACCTCAACTTAGTACATGTGCTGTTATGTTGAATTGATATCAGCACACACTGAAATTTCATGATATTCATCCCATGCAGGGTTTGAACCAATTTCTCAAGTCAGCAATAAATTTTTGACTTCCATCTCCCAAAGGTTCTCCAACGGGAATGGAGGAGCTCCAGCAGGAGAAGGCCAAGAGTCTTCAGATAGGGTTGAACACTCTGTGGCTGCATTGTAACATGACAGTTGGGGGCCAGCTACAGAGCTGGTTTGCCCTGTGGTGAGGCACACACCGTATATGAGCAGGAGTACCTTCTGAAGACTGGAGCAACAGTGCTGCAGATCCCTAACAGGGAAGGAGGGGGCAGAGAAGGGGGATGGTGCGTGAGGTGGGGGAGGTGGTGGTGAAAGATGTTCCAAGTTCAAAGTAAATTCAAATTCTGATCCTCAGGTGGGGTGGGGAAAGTGGAGCTGCTAATCCATAAAAAGAGCCATTTGTGGAGTATAAGTTAGAGGTGTAGAGGTTTCTCTCATTACCAGGGTCTTGCACTTCACTGGAAGGAAACTATTAGGAAAATGTTACCATCTGTCAGACAGTTACAGTTACCTCCATGGAAATTCTGGTCACCTACATGGACTTGTAACCCAGACCAAAGGACTGCTCACTTTATTGGGATTGTGAAAAGCCTCTCCTGAGTGGCTCAAGGCCTCACTGAAATGTAGCCAAAAGCCCTCTACTAACAGGGAAGCGCAAATGGGTAATGGGAGGCAAGATTGAGGAAGGACATGTGAAAATGGAAATTCTGCTCAATGCACTTTCCCTTCCCTCCCTTCTTCTCCAAAACAGAGTTCCACATGCTCTGTCCTGCCCTGATGCAAGATGGGGTAGTCTTTGGTGCAACTTCATGAGATTTAAAATCTTGAGGACACTTGTTACCAGCTGTCGGAACAGTCTGTCAAGCAACCTGCCTCCTTTTCTGCTGACATTACAGGGTTTTCAATGTATGGAAGCAACGGTAAGTGAACCAGAAAGACATAAGAATTGCACAATGGGATCCAATTGGATGTATGTAGTCATGCCCATGGAATCATGTTTATGTTTATATCAGTGTATTAATTTGAACCCCTCATTCTCCTGGCCTTTATTTTGTTGGACCTGAATTCTATCTGGAGAAGAAAATATTATATTTGGATTTTAACAATGGAAATGATTTGTTTTAGAACAGAGGTGCGGGGCACTGTGTTTATAATTGCATTGCCATATCTCCTCCTGCATTCAAATTAGCTGTATCAAACCTCAACGAGACTGCCATAGTCTTCACTGATAGTGAGTAGCTGCTTTCATCTCACTCCTCACTGGAGGAGGAGGAGGAGGAGAAGTAGAATACTAATTGTTCTGTACTTTCTTCTTCCAGCAACTTCATTCCTCTGTGCACTGTGCAGGCACAACAGACCCTCATGATTCTGAAGATCCTTGGTGGGGCAAATTAAATGTATCCCAGATCTGTTTCTGGCATCTGAATTACATCTTCAGAATCCCAATGCTCTGTTCAATGATCATCTGTGTACATCTCCTCTGCATCAGCAGTACAGCTTCTCAAAGGAGTCATTAGGGAATAATTCCAATGTTCAAGGAGCCAGAATTTCATGATATCCTCAGGTGCCAAAATATAGAGTACTATTGGATATATGGCACAGTAATAGTCATCTCCTAACAGCCTGGCTTAGAGTCATAGAATACTTAAAATCCTACAGAAGGATGGTCAGCCTCTTGAAGAAATGCTGACTATCCATAAGAGCTAGTTACTGTGTAACACTTCCCATTACTTTCCCTGCAGCTCTGCAAACCTTCATTTTTCAGCTAATGATTCTAGTTAAAGGCGCAATTGAATCTGCCTCCACTACGGTGTCAGGCAGTGGATTCCAAATCTTACACATTCATTGTGCCATGATTCACTGGTGTAAGGATGATCAAAATCAAGAGACAAAGCAATTCCGTGGAAGTACCTACCATTGTTTTTTCAAACTCAAGTATTCTTATGCTATTGGTATTTTCCAATGTCAACCCTATGATCCCAAATTCCAGACCTTCAGATTGTTTGGATGGTAATGATTGGAAGGTACAGTGTATTTCTGTTCCTAATCTTATTTCATACCAATACCTGGGGACACTGTGGATGCATGTTTTGCTTCAATACAAATTTTCAGAAACATACTGGAAAAGGGCACAGGGCATTTTGGTCTGACTTCTCTATTTATAGAACAACAACAGCAAAGACCATTTCTTTGATGTTATGTCAGACTTTCATCAAAACTTTGTCAGAAGTGCAACAAATCCAGCATTCAAACATTCTGCTGTCCTTCCCCTAAAGTTGCAGCAACAGAGAAACACCAGCTGAGATAAAATTCTGAAAATATTTCCAATTTCCAATATACCCTGGTCAGATTGCAAAGGCAAAATGTTACTGCAGACTAATTCCAATTGACGGAATCACAGTTCACTAGGCTTTAGTTGCATATTGTGGTGATAAGCAAGACACTTGGAAAGCTATTATGAGTTTATTCGCCATGATGCTGTTGTAGATTTCCAGATACTTGCCAAGGAACCAGTGAAGCTTCAACCTTTCTCTCTTGCCAATACTCAAAGAAACATGAGTGACCAATGGTTACCCTACTTGTGTGACATAAGTATATCTCTTTGACATTGCGTAGACATCACTAAGTCTGGCAAGCTAAGTCAAATTAAGTGGAATATCTGTAGATTTAATTTAATTTTGTCATTTTCCAGCTACTGTTAATCAACTGTGATCATATCATGACAATGATATCGCTTCAAATCTTTGAAGTATTAACTTTTGACTTGTTTTAATTTAAATAGCTGTTGCCCTATGTTGTTTTATGAATGTTTTTAACTCAAATTTATACAAATCAATGTTATTTTCTTGAAAACCATATTAAACATGATTATTTCTTAATGTGTGTTTCAGTTGATATTAAAATTGAAGAAACTTTTCACACAAGCTTCCAAAAAACTGAGAAAAAGTATCAATTTGTCTTCGAAATCTTTGAGGTGAATTCAATTGTTGTTTAAATCGAATATAAAAGACAAGACACAGAGACTGCTTGGCTCTGTAGAAATCAATTAATTAGCCAACTAATTAAGAACATGGAAATGAATAATTAAATGCAGGATGTAAATGACCAAGCACCATGCTGAAAGCTTTCTAACATAAACAGCAGATGAGTTGTATCACATCAGCATCAACTTGTTCATTGACTCCAGTTTAATTTAGAATAATTCCAGAGGACAATTTAAATTGGATCAAGTTTTAGAAATTATTGCACAACATTTTCCTGGCAGAATGCAGACTTCAAATTATCAATGAATGACATATACAAGTAATAATGATTGATTTATGCTTGACTGCATAAAAGGAGAGCGTATAGCTGACCATCAGTTCTTGCATTCAAGAACCACATAACTAATTTAACGAGGATCAACCAGTTCAAACAGACAAAAGATCATCGTTCTGATGTCAATTTTGAATAATTTGGCAACGTTAGATAGATGATATACAGTATAAGGCAGAAAAACAAATCATTTCACCCAAAAGTCCATGTCAATGTTTATACCCCAGTCAAGCACCCCCCAATCTCTGCTCATCGAAATCCATCATCTAACATTCTATTCTTCACTCACTTATATACTTGTCTAGCTTCCCAAAAATTCATCCATAATAATTGCTTCAATCACTTTGTTTGGTACTGAGTCCCACCATTCCTGGGGTAAAGATATTTCTTCTGAATCTCCTATCGGACCTCTCGGTGACTATCTCATAGGGGTGATATCTAGCTATTCTCTTCCTCATAAGACGATAAATTTTCTCTGTGTGCGCCCATCCAAAAATTAATAACTTCTATTAAGCCACATTTCAGTCTTTTTATTCTTCCTTTCCTGATACATATACTCATGAATTTATTCATAAATAAATTTCATTTATACTGCATAAGTCTGCAACCTGTGAATATTCTAACATTCAGGGATCAGACTGTTACAAGGGCTCTAACATTTGACAATTGTAATGATTGCTAAGTTCAACACTGTCAGGAACAAGGACAAGGCTTGTAGCAAGGCTTTTAATAGGTCACTCAAAATATTTCAAGTATGACTGAAGAGCAGTTTAAGGTTTAGAGATAATTGCAGTCAGAGACAGACAGAGTGAGATAGTGAGATCCGGAAGGAGGCACCATGCTGTTAAACTGGCCTGTTAGATAGCAACTGAAGGCCTTTAGATGTGTGTAGTTGGTGCTTGAGAAATTCCAAGAGCTCTTTAATAACCCTGTACAAATAGGACTTAGAAGAAGTCCTCAAAGCTGGTAGATACAGATAAGCATTCAATTTAGGACTCAAGAAAAAGAGGGCCAGAAGCAGTATTTGCTTGCTGCAGCAGAGCAAGATAAGAACTAAAAGAAACTTAGGGGTTGCACTGGTTTAGTGAAGCCAACAGCCTGGGAGAATGCTGGAGTGGTGCCTGTGAATTGATGTTAGAATGTAGTTTCCAGAATCCAGAGAAGTGTAGTGACATAAAAGGGAAGTGAATTACCAGAACATGAGCAACCATTGAAAAAGGCCATGATCTCACATCATCTGTTTGCCATGTTTGTTTCATGTTAATTGGATGTAGACTATAAATTGGATCCAATCTTTGCAAAGCCCAAAGTATTTTTTGTCAACAATCTTTATATCTTTCAGTAAGCTTTGTTGCAATGAGCCAGTTTTTATTTGTTAGTTAAGGAAATCTGGTTGACTTGTTTTAATAATAAACTAAATACAGTTTGAGATTTAAATAATTGCAATATCATTATTCTGGTTAAATTTAAATATTGGAGAAGTGGGATTTGGAAAGGAATCAGTTCATCTTCGATGGTAGCAGTATCAAGTAACAAACGCTCAATATTCACTTCATACAACTTTCCTATTTACAGTAATAGAATCATACAGCATGGAAACAGGCTCTCCGGTCCAATTCATCCATGCCAACTAGTTATTGTAAACTGAACTTATCCCATTTACTAGCATTTGGTGCATATCCTTCTAAACCATTCCAATTCATGTACACATCCAAATGCCTGTTAAAAGTTGTAATTATATCTGCCTATACCATTTCCTCTGGTAGTTCTACCCTGTTTATGAATCTTATTTGTATTCATCTAGAATTAAAGAATAGTACATGGGTTATTTTTGGCATTGTTAGTGGTTAGTTACCAATCTATGGACCTTCTTGTATCTGTTGGTGTATTTGTATTCCAAGGGCCCTTTGTTCCTCAACCACATCTAGATTCATAACTTCCAAGTAATAATTGACCACCCTATTCTTAGCCATAGAGTCATAAAGATGTACAGCACAGAAACAGACCCTTCGATCCAACTCGTCCATACTGAACAGATATCCTATATAAATCTAGTCCCATTTGCCAGCATTTGGCCCATATCCCTCTAAACTCTTCCTATTCATACACTCATCCTAATGCCTTTTAAATGTTGTAATTGTACGAGCCTCCACCACTTGTTTTGGTAGCTCTTTCCATACGGGTACCACCCTCTGCGTGAAAAGGTTACCCCTTATGTCCCTTTTAAATCTTTGTCCTCTCACCTTAAACCTATGCCCTCTAGTTTTGGGCTCCCCCACCCTGGGGAAAAGACCTTGGGTATTTATCCTATCCATGCTCCTCATGACTTTATAAACCACTATATGGTCACCCCTTGCCTTCGATGTTACAGGGAAAAAAACCCCAACCTACTCAGCCTCTCCCCATAGCTCAAACACTCCAACCCTGGCAATATTCTTGAAAATCTTTTCTAAAACGTTTCAAGTTTCACAATATCCTTCCCCTAGCAAGGAGACCAGAACTGCACACAGCATTCCAAAAGTGACCAAACCATTGTCCTGTACAGCTGCAACATGACCTCCCAATTCCTTTACTCAATGATATCAAGAAATGCAGATGCTGGAGTCAGAGTCAATACAATGTGGAGCTCGAGGAACACAGCAGTCCTGATGAAGGGTGTAAACCTGAAATGTTGACTTTCCTGTTCCTCTGATGCTGCCTGACCTTCTGTGTTCCTCCAACTCCACGCTGTATTGACTTCTATATTCAATGCACTGACCATTAAAGGCAAGCAAAGCTAACACCTCCTTCATGATCCGATCTACGTGTGACTCCACTTTCAACGAACTGTGAACCTGCACTCCAAGGTATTTTTGTTCAACAACCCTCCCCAGGGCCTTACCATTAAGTGTATAAGTCCTGCCCTGGTTTGCCTTTCCAAAATGCAGCACCTCACATTTATCGAAATTAAGCTCCATCTGCCACTCCTCAGCCCATTGGCCCATCTGATCAAGATCCCATTGTACTCTGAGGTAACCCTCTTCGCTGTCCAGTACACCTCCAATTTTGGTGTCATCTGCAAACTTACTAACCATGCCTCCTATGTTCACAACGAAATAACCTATAAAAATGACAAAAATCAGTGGACCTGACACACTTTTGGTTACAGGCCTCCAGTCTGAAAAGCAACCCTCCACCACCACCCTCTGTCTTCTACCTTTGCACCAGTTCTGTATCCAAATGGCTAGTTCTCCCTGTATTCCATATGATCTAACCTTGCTAACCAGTCTACCATGAGGAACGTTGTCGAACACCTTACTGAAGCTGCACTACAAGTATATCTGAGTTGAACTTCATTGTTTAACCATTTCTTGTTCATAATTCAAAGTTATTGTTGATCTTATTCAGATTTTGTATGACCCTCTATAGCATTAAATATTACTTTACCTACGTCCCACCTCCCTACCATCATCACCACAATACACCGACACACAAACAATTTGGTGTTCTTTTCTAATTTAGAAGTTGTATTTTTGATTTCAATGTCTAAATAAATAACATAAGTTGTGAACAGCAGTGTTTCGAGTATGGTTCCTTGAGAAACAGTACTTTGTTGTTACAGCCATTTTGAAGAATTATCACTTACTCCCACACTCTGCTTTATGTGAAGAAGTCAGCCCACGACCATCTTCTCAAAAGCCATCTCTGTAGAGCTAGGCTATTAATGCTGGCCTAGCCAGCAATGCCTTCACCTCACAAACAAGTAAAATAAATGCTGCTTCTCCAATTTAATAAACATATGGTGGTTTTAATCCTTTCCACATCAACCTGGTCAAGACTATTCATGATCCTATACACTCAATGCCAGCCTATACACTTAATCCAAGCCACCTCTCACTCTTCTAAACTAATTGAGAACAAGCCAGTCTGTCTAAACTATCCTCATAAGAAAAGTGATTCACTTCAGGATTAATCTTGTAAAAGTGCTCAGAACCGCTTCATCTCATAAAATAAAGAGGCACAAACTGCACAATGTACTCAAGAGTTAATCTCAGCAATGACTTGTCTAACTAAAACATAATACCCTTACATTAAATTGAATTCTTCTTGCAATGTTTGTTTTTATTTACTCATGTAAATGTGGACATCTTTGACTAGACCAGTATTTATCATCCATCCCTAATTGCCCAGAAGGCAATTGAGAGTCAACCATGTTGCAGTGGATCTGAAATCACATGGAGGCCAGACCAGGTAGGGGTGGCAGTTTTCCTTCCCTAAAGGACATTAGTGAACCAGATAGGTTTTTCCCAAAAATCAACAATGATTTCATGATCATCATTAGACCCTTAATTCCATATTCCTTATTGAATTCAAATTCTACCATCTGCCTTGGCAGGATTTGGACCCAGGCCCTCAGAAAAGTAACTGAGTTTCTGCATCAATACTCTACCAACAATACCACAAGGCCACTGCCTTTCCATTCCATTAGCCCTTTTGGTAACGTAATGTATCTGTACAGCAACATTTTGTGACTGATGCACTAGGACCTTGATCGCTTTGCATCTTGGAATTCTAAAATTGCTTTCTATTCAAGCATCCTCTTCTTTCTCATTCTTCCTGCCAAAGTGAACAACTTCATATTTTCCCCTGTATACACCGTCTAACTGATTTTTGCCCACTCAACCTATTTACATCCATCTGCAAATGCCTAATGCCTTCTTCATAACATTCTTCCCTACCTATCCTTGTGTTGTCCACAAATTTAGCTACCATGCCTTCACTGCCCTTTTCTGTCATTGATATATATTGTAAAATGTTGAAGACCCTGCAGAGACCCCTGTGAATATCCACTCATTACATCCTGCCAATCAGACAAAGATTGATTTAATTCATACATTCTGTTTTCTGTCAACCAACCAATCTTCTATCCATGTTGAGATGTTACTTCATACACTACGGGCTTCCATTTTCTGCAACAGCCTTTGAAGTGGCACGTTAGTAAATGCCGTTGGGAAATCCAAGTGCCTTTATCTACAGCTCATGTTAGATCAAGATATCATCAAGATGGTGGCAGAGTAGGAATCCTGAACCAGGGCTTGTCCACTCTGACTGCTTGTCTTTTCTTTATTTCCCTTATTTTGTTGTTTTTTTAAAATTCCCTTTGCCTTTACTTATTTCTTTACCTGAGCTCAGACAGCATCAATGGCAGCGTGGGACCCAGCATGGACTCAGTGCGGCGGTGAGTGAACCCAGAGTGGACTCGAGAAGGCCCACCATGGACCTCATTGTGGCGGCAAGTGAGCCCTCAGTTATCTTTCCGAGGACAGGACCTGGGATCAGAATCGTCAGCTGCTCCATTGGCAGAGGCAACGTTGGCGAGGTAGGCCCAATGGAAAAAGATGGTGCATGAGGATCAGCGAAGTGGTGGTGGAAGGGCATCGTGGCGGCATTAACAAGCTGGGCCCAGCAGTGAGAGATGCGACTCTGACGTTGGTGGGTCCAGCACAGGTTGTGGTGGTCGAGGAGAATTGGCCCAGCGGCAGAAGATGGTGCTGGAAGTGTGGTGAATTAGCCATTAGTTTGGTCTGGTGTAAACAGTGGTGAGGCATGGATGGTGGCACAGGCATCATTGATGATAAGCTGGCTCAGGACTGCTGGATTCTTTTTAAGCCATATCTTTCTTTTTTTTCCTTTTTCTTAAACTACACAAAATGGCGGCAGATCATGGAGACATTGAGAAAGCTTTTATTGCATTTTACTGTTTTTCTCACTGTAAAATATATGTGACAATAAAATCATTCATTCACTTACTTCAGGTAAATTTAATTGACTAAACATGATTTACCTCTCACAAAATTGTGTTGACTCTTACCAATTGAACCTTGAGGTTTTGGAGTAGATTTGTAGCTCGGGTTGTGGGTGTTGAGGTTGTTGAGGTTGGTTGGCTTGCCGAGCTGGTTTCTTGTTTCGCAGATGTTTCGTTACCATGCTGGGTAACATCCTCAGTGCGGTCTCCGATGACGCGTTGGTGTGTTTTCCCATCTGGTTTTTAAACTCTGGGGTCCGTTGAGATGGATTGCCTCACTTCCGGGTTTCCTACATAGTGGAATGTATATGGGGTCGAGTTCAATGTGTTTATTAATAGCATGCTTCGTGGAGTGCCATTCTTCCAGGAATTCTCGTGCCTGTCTCTGCCTAGCCAGTGTCAGGATCTTGGTGTTGTCCCAGTCGAAGTAGTGGTTCTCCTTGTCCATGTGGATTGAGATGCTTGAGTATTTGTCGTGTCTTTTTGTAGCCAGTTGGTGTTCATATATTCTTGTTGTTAGTTTCCTTCCTGTTTGTCCGATGTAGTGTTTCTTGCAGTCTCTGCAGGGGATCTTGTAGATGACATTGGTCATATACATTCCACTACGAAGGAAACCCGGAAGTGAGGCAATCCATCTCAACGGACGCCAGAGTTTAAAAACCAGGCGGGAAAACACACTGACGCTTCATCGGAGGCTGCACTGAGGATGTTACCAAGCATGGTAATGAAACGTCTGCGAAACAAGAAACCAGCTCGGCGAGCCAACCAACTTCAACAACCTCAATTTAACCTTGCTTTGAACTAAGGAATAATGGAAAATTAACACTAACATTATTATATTATATATCCTTATTATAACTAATTTCATGACATTAGGGTGAAGTCCATTTGAATTCAGAGACCCGTCAGCCACCGAGCTCCATTAGTTAGGGTCTAGGCCCAAAACGTCAGCCTTTCTGCTCCTATGATGCTGCTTAGCCTGCTGTGTTCATCCAGCTCTGCACCTTGTTGTCTCGGATTCTCCAGCATCTGCAGTTCCTACTATCTCGAGCTCCATTAGTTGCCTAGTTTCCTAACTTCCTCTCTAACCTCCACCTCTTGGTTTAGAAACAATTCGATGCTTTCCATATTCTCTACAGTAAATACAGATGGAAAGCACTTCTTCGTTTCATCCGAAAAAACTGCGGATGGTGTAAATCAGGAACAAAAACAAAGTTGCTGGAAAAGCTCAGCAGGTCTGGCAGCATCTGTGAAGCTAAAAACAGAGTTAACGTTTCAGGTCAGGTGACCCTTCCGTTCCAGCAACTTTGTTTTTGTTCTTCATTTCATCCACTATTTCAACAATATCTACTACTAGCTCTGCATTCTCACTCTCTAGAGAACCAATACTTACTTTGATTATTGTTTTTCACTTTTTTTAAATGCTCATAGAAACTCTTGATCTCTGTTTTTACATTTCTAGGTAGCTTCCTCTCAGTTCTGAAGAAGGGTCCATTTCTGAAGAAGAATCACTGGACCTGAAACATTAACTCGGGTTTCTCTCCATGGATGCTGCCAGACCTGATGAATTTTTCCAGCAATTTCTGTTTTTGTTTCAGTGTTCTGGGGACATGGATTTGAATTTAGGGATGGGCAATAAAAGCTAGCCTAGCCAGCAATGTCCTCATCCCATGAACAAATAAAGAAAAATGCCACTGTATTTCTACTGATTATACTCTAGTCTAATGTGCCAGTTCAATTCAGCTCGCTCAGTGTTCATGCCCACACAGTTGCCTATATTTAGCTTTAAAATACTAGACTTAGACCTGCTAAGACCTGATATGCTCCCTTTCAAACTAGATGTAAATTTGTTTCAGTTTACTGTGGATGCTGCTAAAGAGGGGTACCTTTATCCTGAGGTCATTAATTAATCCGGTCACATTACAATATACCCACTTTAATGTAACTTACTCTCTGTATGGTAATGTGCCGCTCAAAAAAACTAACTTGAAAGCTTTCTATGAACTCCTCATCCAATCTATTATTTCCACTCTCGTTTTCAAGTTTGCATGTAAATCAGATTTACCTGTGCTGATTACCATCTCTTTATCACAAGCACCTAATATTTCTTCTTGTGTACTTCATCCTACATTCTGGTTACAGTGCAGGAGTGGGGGGCTTTAGACCTCTCTCATTTGTCACTTCTTTCCCCTACTATTCCACGTTTCCACCCAAACCTATTTTACATCCAGTTCTACTGAAATAAGGTCATGTCTGGCTGATAAACAAATGCCATCCTTAAATGACATACCTGCCCCTCCACTTTTACATAGTTTATATATTCTTCTTGAATATCATTAAACTCATCAATAGTCCTTGAGTTGTCTGAAAATTTAGCTATCATGCCTTCACTGCCCTCCTCTGTTATTGATATATATTGTAAAATATTGAAGACCCTGCACAAACCCCTGTGAATATCCACTCATTACATCCTGCCAATCAGACAATATCATATACTCATCAATAGTCAGGACCTAATCCTTGTCAAGCTTCAGCCATGTCTTCAAAATAGTTGTCAGAACATTTCTATTTAATTCAAGGTACAGAATCAATTTATTTACTTTGTTTAAATATATGCAGCATTTGTATCACAGACCCTTTACTTTTGCACATTTGTTATTGCTTTAAAATGTTGTCTTAGTTGTTTGTACGTTCTTTTCTCTATCCCTTTCTCTGATTCGCTGAGCCTCATTTTCCCATATGACAATTTTACTCCCATCTTGGCTTTACACTTTGCTATCATATAACAATTGATCCCTTGCCCATGCTATTTAGTTTGAAAACCTCTCTACTTCCCTAGCTATGTGGTTTGTAGGAACACCAATCCTGACATGATTCAGGTACAGAAGCCCCAACAGTATAGACGCAGTTCCCCCTGTGCTAGTACCAACAGCCCATGTACCAGAAACCACTTCTTACACACCAATTTTTGAGGTGAATGAAATTGACCTTAATTCAGTAGAATGAGATGTAGAACAGGTTTCAATGTAAATGTGGAATAGTAGGGGAAAGAAGTATGGGATGGGAATGCTTTACATCCCCCCACACTATAACCAGAAAAGAGGATGAAATAACTGAAGGACCTGAAAGTTTAACTCTGCTTTCTCTCCACAGATGCAGCCAGACCTGCTGAGTTTCTCCAGCATTTTTTGTTTTTGTTCTAATCTTTAAGGTATGTATTCATCATTCCAGTTTTATGTATCCTATGCCAATTTGGAACTTCTACTGCACTCAAGAAGCTCAACACCATTTAGTATAATGTAACCCATTTTGATTGGCACCCATTCATTCATTGTCTTCAAACCAATGCATAGTGGCAGCAGAGTGAGCCAACTACAAGATACACTTCAGTAACTCACTAAGGTCCTGAGACAGCATCTCCCAAAACACAACCACTGCCAGAAGGAAAAACAAGGGCAACAGCTACTTAGAAATGCCAGCTCCAATAAATTACTTTCCAAGGCACAGAATATCCTAACTTGGAACTATATCACTGTTCCTCCACTGTTGCTGAATCAAACTCCTGGAACTCTCTTCCTAACAGCAGTCTCTGCACCTCAGGATAGCAGTTCAAGAACATATCTGATAGCACTGGAGAGGGTGCAGAGGAGATTTACCAGAATGTTGCCTGGGCTGGAGCGTTTCAATTATGAAGAGAGATTAGCCAGACTGGAGCCGGTTTCCTTAGAGCAGAGGAGATTGATGGGAAGCATGATTAAGATGCATATAATTATGAGGGGCACAGATGGGATAGACAATCAGAAACATTTCCCCTTGATGGAAAGATCAATGACTAGATTTAACTCAGTGGACAGAAGGTTTAGTGGAGATGTAAGGAAAAACCTTTTCAACCAGAGAATCGAAAGAATCAGTAATTCACAGCATGTAAGAGTGGTATAGACAGAAACTCTCATAACATTTAAGAAGTATTTAAATGTGGACTTGCAATGCCAAGGCATACAAGGGTATGGGCCAAATGCTGGAAAATGGGATTAGACTAGTTAGAACAAAGAACAAAGAACAAAGAAAATTACAGCACAGGAACAGGCCCTTCAGCCCTCCAAGCCTGCGCCGATCCAGATCCTCTACCTAAACCTGTCGCCTATTTTCCAAGGATCTGTATTCCTCTGCTCCCTGCCCATTCATGTATCTGTCTAGATACATCTTAAATGACGCTATTGTGCCTGCCTCTACCACCTCCGCTGGCAACGCGTTCCAGGCACCCATCACCCTCTGCGTAAAGAACTTTTCACGCATATCTCCCTTAAACTTTTCCCCTCTCACCTTGAAATCGGGACCCCTAGTAATTGAGTCCCCCACTCTGGGAAAAAGCTTCTTGCTATCCACCCTGTCTATACCTCTCATGATTTTGTAGACCTCAATCAGGTCCCCCTCAACCTCTGTCTTTCTAATGTAAATAATCCTAATCTACTCAACCTCTCTTCATAGCTAGCACACTTCATACCAGGCAACATTCTGGTGAACCTCCTCTGCACCCTCTCCAAAGCATCCACATCCTTTTGGTAATGTGGTGACCAGAACTGTACGCAGTATTCCAAATGTGGTCTAACCAAAGTCCTATACAACTGTAACATGACCTGCCAACTCTTGTACTCAATACCCCATCCGATGAATGAAAGCATGCCGTATGCCTTCTTGCCCACTCTATCCACCTGCGTTGCCACCTTTAGGGAACAATGGACCTGAACACCCAGATCTCTCTGTGCATCAATTTTCCCCAGGGCTTTTCCATTTACCGTATCGTTCGCTCTTGAATAGGATCTTCCTAAATGCATCACCTCGTATTTGCCTGGATTGAACTCCATCCGCCCAACTTTCCAATCTATCTATACTCCGCTGCATTCTCCGACAGTCCCCTTCACTACCTGCTACTCCGCCAATCTTAGTGTCATCTGCTTAGGTGGCTGGTTTTGTTTGGCATGGACATAATGGGCTGAAGGGTCTTCTTCTGTGTTGTAGATCTCTATGACTCTATGAAATAGCCTTTGATCAGTGGCTGCTGGTGCAGTTAAGTCATGGGAAGTCTTTGATACCAGTCTTGGGGCTTGGAAATGGTCAGTCAGTCACTGGTCGTGGTCAGGATGCTCTCCTTATAAGGGGTGAGAAGTTCAATGTTTGCAGCCCTCCATCTAGCTTGACTCTTTCGATCCTAATGGGGACTATTTTCATTGACATTATTCACAGACTATTGTGCATTCCACTTAATGGCTGTCAGTGCATTGACCCAGGTGCAATCTCAGACCAGGCTGACATGAGCTGGTGTCATGGTCACCCCTGCCAGTCCTGAGGGCAGAAGATATCCTACCTGTGGACAACCCCATCCAGTAGGACCTCCAGACTCCTACCTGCAAAGCAAGGTGTCAAATTTCCATTGTTTGTCATGTTTAGGGCAAATGTCAGGAACCATGTAGGGCAGCTCTGGAAAAATAGTACTTCCCAGGTTGCACAATGATCCTTAGACAGCACCTTCAAAATTTGCAACCTCTCCCATCTTGAAGGACAACGGCAGCAGACATGAGAACACCACCAACTGCAAGTTACCCTCAAAGCCACTCATCATGCTCACTTGAAAATATATTCACTGGCTCTGTGTCAAAATCCTGTGGTTATACCTGCAGCACATGGACTGCAGCGATTCAAGATGGCAACTCATCACTACCATCTCAAGAACAACTAGGGATGGTCAATAAATGATGGCCTATTCAGAGGTGCCCAAATCCATGAGTGAATAAAAAAAGGCCTTTTTGAAGATGTCACCACCACAAGGTTGCCAGTCAATTCTGGTAAATCTCAACAACAACAACTTGTTGTGAGACTGGTTTGTGGTAAGATGGAGCTAGAAGCAAATGAGAGGGATGCCATAAGGACAGGGTAGGTAGTTAGTAAGGACAGCTTGATGGGTTTTAATCAGAAAACTCTCTAGAGCTCACAGCTAAAAACCCTCCAAAAAACTTGCTGCAACCAGCACTTAGCCAAATAAAGTAAGATTCAGCACTTTGACTAACTAGTTTTGCAACTTGGACCTAGTTGCTATCATGTAATAAACTACACCTTGTTAAGACACAAGACTCTTTTTGTTAATATCCTTTACCAATGTAACCAATAGGTCTTTAGATCCAGTCAAGGAAGGAAGAACGGTGTTGACCTCCTTCCACCCACAAATACTACATTGTCCCATGCTGTTATGATCAAGGTGGAAATTTCAGTTTTACTATTGAAACTCATGCACAGATGTGACTTAAATGTGAGCGCAGTGCAGCTTCAAAAAATAATAATAGATCGTTTGTTGTCCTAGCCCAAGTATTTTGTTTTTAAGTGGGTCACACAAACAATGCTTTTGAATGAAGTATTTTGTTGCTGTTTGTGATTGTGATAATCATGACATGCCACCAAAAAAATGCTTTACGTCATTTCCTGTCAAAAATCAGTTGCCAAATAACAAAAACATATAACATGAAACTATTTGGATGACTGTGCATATCACTAGAGTAAGTGTCCTTTTTATTGTCCAATTTTTAAAAAAAGTCTCAAAACTATTGGATGTCAAGCCTACTTGACATGACAATGTAATAAAACCAATGCATTTTTGAACATTTTTACTACTCTTCTGAAGAGTTTATCATTTGGACTTTGAATGGCAATATATGGACATAAACTTTTGGATATACAAATTTGCAGCTATAATATTCTCCATCTGCTGCTGAACTTAAAATAAGGGTGCAAAGAAAATCTAAAATAATATATATTATGGTCAGACTGGTATGCAGAAATCTTTCAAAATGCTGAATGCTCTAATTTCTTACATGGACATGATCAGGCAAACAAAAACAATAATTATCTGCTGGAATTAATGATAAGTGACACAACTTAATTCTTCTGGCCAAAAAAACTATTTTTTGCCTATATGTAGAACTTCATGCAAATGTGCAGAAAACTAGTTGACGCAATGTAAATTTCAGTTTTGTTCCCTGAGTAAGAGATGTCGATACATAAATCAGCCTGTACCTTAAAATGCAAATGATAATACGGCTAAAGTTACCACAAGCAAAAAATGGTCATACTGAAAATATACTTGATATGCCAGAATTGGGTAGGCTAAGTAGGATTCCTCTGTAAATTATTTATGTCTTGATAGTGCATACATAAGTTATAAATACTATGGAAAACAAAATACTTATTGTAACATATATATAAAACATGTATGCCAATCTGCCATATGTATATTTTATTGGTTGACATATATAAGGACATGCTTGACAAATGGTGTATTATTAATAAAATAAAATTAATTGCTTCTGCTGCAAAAAGAACCTATGATAATTTCTTAGATAATTCAAAGTAAGTTTTCAGGATATTGTGGAAAAGACAAGGAAAAATGAATGACTACGTATAGGATTGTAATTCACTTACAATAACATATTTTAAAAGCTCCTGAATGTAATCTAGAAATTTAAATTCCTAATATTATGAAGATTTATTTCATACAGTTCAAGACCAATTTAATGGAATAGACTGAAATATCGATGTAACCCTAAGCTAATCATCACTTGATTTTTAACATCATTAAATCTGGAGCAAGAATATAAGGCTGTTAAGAAAATTCTGCATGACATTAGCTGCATAATGTCTGATTGATAGAAATCAAACTAATTGTTAACCACAATTACATGCAAATTACTCTTGTAAATAATTTTGCCATTTGTCTCTCTTGAGCTGAGTGCAAGTGTTGAAGGACTTCATTCTTCAGATGCACAGGGGCAGTCTTCATAAATTATGTCATTTCTGTGAGGAACACCAACAGTAGATCCCCATTTTCATTTCCTTCAATGAAACACACTGTTGTATTAAAGTCAGAGGGAAGCTTATAGATCCAAAGCTTCATTTTTATTTTATCAAGTATTTTGTGGAAATCAGACATAAAGTTACTACTAGGAAGCTGGGATGCAAATAGATACAAGCAGTCCACTGTTGTCTATTAATAGTAATATTGAAAGTATATTTATTTGATTCAAAAATTGATAATGCCAAAATTGGTTACACTAAATAGGATTCGTCTGTAAATTATTTATGTCATGATAGCATTTATAATTTATGTATGGAAAAGAAAATACCTTGTTGTAACATATGGATAACATACATGGCTTTCTGTCCAATGAGACTGAGTGTTAGCGTGTCCCTCCCTATCTGGTGTAGGACCCTGCAGCCGGAGCTCATACACTCCATCCGTTCCTTTTCTTTTTTAAATTTTTTCTCTGATTTATTTTGTTTCATTCCTTCTTTCTGTCTTCTTCTTTGGCCTGGAGCAGAGCAGAGTGGGAGTGGCCAACAGACCTGGAGTGAAGTGGGGCCGACGGACAGGAAGCGAAGCGGGGTCAGTGGCCAATGAGCCCAGAGTGAAGTGGGGATGGTGGCCAGTAGGCCCAGAGTGAAGTGGGGATTGTGGCCAGTGGGCCCAGAGTGAAGTGGGGATGGTGGCCAGTGGGCCCAGAATGAAGTGGGGATGGTGGCCCGTGGGCCCAGAGTGGAGGGGATGGTGGCCAGTGGACCCAGAGTGAAGTGGGGATGGTGGCCAGTGGGCCCAGAGGGAAGTGGGGATGGTGGCCAGTAGGCCCAGAGTGAAGTGGGGATGGTGGCAGTGGGCCCAGAGTGAAGTGGAGATGGT
>NC_063338.1:69201009-69201172 GCF_021869965.1 Rhincodon typus
GGAGGCCCAGAGTGAAGTGGGGATGGTGGCCAGTGGGCCCAGTGTGAAGTGGGGATGGTGGCCAGTGGGCCCAGTGTGAAGTGGAGTTGGTGGCCGGTGGGCCCAGCGTGAAGTGAGGATGGTGGCCAGTGGTCTCAAAGTGAAGTGGGGTGGTGGCCAGTGG
>NC_063338.1:69201182-69295535 GCF_021869965.1 Rhincodon typus
TGGTCTCAAAGTGAAGTGGGGTGGTGGCCAGTGGGCCCAGAGTGAAGTGGGAATGGTGGCCAGGGGGGCTGGGGCAAAGGTGGCTACTGGTTTGGAACTGGTGGAGCCCAGTCAGACCACATGGAAGGCCACCTTATAGAAAGACTATAATTTCTTTCTTTTTAAACTTTGTTTCTTATTTTAATTTGTACAATGTATATCTGTAAAGTAGTGTAACTATTTTTCTTTATTTTCTCTTTATTTTGTACCTAAGATTTGCATCTAGGTACTTTGTACCTAGCATAGCAACATGTGTTGGTGACATTGTACACTTTTCACTTTACTCCTGTTCTTTTGTAACTTGAGTACACATGATAATAAACCTAATTCTAATTCTAACTCGATATATTTAATGGTTAACATGTATATATATATTATATGTATATTTAAATTATTGACAAATGATGCATTGTTCAAATATCATTCATTTGATGTGCTGAGTTAATTTTTTTTAGGAATATACCATTGCCTTAGTTTTTCCAATTCCAAAAAAAAAACGGTGAATCATAGAAAGTTGCACATTCAGAAAATAAGATATTGTTTATACTCATGTTGCAAAATGGACATTCATGACCCATCCACAAACACCCTTGAAAATGTGGTGGTGAGCCACTTTTGAACCAATACAGTCCATGAATTTTGCAAATAAATCCAAATCTATTTTACATGAATGGATAAACATGATACTTCTGATGCCTTTTTACATTAATTTGTTGCAGCAAACCTTCAAAAGGAATAAATAAGCAGCATTTAAACTGCCAGGATTCAAATGTCATTTATAATTCTCTGCCTATCACAATTTTGTGTTTCCTTTCGACTTAAATTACACGGAACTTTAGCAATGTTATTCTTCCAAAGCAAGGCAGTCTGATTGTATTTTAATTGATTATTTTCCCATTAACTCACAAGTCTTTGCACTTGGACCTCAATTGTTTACAGTTTATGTAAATAACTTGGATGAAGAAATGGAAGGCATAATTCCAAACTTTGCTGATGTGACAAAGATATGTCAAAAAATAAATTGTGAAGAGTACACAAGGAAGGTATAGAAGATATAAAAAGATGTAGATATATTAGTTGTGTAGGTAGAGATCTGACAGATGGAGAATGTAGTGATTGTAATGAGGTCAGCCAGGTGTAGCTCATAGGATAAGCATTCTGTGATTGGAGTTGTTAATCTGCTGTAATCGGGGACCTCTGGCAGACAGATATAAACAGGAGCATCAGAGGTTCTGCTTACACTGAGAGCTAGGTCTGAGGGAGCTGAATCAGTATCAAGGACTTGCCGCACATAAATAAAGGGTGGCTTGGTGACGGTCTCTGTGGAGATGCTTCAGAGAATTGTGTGAAAAAATGTAAAATTGTCCATTTTGGCAAAAATAAAAAAAATTACCTAAATAGTGAGTGATTGCAGAGCTTTGAGATGTAGAGGAAGCTGAGTGGCCTTGTGTGAATCACAAATGAATAGTTAGTAAAAGTTTATCACAAAATAAATTGAAAAGGAAGTTATGCTTCAGTTACACAGGGCACTGGTAAGACCATATCTGGAGCACTGTTTATAGTATTGGTATTGCATTGGAAGCAGTTCTGAGAACATTTCACAAACTAATACCTGGATAGATTGGGTTGTTGTATAAGGAAGATTGGACATGCTGAACTTGTATCTGTTGGAGTTTAGAAGAGTAAGAAGTACTTTATGAAACTTACAAGATTCTGAAGAGCTTTGATAGGAATAATGTGGAGAGGACATTTCCTCTTATACAAGGATCTTGACCTAGGGTCACAGTTTAATTCACTTACAATAATATATTTTAAAAGCTCCAGAATGTAATCTAGAAATTTAAATTCCTAACATTATGAAGATTTATTTTATACAGTTCAAGACTAATTTAGTGGAATAAACTGAAATATTGATGTAACCCCAATAAATCAGGACCACAAATATAAGGTTATTAAGAAAATTCTGCATGACATTAGCTACATAATGACTGATTGATAGAAATCAAACCAGTTGTAAACCACAATTACATGCAAATTACTTTTGTAAATAATTTTACCATTTGCCATTTAAAAGTCAGGGGATGCCCATTTAAAATGAAGATTAAGTGTTTAAAGTTTTTGAGAAGACTTGTAGCTTGGGTTATGGATGAGGTTATAGACATATTCGCCAAGCCGGTGTGTTTGGTTTCAAACGTTTTGTCACCTTGCTAGGTAACATCGTCAGTGTGCATCCGGTCAAGTATCTGTGTTCTGTCCCGCTTGTTACTTATATGCCTCAGTTTGTTGGGGTGTTTAATACCACTTCATGTTCTGTTCCTCAGTGGTTTGTACACGGTCTAATTCAATGTGCTTGTTGATGGAGTTCCAGTTAGAATACCAGGCCTCCAGGAATTCCCTGGCGTGTCTCTGTTTGGCTTGTGCGATTATGGATGTGTTGTCCCAGTTGAATTTGTGTTCCTCTTTGTATGTAGTGAGACAAGTGAGAATTGGCCATGCTTCTTGGTGGCTAGTTGGTGTTCGTATATCCGTATTGTCAGTTTTCTTCCGGTTTGACCTATAGTGTTTCTGAGTCCTTGCGTGGTATTTTGTATATTACACCGGTTTTGCTGGTTTTGGGTAAGGGATCCTTTACATTCATGAGTAGCTGTTATAGGGTGGTTGTTGGTTTGTGGGCTACTCTGATACCTAGGGGTCTGAATAGTTCAGTGGTCATCTCTGAAATATCCTTGACGTATGGTAGGGTGATTAATGTGTCTGGTCGTGTTGTGTCTCGCTGTTATGGTCTGTCTCGGAGGTAACAGCGGATTGTGCTTTTCGGGTATCTATTCCTTTTGAAGACTCCGTATAGGTGCTCCTGTTCTGCTTTGTGTAGTTCCAGGTTGCCGCAGTGCGTTATGGCTCATTAAATAGTGTCCTGATGCAGCTCCGTTTGTGGGCATTGGGGTGGTTGCTAGTGTAACTGAGTATCTAGTCCATATGTTAAGTTTTTCTAAATATGCTAGTCTGGAGTTCCCTGTTATTTTTGCATTCTCCCATTATGTCCAGGAAAGGTAGTTGGTTGTTGTTCGCTTTTTCTTTTGTGAATTTTATCCTGATGAGGATGTTGTTTATCTGTTGGTGGGTTTCTTCTAGTTTTGTGCATTTAATAATCATGGAGGTGTCATTTACTTATCGGACCCAGAGTTTGGGTTGTATAGTGGGGAGCGCTGTACATTCTAACCTTTGCACTACTGCTTCTGCAATCAGTCCTGATATTGGGGATCCCATTGGTGTTCCGTTGATTTGTTTGTATATGCTGTCGTTGAAGGTGAGTTGGATTGTGAGACATGGACTGAGTAGTTTCATGGTGGTGTCCTTATGGATGTTGTCGGTGTCCTGGGGTACCTGCCTTTCTGATTCGTCCAGCAGTGTGGCAATTGTCCCTTTGGCTGGGTCAATGTTTATGAAAGTAAATAGTGCTGTTACGTCGAAGGATATCATCATCTCATCTTCTTCCATCTTGGTGTCCTTGATGATGTTGAATAATTCTTGGGAGGAGTGGATGGAGTGGATAGTATTATCGATTTAAGTATTTCAATTTCTGTTGTGGCTCTTTGGCATGTCTATATGTTGGTGTGCCTGGTCGTGAGACAGTGAGGCTGAGGGGGTTTTCAAGAAGATTTGTAGCTCGGGTTGTGGATGAGGCTGTAGACATGCTCCCTGAGAAAGATTGAGTCTTTTTTCTTTCTCAGAGTTTCATGAGTATCTGTGGAACTTGTGGATGGATTTTTGATAAGCGAGGGGCAAAAGGTTTTCAGTGGTCAGCAGGAATGCAGATTTGATATTACAATAATTCACTTGTTTTCATGAGTTTAATTTTTGTTGATTCAGCTTGGAGGTGGCAGATGCAGAAGTGACAGCTGGTGACGGCAGAACAGGAGCATACTTCCAGGAATCTGGGAATGATGTCGCACAGCGGCAGCTGGGAGAGCAGAGAAACTGGAGTCTGGGGTATCATGGTGGCTCAGTGGTTAGCATTACTGCCTCACAGCACCAGGGACCCAGGTTCGATACTACCCTTCAGTGACTGTCTGAGTGGAGCTTGCATGTTCCCTCCGTGTCTGCATGGGTTTCCTCTGGGTGCTCCAGCATCCTCCCATAGTGCAAAGGTGTGCATGTTAGGTGGATTGCACATACTACATTGCCCCATAGTGCCTAGGGATGTGTAAGTTATGTGGATTAGATATGGGGAATGCAGGGTTTAGGGTAGGTGTTGGGATGGTTTTTGGACTCAATGGGCTGAATGTGTCCACACTACAGGGATTCTATGATTCTGAGCAGAGGGAAGGATGAACTTTTAAAGTTGTTTTAATAATATCAATTTAATATCAATTTATTAAGTATTTTACCATTTATGCAATTGATCCAGCAATTTATTCTGTAATCCAAGATGGCACCGAATGTGGTGACACTATCCATTTTCACTGTATCTAGGTACAAGTGACAAGAGTAAATAAATCTAAGTCTATTTAAGACTGTCAGGGACAACTTTGTCATCTTTGTAAATTCTAGTATCATTTCGAATCTGCAGCCCAGAACCTGAAGTTTTTTACATATGACTTACTAATACTACACCTAAATCCTTCTTGGCCCTGTGTTAGAATAATTCTGGACAAATCTCTGATATTGTGTTATGACACACTTGGGATAGTGCACAGATTCGCAAGCCCCACTACTCCCAGGGCTGCCATAAAAGTTAATTTATTATGTGCATAATGTCCCCAGTTTACCTGCCTGATGGAATATGATTAATTGAAAATACTGACCAGGTTCCTGCATTTAACAAAAGCTACTGTTTGTTGCAAATATATAAGTTCTCACCAAAGGTGAACAAAATGATGAATTATCAACATATACCTTGATTAGTTGAAAGTGTAACTCTCTTTTAAAACCCTGCACATCGACAGACTCTGACAGACACAGAAACAAAAAAAAAATTTTATAGATAAAGGAAGAAATAATTGGAAAGGCTTCAGAAATCTGAAGTCCTAGTTCAGGATTCTTTTAAGGTTAACATGTGGGTTCAGGTGGCAGTTAGGAAGTCAAATGCAACATTAGCATTCATTTCAAAAGGGCAGATGTGCAAGGGAATGGATGTACTGCTGAGGCCTGTATAAGAATCTGGCCAAAATATATTTGGAATATTATGAGCAGTTTTGGCCTCTGTATCCAAGGTAGGATGTGCTGACCTTCAAAGGAGTCCAGAGGAGATTTAAAAGAATGATCTCATTTGAAGGGCTTGTCATATGAGGAGTGTTTGAGGAATCTGGGTCTGTACTTGATGGAGTGTAGAAGGATGAAGGGAGATCTAATTGAAGCTTCATAATACTGAAAGGTTTAGATTGAATGGATGTGGAGAAGACGTTGCCACTAGAAGAAGAGATTAGGATCCGAGGGTGCAGCCTCAGAGTGAGGGTCTTTAGAACTGAGATGAGGAAGGATTTCTTCAGCCAGAGGGTAGTTAATCCATGGAACTCATTGCTACAGAAGGCTTTGGAGACCCAGTCATTGCATGTATTTAAAACAGGTTTTTGATTGGTAAAGAAACCAAAGGTTACAGGAAGAAGGCAGGAGAATGGGGTTGAGAAACATATCGATCATGATTGACTGTAGCAGGTTCAATGGGCAGTTTGACTTAATTCTGCTCCTTTATCTTATGGTTTTCTTGACTTATCTCTCATCCCCCATACCTTGAACAAAGTAGTAGCATAAACATAACTCCCATTGAGTTCCAGCAGCTTGTTTTTATAAATACAGTAATTTCTTCCACAGACAAATTTTTTAAACATCATTCCTTTTGCCATTTAGTCTGCAATCAGAATTAAAGATAAGTGAAAAGATGTGTGAAGACTAAAATGTTTGCAGAATAGATATGTGTGAAAGCACTGCATTCCAAAAAATTAGAGCTAGAATTTCTCTTTCAATGCTGGAGTAAATTGACTCCGCTGTCAGAAAAACTGGTGGAGCTGATTGAGGTTTGTGTCATGCTGATATTTAATTCTTCCAAACACTGCAATGTCATCTGTGATACTCATCCTGGTAGAGTTTTGATGATACAATCCATGTGTTCTTGCAATATATCCTGCTTGCTGGGTACTCCAAATGATAGTCTGAGAAAATAACATCGACTAAAAGCTTTTCTGAATGTTGTCAACTCCTGTGAATCTGAGGAACCACCTGAGGACCAATTTCCATCTTGGCATTAAGCTTGAAAAATGTTTGGCACGATGAACTTTGGATTAAATTCTTCCAGATTTAAGAATCCAGTGTGGATATCTCTTTCATGTAATAGTCAGTTGCCTTCAATCTGAAAATACACGTATCATGTTGTATATCTTTGAAGCAGGATGTTGACCCAAGGAAAGTAGAGCAAGGGTTTTATAAATCCAAGTCAACATGGCACATGATTTGGAGTGTACTTCGAGGTGATTATGTTCTGATGTATCTGTTGACCTCGTTCTTCTCACTGTTATAGGTTGAGTTTTGGTATATACAATCTCACAGATTGTCCCAATGCAGTGGAGTGAGAGTGAATGTTTAAGGCAGCGGATTGGATGCCAGTCTAGGTAAAGTTTTACAAAAGATCACGAACTGCTATGAACATAGTTTACAACAAAACACAGAAGAAAATAATTCACAATGATCAACTTATTGCTGAAAAATTGCTACCAGCCATCATTACATTGGTTAGTAAAAACCATTGGTTCAATGATCAATCAAAAGGATTGTGAAGCTTCACCATTGGAGATTGTAAAAAACAGATCAAAAGTACATTGAGGCCTCAAATAAAATTGTCATTTTCACCTGCTAACATGGTGCATACAGATATTCAATTCAGAAAATTATCTGTTTTTGGAAGTTTGCTCAAGATTAACTCCTCATTATGATTTAAAAGTTTTAGATGTTTGGATTGAATTTTATCTGGTATTTCAAAGTCCATTTTGACTGAATATAATTGTTTCAGAACTCTTTTGCATGATTCTTTTCATGAATGCATTACTGTACATCTTCAATAGGAATATGTAAACTATATTAAAATTAAAAGGATTTCAGTTGCTTTTGTTAATTGCTTCCCTTTTGATGTGAACTTCCTTTACTTTTCAAATCAATTTTCACTGAAGAACTGTAATGTTTGCAAAATCAACACTAACTAACTGAATTTTCATTCTATTTTTCAATTAACTCATAAATATATTTATTTCAATATAAATAGAACAATGAATACATTTTGATCAATCAATACATTGTAGACTCTTGCTTTATCATGAAAAATGGTCACTAGAACAAAATTCCTTTGTTTGCTTGAACAGGTGACCACATCTCAAATCTGGAGTGTGATTGTGGGTCCTGGGAACTGATGGGCAGATAAGCAGCATTTTTTATCCAAAGTCAAACATAATTATGTTACTATTCTTTGAGTTTGATGTTGCTCTTTTGCTATCCACTTTCAGCTGCAGCAAGAGCTACAACTGTGCTCACAATTTGCCCATTTTAAATTTATGCAGAGTCTGTAAACACATCAGTGCTGTTGAGATACAGATTCTGTGCAGTTCGTTATAAAGAACATTCAGTATGGAGTTTTATCATTGAATCATCTAACATTTAATTATGCAATTTCATTTCTTAATCTGTTGGCTAGTTAATTATTTTCTGCAGACTATTATAGATTCCACATCCTGTGTTTTACATTCAGTGTCTTTGAGTCTTTTAATTCCTTTCAAATGTTCAGGAGGAAAGAAATGTTTTTTATTGTGCAAGCTTCTGTATAGCACAGATAAAAGCAGTAGAGTCATAAAGTTGTACAGCAGGGAAACAGACCCTTCCATGCCAACCAGATATTCTAGATTAATCAAGTCCTATTTTCCAGCACCTGGCCTGTATCTGTCCAAACCCTTCCTATCCACATTCCCTCTAGATACTTTTTAAATGTAATTGTGCCAGCCTCCACCACTACCTCTGGCAGCGCATTCCATACACACTACCCTCTGTGTGGGGGAGAAAAAAAAATGTCCCTTAGGTTCCTTTTATATCTTTCCCCTCTCACCATAAACCTATGCCCTCTAGTTTTGGACTCCTCTACCCTGGGGAAAAGACATTGGGCCCTATCCATGCCCTTTATGACTTTATAAACCTCTAAGTGTCACCCCTCAGTCTTCGACACTCCAGGGAAAATAGCCCCAGCCTATTCAGCTTCTCCGTATAGCTCAAACCCTCCAAACCTGGCAACATCCTTATAAATCTTTTCTTTTAGAGGGTATGAGATATAAGGAGAGGCAAGAAAAACTCAGGTTGTTTTCTCTTGAGTGGTGGAGGCTGACAGGAGACTTGGTAGAAGTCTACAAAATTATGAGATGTGTAGATAGGATTGACGATCAGAATCTATTTCCCTGAGTTGAAATGTCTAATACTAGGGATCATGCATTTAAGATGAGAGGGGGAGAGTTCAAAGGAGATGTGAGGGGCACATTTCCTATCACAGTAAGTGATAGGAGTCAGGAACACTCTGCTAGTGATGGTGGGGAGGCAGATATGATAAGGGCATTTAAGGGACTTTTAGATAAGCGTTATTATGCAAGGAATGGAGGGATATGGACCAAGGGCAAGCACAAGTGATTAGTTTCATTTGGCTTCATGTTCAGCACAACTTTGTGGGTCAAAGCGCCCATTCCTGTGCTGTACAGTTCTATATTCTCACAGTTCCACCTAAATAACCACTCTGCACAAAAAAGCTTCTTTTCTGATACCATATTTGCTTCTTTTGCCAATTAATTTAAATCTGCCCTTGCATTTCTGATATTTTCATGTGGATTCTCCTTAACGCTATTTGCCAAAGTTATCTCATGTCCCCCTTTTGCTCTCCTGATTTCCCTCTTAAGTATGCTTTCAGTGCCTTTATATTCTTTTAAGGATGCTCTCTACACTTGCTTCTCTTTCTTGACAAAAACCTCAATTTCCCTAGTCAGCCAGCATTCCCTAAACCTACGAGCCTTGCCCTTCACCCTAACAGGAACATACTGTCTCTGGACTCTCTATCTCATTTTTGAAGGCTTCCCATTTTCCAGCCATCCCTTTTACGTGCAAACATCCGCCCCCAATTTAGTTTTGAAATTTCTTCTATAAATTGGCCTTCCTCCAAATTAGAACTTTAACTTTTAGATCTGGTCTATCCTTTTCCATAACTATTTTAAAACTAATAGAATTATGATCACTGGCCCCAAAGTGCCCCCCCACTGCCACCACAGTCACCTGCCCTGCCTTATTTCCGAAGAGTAGGTCAAGTTTTGCACCTTCCCTAGTAGATACGTCTACATACTGAATCAGAAAATACTCTCATACACACTTAACAAATTCCTCACCATCCAACCCCTTAACACTATGACAGCCTAGTCTATGTTTGGAAAGTTACAATCCCCAACCATTTACCACCCCATTATCCTTACAGATAACTGAAATCTCCTTAAAAATTTGTTTCTCAATTTCCCACTAACTATTGGGGGTGGTGGGGGGGTGGTTTACAATACAATCCTAATAAGATGATGAATACTGGCTTATATTTCAGTTTCACCTAAGCAATCTCAGTGGACATAGTGCCAGAAATATCCTCCCTAAGTACAGCAGTAATGTTATCCCCACTCAAAGACACCACTGCTCCTCGTGTATTGCCTCCTTTTCTATCCGTCCTACAACATCTATACCCTGGAACATTTAGCTGCCAGTTCTGTCTATCCCCAAGCCATGTCTCTGCAATCACTATGAAACCCCAGCCCCATGTTTCCCAACCATGCCCTGAATTCATCTGCCTTAGCTGTTAGGCCTCTTGCTTTGAAATAAATTCAGTTTAATTTATCAGTCCTACCTGGCTCTCTGCTTTGTTCCTGCCCCACCTGACTCTTTGATTTGCTCCTTTTCCCAACAGCACCACTTACAGACTGATCTCTTCTTAAACATAACTTTATAACTTTAATTCCTCAGCCCTGGATTTATTGTTGTGACTATGATCTGCACTCTCTTCAATACTTCCATATCTTTCCAATGGGGCGACATCCAGACGAGACATAAAAGTTTCGTTGGCTGAAGCCAAAGTTTTGTCCTACACAAGTTCAATGTAGTCTTTTTGCCCTCCTACTCTATGCTTCGATTAATAAAATTTAGGATATTGAATGCTTAGTTGACCCCAATTTGCTCTCTCAACTTGCCCTACCACCTTAATAAAAACTGAAAGAACTGCAGATGCTGTAAATCAGGAACAAAAACAAGTTGCTGGAAAAGCTCAGCAGGTCTGGCAGCATCAATTCTGAGGAAGGGTCACTGGACCCGAAACGTTAACTCTGATTTTTTTTCTTCACAGATGCTGCCAGGCCTGCTGAGCTTTTCCAGCAACTTCTGTTTTTGTCCTACCACCTTTATTCACTCAGAAACAGTGATATCAATGGCTCCTTGCTCTTACCCTCCCTTTAGAATTGTATAATTTATTTAATATTTCTCTCTATGTTCTTCCAAACAAAATAAATCACATCACATTTCTGCACATGGAATTTCATCTGTCACCTTTCCAACTTCTCAAATGTTCTTGTTGATCTCTCTCTCCACGCCTTTTCTATGGTTGTAACACTATTTTGCTCTCTGTTCTGCTGCCTTGATGCTCTTTGTATGATATAATCTGCTTGTATTACACTCAAAACTATACTTTTCACTGTATCTCAGTACATGTGACAATAATAAAGCAGATCAAATCAAACCTTCGAGAGTCCTTTTGATCGTTCTACATTATTCTTTTCAAAGTTTAATACTCCAAGTTTCATGTCATTCTCAAACTTTGAAATTAAGCCCTCTGCATAATTAGACCATGAATACATATTAGCAATAACCCAGGAATAGCCAGAGTCCCATGACTGATACCTGGTGAATTCTACTACATACACTCATCCAGCACAAAAAAAAAGCCAACAACCACTACTCACTTTTTCCTGTCACTCAGATAATTTTATATCTATGTTGCTTGCTGCTGTCACTTTCTTTTGATGAGAATTAAGAATCTGTTGATGACCGTGAAATCATTGTCGATTGTCAGAAAAACCCATCCAGTTTACTAATGTCCTTCAGCGAAGTAAATCTGCCAACCTCAGCTGGTCAGTCCTACCTGTGACTCCAGACCCACAACAAGGTGGTTGACTCTCAATTGCCCTGTGAAATGGCCTCGCAAGTCATTTAGTTGTATCAATCGTTACAGAGTCTCAAAGAAATGAAACCAGACGGATCACCTGACGTAGACTAGGTACCAGAAAAGATAACGGCAGAAACAGCCTTGTCAAACTTGCAAAGTCCTCCTCACTAACATCTCGGGGCTCGTGCCAAATTTGGGAGAGTAGTCTCATAGACTAATCAAGCAACAGCCTGACATAGTTATACACAAGGAATCATACCTTACAAACAATGTCCTTTACACCACCATCACATCCCTGGATATGTCCTGTCTCACCAAAAGGACAGACCCAGCAGATGTGGCGGCACAGTGATATACAGTGGAGAGAGTGTTGCCCTTGGAGTCCTCAACATTGACTCTGGATGCCGTGTGGCTTCAGGTTAAACATGGGTAAAGAAACATTCCACTGATTAGGACATACCATCCTCCTTCAGCTGATGATTTGGTACTCCTCCATGTTGAACACCGCTTAGAGGAAGCACTGAGGATGGCAAGTGTACAAAATGCACTCTGGGTGGGGGATTTCAGTGTCCACCACCAAGAGTGGCTCAATAACGATGTTTCTGGGTGTTATGACGTTTGAGGCAAAGTACGAGAATGGATTTCAAATTGTCTGTCTGGCAGGAAGCAGAGAGTAGAGATAAAAGTGTCCTTCTCAGGATGGCAGCAGGTGACTGGTGGTTTTCTGCAAGGGTCAATGTTGGGACCACAACTTTTCATTTTGTACGTTAACGATCTGGATGAAGAAATTGTGAGCATTCTGCTAAGTTTGCAGATGTTACAAAGATAGTTGGAGGGATAGCTAGTATCGAGGAGGCGGGGAGGCTGCAGAAGGATTTAGACAGGTTAGGAGAGTGGGCTAAAAAGTGGCAGATGGAATACAAAATGGGAAAGTGTGAGGTCATGCACTTTGGTTGGAAGAATAGAAGCATAGAATATGTTCTAAATGGGGAGAAAATAAAGAAATCTGAAGTGCAAAGGGACTTGGGAATCCTAGTACGGGATTCTCTTAAGGTAAACTTGTAGATTGATTCGATAGTTAGGAAGGCAAATACAATGTTGGCATTTATTTCAAGAGGACTAGAATATAAAAGCAGGAATATACCACTGAAACTTTATAAGGCTCTGGTCAGTTGACATTTAGACTATTGTGAGTGATTTTGGCCCCATTCCTCAGGAAGGATGTACTGGCCCTGGAACAGGTCGAGAGAATTCATGAGAATGATCCCAGGAATGAAAGGCTTAACATATGAGGAATATTTGAGGACTCTGGGTCTATACTCAATGGAATTTGGAAGAGTGAGGGAGGATCTCATTGAAACATATAAAATGCAGAATGGCCTGAACAGAGTAGATGTTGGGAAGATATTTCCATTGGCAGGAGAGACTAGGACCCAATTGCACAGCTTTACAGGAAAGGGGAGACCCTTTAGAATAGAGATGAGGAGAAGCTTCTTCAGCCAAAGAGTGGTGAATCTATAAAATTCACTGCCACAGAAGACTGTGGAGGCCAGGTCATTGAGTATATTTAAGACAGAGATAGATAGGTTCTTAACTGTCAAGAGGATCAAAGGTTACGGGGAGAAAGCAGAGAAATGGGTTGAGAAACATAACATGATTGAATGGTGGAACAGACTCGATGGGCCGAATGGCCTAATTTCTGCCCCTATGTCTTATCATCTTATGGTCGAGTCCTAATGAACATAGTTGCTAGACTGGGTCTATGGCAGGTAGTGAAGGAACCAACAAAAGGAGAAAACACACTGGACCTCTTCCTGACCAATCTGCTAGCTACAAATGCATCTGTCCATGACAATATTGGTAAGAGTGACCATCACACAGTCCTTGTGGTGACAAAGTCCTGCCTTCACTTTGAGAATAACCTCCAACATGTTGTGTGGCACTATCACCGTCCTAAATGGGACTGACTTTGAACAGATCTGGCAACTCAAGACTGGGCATCCATGAGGTGCTGTAAGCCATCAACAGCAGCAGAATTGTACTCCAACACAATCTGTAACCTCACGGCCCGGCATATCCTCCACTCGACCATAACCATCAAGCCAGGGGATCAACCCTGGTTCAATGCAGAGTGCAGGAGGGCATGCCAGGAGCAGCACCAGGCATACCTGAAGATGAAGTATCAACCTGGTGAAGCCACCAAACAGGACTAGTTGCATGCCAAACAGCATAAACAGCAAGTGCTAGACAGAGCAAAGTGATCCCACAACCAATGGATCAGGTCTATATCTCTGTAGTCCTGCCACATCCAGAAATAAATGGTGGAGGAGAATGCTCCACAAATATCCCCATTCTCAATGATAGAAGAGACCATGACATCAGTGCAAAAGGTAATGCTAAAGCTTTTGTAGCAGTTTTCAGCCAGAAATGCCGAGTGGATGATCCAGCTCGACCTCCTCCAGTGATCCCCAGAATTACAGATACCAGTCTTCAGCCAATTTGATTCACACTATGTGATTTCAAGAAATAGTTGAAGACACTGGATACTGCAAAGGCTATGGGCCCTGACAACATTCCGGCAATAGTACTGAAGACTTGTGCTTCAGAGCTTGCTGCTCCCCTAGCCAAACTGTTCCAGTACAGTTACAACACTGGTATCTATGGAACAATGTAGAAAATTGCCCAAGTATGTCCTGTACATAAAAAGCAGGACAAATCCAACCCGGCCAATTACTGCCGCCTCAGTTTAAATCTTGATCATCAGTAAAGTGATGGAAGGTGTCATCAACAGTGCTATCAAGCAGCACCTGCTCAGCAATAACCTGCTCAGTGACGCCCAGTTTGGGTTCTGCCAGGGCCACTCAGCTCCTGTTCTCATTACAGCCTTGGTTCAAACATGGACAAAAGAGCTGAATTCCAAACATGAGGTGAGAGTGACAGCCCTTGACATCAAGGCTGCATTTGACCAAGTGTGGCAGCAAGGAGCCATATCAGAACTGGAATCAATGGTATCAGGGGGCCATCTCTCCGATGATTAGAGTCATACCTGACACAAAGATTGTTGGATGTCAGTCATCTTAGCTGCAGGATATCTCTGTAGGAGTTCCTCAGGGTATTGTCCTAGGTCCAACCATCTTCAACTGCTTCATCAATGACCTGCCCTCTATCATAAGGTCAGAAATGGGGAAGTTTGCTGATGATTGAGCAATGTTCAGCACCATTCATGACTCCTTAGATACTGAAGCAGTCCATGTTCAAATGCAACAAGACCTGGACAATATCCAGTCTTGGGCTGACAAATGGCAATGAACAATCATGCTGCACAAGTGCCAGGCCATGACCATCACCAATAAGAGACAATCGAACCACTGCCCCTTGACATTCAATAGTGTTACCATCACTGAATCTCCCACTATCAACATCCTGGGAGTTATCATTGGTCAGACATAAAATGATTTGAAGGAAAATGTAGCTGGTCTAATTAGTAAGTTTACAGGCGATACAAAGATTGGTGTTGCGGATAGTGAGGATTGTCAGAGGATAGAGCAGGATATAGATTAAGAAGGTGTGGATCTGGAGGAACACAGCAGGCCAGGCAATATCAGATGACCAGAAAAGCTGACGTTTTGGGTCAGGACCCTTCCTCAGAAATGGGGGAAGGGAAGGGAGCTCTGAAATAAATAGAGATTGGGGGGGGCGCGATGACAGAAGGTGGATAATGGAGCGGATATGTAGGAGAGAAGATGGACAGGTCAAGGAGGCGGGGATGAAGCTAGTAAAGATGAATGTAGGTAGGAAATGGCGGTGGGAGTTGGTCAGTGAGGTGGGAGGGGTGGATAGGTGGGAGAGAGGATGGACAGGTCAAGGAGGCGGGGATGAGGGAGTGCTGATCTTGGGAGATGTCGGGGGTGGAGAGATTTTGAAGCTAGTAAAGATCAGTTGGAGGCATAGGCAGAAAAATGGCAAATGAAATTTAATCCAGACAAATGTGTGCTGATGCATTTTGGAAGATCTAGCACAGGTGGAAATTATACAGCGAGTAGTGGAACCCTGAGGAGTATTGATATATCAGAGTGAACTGGATGTGCAGGTCTACAGATCACTGAAGGTGGCAGCATAGGTAGATAAGGTAGTAAAAAAGGCCTATAGCATGCTTGCCTTCACGGGAAGGGGCATTGAGTATTAGGATAGACAGATTATGCTGCAGCTTTATAGAGCTTTAGTTAGGCCACACTTCTAATATTGTGTACAGTTCTGGTCACCACACTAACAGCAGGATGTGGATGCTTTGGAGAGGGTACAGAAAATGTTTACCAAGAAGTTGCCTTGTATGAGTGATTTTAGCTATGAAGAAAGGTTGGATAGACTGGGTTTGTTTTCACTGGAATGCAGGAGGTTGAGGGGTGATGTGATAGAGGTTTATAAGATTGTGAATGACATGGATAGAGTTGAAAGTATGAGGCTTTTTCCCAGGGCGGAGGGGTCAGTTACTAGGGGATACAGGTTCAAGGTGCAGCAGGAAAGGTTTAAAAGAGATGTGCAAGGCAAGTTTTTCAGACAAAGGGTGGGAAGTGCCTGGAACGTGCTGCCAGAGGAGGCGGTCGAAGCAGACAGAATAGCAGTATTCAAGAAACATCTGGATGAATACATGAATAGGAAGGGAATAAAAAGATACGGATCCTGTAAGTGGAGGCAGTTTTAGTATGGAAGGGCAAAATTTGTCGGCGCAGGCTTGGAAGGCTGAAGGGCCTATTCCTGTGTTGTATTGTTTTTTGTTCTTTTAGAAACTCAACTGGATTCACCACATAAACACAGTGGCTAATAGAGCAGATCAGAAGCTAGGAATACTGAGGCGAGCAACTCACCTCCTGACTCCCCAAAGCCTGTCCACCATCTACAAGGCACAAGTCAGGAGTGTGATGGAATACTCCCCACTTGCCTGGATGAGTGCAGCCCCAACAACACTCAAGAAGCTTTACACCATCCAGGACAAAGCAGCCCACTTGATTGGCATTACATCCACAAGCATTCACTCCCTCCACCATCGATGCTCAGTAGCAGCAGTGAGTACTATCTACAAGTTGCACAGCAGAAATTCACCAAAGATCTCCAGGCAGCATCTTCCAAAGCCACAACCACTTCCATCTAAATAAAAAATGAAAGAACTGCGAATGCTGTAAATCAGGAAACAAAACAAAAATTGCTGGAAAAGCTCAGCAGGTCTGGCAGCATCTGTGAAGGAGAAAACAGAGTTAACGTTTCAGATCCAGTGACCCTTCCTCAGAACTGATGCTGCCAGAACTGCTGAGCTTTTCTAGCAACTTTTATTTTTTGTTCCTGATTTACAGCATCCGCAATTCTTTCAGTTTTTATTAAGGTGGTAGGACAAGTTGAGAGAACAAATTAAAGTCAATTAAGCACTCAGTATCCTAAGTTTTATCAATTGAAGCATAGAGTAGAAGAGCAAAAAGTTGCATTGAACTTGTCAGACTCAGACTCAGAGCCATACAGCATAGAAACAGGCAAAGGGCAAAACAGTGGTAGATGGAGATCAATGTAAACATGTTCATATATCAAAATGGAATGTTACTTATACAGTATGAAATAACTTAATTGTATTCCTGTGGATACTGGATTTAAGAAGCACCAATATAACAAGAATTTGAGAGAAATGAGAACTGCCCTTCAATCTGATACATGAATTGAAATAGCATTCACTTAGAGCAATGGATTTCTACTCAGTCTTTATGAAATTAATACAAAAGATATTAATTGTATTGTTTGAAAGATTGAATGCAATTTGGGGGCTTTTTGTTTATTCAGTTAACGTAATGTCAGTTTCACAGTGCACATGCGCAAATATATCAATGACACCAAGGACAGAATATGGCTGCTCCAACATGTAGATTACTTTTCTTCTCCTATATTCTTGCTTCACAAATTTAATAGCATTAAAATACTTTCTGCTCATGAAATAATTACCAGCAGCCGAATTGTGTAATGCTCCTGTATCTATTTGTAATCCCCTTTGTCTTATGGGGGAACACTTTTTTTTCCTTTATTCATTAATGGGATGAGGGCATCACTGGCTAGGCAGCATTTATTGCCCATCCCTAATTGCCCAGAGGGCAGTTCAGAGTCAACCACATTGCTGTGGGTCTGGAGTCACATGTAGGCCAGACAAGGTAATGATGGTAGTTTCCTTCCCTAAAGTACATTAGTGAACCAAATGGATTTTTCTGACAATCGATTCATGGTCATCATTAGATTATTAATTCCAGACTTTTTTTATTGAATTCAAATTCCACCACCTGCCATGGTGGGATTCGAACCCAGCTCCCCAGAATTTTATCTGGGTCTCTGGATTAACAGTCCAGTGATAATACCACGAGGTCATTGCCTCCCCCTACCCAAATATCATATTTTATTTTGCTAGAAAGTGTACAATTAAAATGAAAATTGAAGTCCTTCCTTCTCACAACCTTCATCCACAACCCCTCAGGTACCACATTCAGGTCAGTAACTTTCTCTTTTAATTTATCTTTCTGCTGACTGTTGACCTTAAGTTCTGGCTTTATTAGCTTGCTTCAAGGCAAAGCAATCTGGCTTTTAGCATAATGCAGCAAAGTGTTTTAATTTCCAATTTTGCCGGATAATGTACTTATTGGCAAGAAATCTCTGTGTCTTCCTGCCTGCTATTTTAAAGGGGAGTAGTCCAGATACTTCCAATCATGGGTGGCTATACCAGAAATTGTGAGTCATCATATTTTGACTCAAACAAGAGTGTCATCAACTGTTGGAATTTGATGTGTGAATAAAAGAAAAAAAAATTACAAAGTAACTAAACATAAATTTGAAGTATCTACTGAATAACAAAAACACTATCCAGTTCATAGTCTGTTCTAATCCTTCAGGTTTGAACATGATGTTTTACCTGGTTATGATATCTGGTAGATCATTATCAAAGAATTTTTTCATGCACTGATGTTCAGTGGAACGTTCTAAGAAGAGTTGAAATAACTTCAAATACTGACCATAAAATGAGGAGATGGATTTCATAGAACATAGAACATAGAACAGTACAGCACAGTACAGGCCCTTCGGTCCACGATGTTGTGCCAAACTTTTACCCTAATCCTAAGGTCTATCTCACCTCCACCCCTACCCCATACTATCATCCATATGCCTATCTAATAGCCACTTAAATGCCCCTAATGAGGCCGACTCCACTACCCTCTCCAGCAATGCATTCCACACCCTTACCACTCTCTGAGATGATTCATAGATGATTCCATCTCTGGTTTCCTGAAATTAAGTAATGTTAACAGTTCAAATAACTGAGTTTTACTATCAGAAGAAAAGATTGTGTGTACATTATCTTGACTTCATTCCAGCATTGTTTGCTGTTGATAAACATTACATTATACAATGTATGCTCTATTCAATATTCTTTCTCAATCTCAACCTCCTGTCTTTGAGACCTTTCTGGAGTAAACAGTCAACTATGTTTCCTCAAAAAACGGCTGATGAGCACTTACATAAGGAGCAAGGTCATAGTGATCATAGAACTGGAGTTTGAGTCTATGGATGTTCCAGAAGATGTTTTTGCTTACCATCCTTTGTATATGAGTTGATTATAAGAGCTATTAATGTTTACTCCAGGGGTGTAGTACTGACCTTACTACATGGTAGCAATGTTTACTAGAATCAAAGGCAAATGTCAAAAAACACTAGAAGTGAAGCCCAGTGGCAGTATAGTGCTATGGTTTGTTAGACGCTAAGGCTGAACTTTGCGAGGCAAACTGGCTTTGATGTAAGAGAACAGAACATTTTCCTTGTGTTGGCGACTGACACCAATACAGACCATTTCTTAATCAGAAGTCTGTCAGCATACCAGGACCTTTAGTTTTAGTTTTCAGGAGCAGTTGCTGCTGGGGTCTTGAAGCAGGGCTTGGAAGCTATAGTACATTTCTCCTTGCTACACTCTGTCTCACACATAGAGTTTTCTGTTGATGTTTTTCCTCCTGGACTGGGATTTGCCCATGAGATGATCTATTTTACTGAATTTTGCCTTTTCCCAGGAGTGTGTTTATGGGATGTTACTATATTAGAACAGTTAATTAGTAATAGTTGCTGTATGTATTAGCTTGTTAAGCATTTTGATAGAGTTACAGCTAAGCCAAGTCTTCTTTTTGTTGTGTTTCAACTGTAGTGTATGAATAAAGCATGTTTTGCCTCAAATCCAGTTGTTTCACCAGTTGAATTGCAACTGGAAAGCAAAACCTTATTCTTACCTTTAAAATAAGAAAATGTTAAGGTCTAGACTATCTTCTGAATATATTTTGCAGGGGTTTGATCTGGCTCATAACAACACACAAGCCCACTTCCAGCAACAAAGATTTTATTGGTTCTAAACCAGTAGGGAGAAAGTCTTTGGGCAGCCCTAGTACTTTTCACTCAAACAAAAAGAAACATACACTTTACATACATTTGCTTTTAGACTGCTTTGGCTATGACAAGCCAATCATGTTATTAATTGATTACATACACACCCAATCAGGTTAATCATGTGATTGTATGATCAGTCCATGGGCAGCTTAATTCTTCCTATCATCTCACGATGTTTACCAGACATCCTTTTCAATTATCCTTCAACTTTCACAATACATCTTAATAAATCATATTCCAGGCTTAGCTCCTACATATATTGCACTCCCTGCTGATAGGAAGGGGAATTATTGTATCTGCCTTAAAAAGATTGTCCACACAAATGCAGTTAAATCCCTTCCTGCAGTATACTTAAAACTCCATTTTGATATGTGACATGTGGCTACAATTAATTAGGGATCTTAATTGATATAGTTCAAACCCTTGCCTTCTATCCCATGATAACTATCAGACTTTGCATCAGCCTGGTATGGCAACCTTTTGTGCTTTCTTAATATTGTTCCCTTGGATATACTCCTTCCATGAAAGTTGCAATCACTCTAGCTTATAATTTAACTTTACATATCAGACTGTGGAAACTGCTGCCTCAGCTAAAAATCTTCTCCAGATATTTAATGTCTGCCAACAGTTACTTTCAGCTATTTTATACTGTTTCAGCCAATGGGCAGTCCTAACATTTTCCAATATATTTCAAGGTCTAGGAAGAAGCAGAATAGGACCATGAAGCTAAATGTTAGCTATACTTATCTGCATTGAGACCGAGATTATCTCCTGTATGCCATTCCCAATCAACATCATTCTTTATTAAAGCATTGAACATTCTTTGTTTTCTCAACTGTAATAAAGACAGAATTGACTCATTGCCAGAAAACAAGATTTCATTGAAGTCATGCCATTTCTGTGACCACAGGAGAATATAGCAGATCTTTCACTTCTCTTTGGAAAAATAAACATTAGAAGAAGCAAGAACAGAAAATGCCAAGTCTGATGGTGACCAGCCATTACACAAAGTTGCACATTGACGGGAAGAGGATAACTAAAGAAAGGGGGGCCATCACAGATGTACCAGATAATTTATGATGAGGATAGGGGCAGGATTCTTAATGAATAAATTGTTTCTGTTCTCATAAAGTGGTGTTAATGCAGACATTCTAACTAAAGAGGAATGTGAAATATTACTTACAATAAGTATGATGGAAGAGGAAGCATTGGAGGCACTTACATCCTTAAATGTGGACAAATCACCAGAGGTGGATAGATTCTATCCCAGGTTATTAAAGGAAACCAGGGAGGAAATAATAGTTCCTCAAAGGGTCATTTTCCAGTTTTTGTCATGACAGATGAGGCACCCAATGATTGGGGGTCTGTGAATGTTGTAACTTTGTTTAAAAAGAGTACAAGTGATAGGCCAAATAGTTACAGGCTGAACAATAAAACATTAGTGGTGGGCAAATTGTTATAATCAATACATTAGACAAGATAAGCTGTCAATTAGAATGACCTGTATTAATCAGAGATGGTCAGAATGGTTTTGTTCAGAGAAGATTGTGTCTTCGAACTTAACTGAATTCTTTGAGGAAGTAACAAGGAGGATTGATGAGGGTAGAGCAGTAGGTGTTGTATGCATGGATTTTAGCGAGTAATTTGACAAGGTTACACATGCAGATTTGTCAGAAAAGTAAAAACCGATGAGATACAGGGAAATGTGTTAACTTTGATATATGTTGTTAACTTGTTTGATGGAGGTTGTGAAGAATAGAAATCAGTTTCCAGTGTCATTTCACAGGGCTCAGAAATGGGTTTCTTGCTGTTGTGGTATATGTTAATAATTTGGACTCAAATGTGGGAGGCATGATTGGGAAATTGTGACATGACACAAAAATTGGCCTTGTAGTTGATATTGAAGAGAATATCAGTGATATCAATGGTTTGTCTGAATGGGTGGTAAAGTGGCAATGGCATTTAGTCTGGAGAAGTTTAAGATAATGTTTATGGGAAGGGGAAACAAAGCAGAAATACATAATAAACAGAAGGATATTGAGAGGGTGTTAGGGAATGTAAAAGATCTTGGTGTGCATAAATAAGGTGGTAAAGAAAATACGTGGAATGTTTTCCTTTATTGGATGAGGTATGGATACAAAAGCAGCAACTTTAAGCTGGAACAATATAAAATGGACATCCAGTCCCTATATACTTGCATTCCCCATGCAGATGGCCTAAAAACTCTCCTCTTCTTCCTCTCCCGCAGGCCCGACCAGTCCCCCTTCAATGACACCCTTACCTGCCTAACTGAACTTGTCCTCACCCTTAACAACTTCTTCTCCAACTCCTCCTACTTCCTACAGTCAAAAGGGGTGGCCATGGGTGCCTGCATGGGCCCAAACTATGCCTGCCTCTTTGTAGGGTATGTGGAACAGTCCCTCTTCTGCAGCTACACTGGCACTATCCCCCACCTCTTCCTCCGTTACATTGATGACTGTATCGGTGCCGTCTTGTGCTCCCACAAGGAGCTAGAACAGTTCATCCATTTTACTAACACCTTCCACCTCGACCATCTCTGATACCTCTCTCTCCTTCCTGGGCCGCTTTGTCTTAATCTCTGGTAACCACCTGGAAACTGATATCTATTTCAAGCCCACTGACTCTCACAGCTACCGAGACTACACCTCCTCTCACCCAGCTTCCTGCAAGGATGCAATCCCCTATTCCCAATTCCTCTGCCTCCACTGCATCTGCTCCCAAGATGAGGCCTCCTACTCCCGGACATCCCAGATGTCCTTGTTTTTCAAGAAACACAATTTCCCCCCCCTCAGTATTGGAAAACGTCCTCGATCGCAACCCTTGTGCTTCCTGCACCTCAGCCCTCACACCCCCTCCCCGTAATAAAAACATAGACAGAAATCCCCTTGTCCTCACTTTTCACCCCATCAACCTTCGGATTCAATGCATCATTCTTCGCCACTTCCACCACCTGCATTCTGACCCCACTACGAAGGATATATTTCCCTCCCCACCCTTACTTGCCTTCCGGAGGGACCACTCTCTCCGCGACTCCCTCGTCCGCTCCATACTCCCCACTAGCCCCACCACCCCGGGCACCTTTCCCTGCAACTGCAGGAGGTGCTACACCTGCCCCTACACCTCCCCTCTCACCTCCACCCCAGACCCCAAAAAAACCTTCTACATTAAACAGATGTTCACCTGCATATTTGCTAATGTGGTCTATTGTGGCCGTTGTTCCCAATGTGGCCTCCTCTACACCAGGGAGACCAAACGGAGGCCAGGAGACCACTTTGTGGAGCACGTACGCTCAATTCGCGACAAACGACAACATCTCCCAATTGCAAACCACTTCAGCTCCCCTCCCACTCCTTGGACGACATGTCCATCCTGGGCCTCCTCCAATGCCACAACGATGCCACCCAAAAACTGGAGGAACAGCACCTCATATTCCACCTTGGAACCCTACAACCCAATGGTCTCAATGTGGACTTTACAAGCTTCAAAATCTCCCCACCCCTGACCTCATCCCAAGACCAGCCCCCCTTTCATCCCCGCCTCCTTGACCTGTCCGTCTTCTTTCTCACCTATCCACTCCTCCCACCTCACTGACCAACTCCCACCCCCACTTCCCACGTACATTCACCTTTACTGGCTTCATCCCTGCCTCCTTGACCTGTCTGTCTTTTCTCCCACCTATCTGCTCTGGTTGAGGAAGAAACACTCATTCATTGAAAGGGTACCTGGATTTACACCTGAAGTGCTTTAACCTGCAAGGCTACAGACCAGGTACGAGAAGGTGGGATGCGGCTAATCTTCTTTTCTCTTTTCTTTCCTGTTTTTTCTTGATGACTACTGCAGACATAATTGGCTGAATAGCCTCTTTCTTGGCCATAGCACTTCAGTGGTTCCATTGTACTATGGACTTCACAATGTTGTCTCCCTTCTCTGGTTCTGATATCTTTTTGAGGTCAAGTGTATTTTTATTTTCCTATGTGTATATGTGTTTTCCTGGGTAGCTGTACAGTTTGCTGTAGAACTTTCTTCTTCTGTTTACTGCAATCTCAGTTGTGATTTTTATTTTCAAAAATTGTTCCTTCTCTTTGATGGTCTGTAAACCATGCTTTCTCATGCATTTCTCTTTCACCAAACAGTTTCAGCAATGGTAAACCTCATGCTTTGTGCCTGTTCTTGAAGTTTTCAGCCTGGGTTGTCACTTTGCTTTTCATCTTGCAGTTTTATTCTTTCTTCGTTGTTGATTATTATGTTAGGTTTTAATATATGTGAGAGAGTTGAAAGGTGCATTCTCAACCTTTTGCCCATCAGTAACTCTGATGGTGATAATCCATTCTGTGGTGGTGGTGTTCCAAGATTATCACCAAAATCTACTGTTAGCATCAGTTTCATAAAAGGTGCTCTTAATTACTTTTCCTAAACTTGCACCCGTTGATACCATTAGGAGGGCAACAGAGTGGTGATGCTGATTGGCTGACGTGGGGATGATCTGCATCAGCGCAGTCACTGCTTCCAGAAGGTGGTTTGCAGAGGGGCTGTTATCATGTGACAGTTGACGTTGAGAGGCAAGGGAGGAAATTGCTGGGGCCTTGAGGGAAATCTTTGTATCCTCACTGGCTACAGGGGAGGTCCCAGAGGATTGGTGAATTGCCAATGTTGTTCCTTTGTTTAAGAAGGGTGGCAAGGATAATCCACCTAATTACAGGCCAGCAAGCCTTACGTCAGTGGTAGGGAAATTATTGGAGAGAATTCTTCGAGACAGGATTTACTTCTACCTGGAAATCAATGGGCGTATTAGCGAGGGGCAACATGGTTTTGTGAAGGGGAGGTCATGTCTCACTAACTTGGTTGAGTTTTTTGAGGAATTGATGAAGATGATTGATGAAGGTAGGGCAGTGGATGTTGTTTACATGAACTTCAGTAAGGCCTTTGACAAGGTCCCTCATGGCAGGCTGATACAGAAGATAAAGATGCACGGGGTCAGAGGTGAGCTTGCAAGATGGATTAAAATACTGTCTCGGTCATAGAAGACAGATGTAGCAGTGGAAGGGTACGTTTCTGAATGGAGGGCTGTGACTAGTGGCGTTCCTCAGGGATCAATGTTGGGACCTTTGCTGTTTGTAATATATATAAATGATTTGGAGGAGAATGTAACTGGTCTGATTAGTAAATTTGCCGATGGAATTGCGGATAGCAATGAGGACCATCAAAGTATGCAGCTGGTTGGTGACTTGGGGAGAGAGATGGTAGATGGAGTTTAATCCACGAAAATGTGAGGTAATGCATTTTGGAAGGTCTAATCCAGATCAAAAATATACAGTAAATGGCAGAACTCTTCTGAGTACTGATAGGCAGAGGGATTTGGGTGTACAGGTACACAGGTCGCTGAAAGTGGCAATGCAGGTGGAAAAGGTAGTCAACAAGGCATATGGCATGCTTGCCTTCATTAGCCGAAGCGTTGAGTTTAAAAATTGTCAGGTAATGTTGCACCTTTATAGAACCTCAGTTAGGCTGCATTTGTAATATTAAGTTCAATTCTGGTCGCCAAATTACCAGAAGGATGTGGTGGCTTTGGAGAGGGTACTAAAAAGATTTACCAGGATGTTGCCTGGTATGGTGGGCATTAGCTATGAGGAGAGGTTGGAGAAACTTAGATTGCTCTCACTGGAACAATGGAGGTTGAGGGGGAACTTGACTGAGGTCTACAAGATTATAAAGGGTATGGACAGACTGGACAGTCAGAAGCTTTTTCCCAGGGTGGAAGTGTCAGTTACCAGGGGCCATGGGTTTAAGGTGCGAGGGGCAAGTTATTTTACACAGAGGGTGGTGGGTGCCTGGAATTCACTGCCAGGGGAGGTGGTAGAAGCAGATGCTATAGTGACTTTTAAAGTGTGTCTTGACAAATATATGAATAGGATGGGAATAGAGGGATACAGTTGCTGGAAGGGTCGGTGATTTTAGTTGTGACGGGTAGCGTGTCAGGACAGGCTTGGAGGGCTGAAGGGCCTGTTCCTGTGCTGTAATTTTTCTTTATTCTTTGTTCTTTTTTCTAAATCGTGCATTATACTCCTTCATTTAACTGAATTAAATCCATGCAGATTCTCACAGAGATGTTTGGATTGGGACTGTAACACTATGTGAATAACATTTTGTTAGCATGATGTCTGATTAGATAACTGTTTGTTGGTGTGTTTTGTATTTTTCTTTAACTTTATCTCAGAGTAGGTTAGAGACAGAGTGATTAAGCAAATTGATTTAGTATTATCATTGCAGCAGGTATCTTCTTAGTCTTTAATTTTCCAATCCTCAGAACAATCTTAGAAACTCATTGTGCAATTAATTTGTGTGTTGAACACCAGCAATCTTATTAACCTTACAGATCTTTCACAGCTTTAGGCATGCCCTTCTGCTTCATAGAGAATGTTTCTGTTTCTGATTCTGAATGACATAAAAATTTCACCTGATAATATGTTGCTTATGCATATTCAAGTTTTAAAAAATCTTGTTTTTGGGGATGTGCTCAAGATTAATTCCTCATTATGATTTAAAAGTTTTAGATGTTTGGATTGAATTTTATCTGGTATTTCAAAGTCCATTTTGACTGAATATAATTGTTTCATTATTCTTCTGCATGGCTCTTTTCATGAATGCATCACTGTTCACCTTCAATAGGAATATGTAAACTGTATTAAAATTAAAAGGATTTTGGTTTTTTTAATTGCTTACCTTTTGATGTGAGCTTCCCTTAACTTTCAAATCAATTCTCACTGAGCTGTAAGAACTGTAATTTTGCAAAATCAATAGCAACTAATTGAATTTTTATTGTATTTTTCCAATTAAATCATAAATATATTTGTTTTAATACAAGTGGAAAAATGAATACATTACAATAAGTCAATACATTGTAGACTTTTGCGATATAAGCAGCGTTCTTTATCCAAAGTCAAACATTATTCTGTTATTATTCTTTGAATTTGATATTGTTCGTTGGCTGTCCATTCTCTTTCAGCTGCAGCAAAGCTACAACTGTGCTCATATTCAATTGACAAGTGGAATTATTTTAAGTTTACTCAGAGTTAGTAAACACATCAATTCTATTGAGATACAGATTCTCTGCTACTCATTGTAAAAAGCATTCACCATTGAAAGTTGTCATTTAATCATCTAACATTTAAGTTGCATTTTCATGTTCTTAATTGGTTGACTAGTTAATTGTTTTCTGCAGAGTATTATAGCCTCTATATCCCGTGTTTTAAATTCAGGGTCTTAGAGTCTTTTAATTCCTTTCAAATGTTCAGGAGAATTTCTTTCATTGTACAAGTTTACGTATAACACTGCAAAAAGCAGTAATTTCTAATTTGAAATATTAACCTAGATATACCCTTAAACACATTTTGTTAAAAAACATAGAACAGTACAGGCCCTTGGCCCACAATGTTGTGCTGACCTATTAACCTACTCTAAGATCAAACTACCCTGCATACCCTACATTTTATTATCATCTATGTGCCTATCCAAGAGTCGCTTAAATGTCCCTAATATATCTGACTCCACTACCACTGCTGGCAGCGCATTCCACGCACCCACCCCTCTGTGTGTAAAGAATACTCGAGGAAATAATTTATTTGCACATTGTTTGCAATGTAAGCTCAAATGTATTCAATAAATAGTACTGCATTAATTACCAAGAGGAAAACCTATTCAACATTAATGTATGAAGGAGTTGAAAATGTATATATACTATCATTATGTATGCTTCTGATGTTAATCCAATTATTGCACAGTTATTTTTTATGGTTTAAGAACTGACGAGCAAGTTTGCTGCAGAACAAAACCTCAGTAGCAATACGGTAAATAAAGTCGTCTTCCTGTTCACCATGAGATGTAAGCTAGCCCAATGAACAATGATTCCAGCAGCTGTGGTGAAAGTGGTTTCTTTTATGGCACATGAGTGTCATTGGCTCTGCCATCAGGAAGAAACACTCAATTCAATTTTGATTTCAATAGAGACTCTTTGAAGCACATATATTTTTGTAAGGGCTAAACAGATTGGATGCAGGGGTGTTGAGTCCCCTGTCCAGGATGCAGTGTTGATGGTGGTGGTTGTGTGTCCAGAACAAGCGAAAATGCCTTTAGGATACTGGAAAAGCCATTTTGGACAGAGGTAAGGTAGGATGTCTCCTCTGAGGTGAATCAGTGGAATTCTTTACCAGAGAAGGCAGTGAATATGTTTTGAATATGAATATGTTTAAGAAACAAATAGATAAATGTCCAGAGTGGTTGGAATGGTCAACAGGTATAAGAAGAGAGTGGGACTGTGGCACTGTGAAAAAGTATCAGTCATGAACATGTTGAATAATAGAATGGGCTCGAGAGGTAAACAACTTACTCCTGCTTCCATTTTCTATGTTTCTAGATTTCTAAGTTAAATGAAAGCCACAAAGAATATTCTCCCACATCAGCAACCCTGTTACAAGTGTTTATGTTAATCAAAAGGAGATTTCTGCCAGGAGATTCATGTACAAAGACCAGAAAAAAATTGCAGTAGTGAATTTTAAGATATATCAAAGTGACTCAGTGTCCAGATGAAACTTTAAAAGCTCTTTTAGTTGATGCAGGATTTTTTATTTTTCATCTGATGAAGAATTGTTTTATTAATTTGGAAGTAGTGTATTGTATAAATTTAAAACATTAATGCAAGAACAATTACTTAACGTAACTAAGTCTGTAGCAAGAATATATCGATTGAGAAATTTCTGAGTGAAGTTTGCTGGAAAACAACTTACTGAAGGAAATCCAATCAGCAGTCAATTACTGTGAAACTCAAATCATTGTTTAACAGAATTTTCTCATTTTCCTCTCTTGAATGTGGAGGTTGGTGGAGGTATTGAAGAACTTCAGACTTGAGATCCTCAGGGGCAGTTTTCTTGAAATCTGTTACATTTGTGAGGAAATCTATCAGACATTCCCCATTTTCATTTCCTTCAATGAAACATTCTGTGATATCAAAGTAAGAGGGATACTCATAACTCTGATATGTCACTCTCATTTCATCAAGCACTTTTCGCACATCAATGGGACCGCTTTCTCTAGGTAAACGGGATCTGAATTTTTTCCAAAGTGAATTCCATCCATTATGACCTGTTCGTAGTAAAATTTGACACGCAAAACAAAATTTAAAAGTATCTCATGTAGATTTCCCCTGGGGGACAAAAAAGAATTTATTGACAATATTTACAAATTATTCATGATTTTTCAGAAAGAAAACAATCTGTTGTCCTATTTATTCGGTCTATTAAGCAACTAGACTTATTGCAAAAATATATCCAATGGCAAGAAGGCATTCATAAAGTATTGAAAATCGTGTATAGTTTGAATATCATTAAGTGTAAAAAGCTGAGTTAAAAAAAAAACAATTTTTAAAAAAAATCATTTCACCAATATCAAATATTGGTGAATCAAAGTAAATTGCAGCACATAAAATAGGCCATTCAGTCCATCAAATGTTTCCTCCTACATTTAACGTAATTCTTAGTTTTTCCCCATATCTTTGCATATTTCCCCCTTTTTTAAGCATTTAATTCCCCGATGAAAGTATCTGCTAACTTCACTTCAGCTATAGTTTCTTCAGAGAATTTCACATTCTTTATGAAACAATTTTTCTCGTCTTTATACTTCTGTAATATTTTCTTTAATATCACAGTAATACAGAATTTCTACAGTTTAGAAGGAGATATTTGGCCTTTCATGTCTGCACTGGCTCTCCAACTTCACTGATTTTAATTCTTCTGCCATCTCCTCAAAACCCTGAACATTGTTAACTTTTAAGTAATCGTTTAATTCCCATTTACTGCTTTAATTGAACATGCCTCCCCATGTCCTCAGCTAGTGCATTCCAGATCTTAACTGCATGAAAAGGCTACTTTTCTCACATCACTTTTGCTTCTTTTGCCAATTAATTTAAATCTGTGCCCTTGCGTTCATGATCTTTTCATGTGTGAGAACATTTTTGTCCAGACCCACCATGCTCTATTGGATCTCTTTTCAGCTTTCTTTTCTCAAGGAAAACAGTCTTAACTTCTTAAACATAAATTTATAACTTACATTTCTCACCCTCGGAATATTCTTTGAATTATGTTCTGCACTCTCTTCAATACTTTCATGTCCTTCCAATAGTGCAACACCCAGACTAGACATAATAGTCTAGTTGGCTAAAGCCAAAGTTTTGTCTTATACAAGTTCAATATAACCTTCTTGCTCTTCTACTCTATGTTTTCATTAATAAAACCTAGGATACTGAATGCTTAATTGCCTCAATTTGCTCTCTCAACCTCTCCTGCCACTTTTACTGATTCATACAGTTACAACAAAGTCTCCTTGCTTTTGCCCTCCCTTTAGAATTGTATAATTTACTTAATATTTTTCTCTGTTTTCCCAAACAAAATAAATCACCTCACATTTCTACACATTAAATTTCATCAGTTGTTTCTCAAACCTCTGAAATATTAATATTGATCTCTCTTTCTGCATCTTCTCTATGACTGTGACACTGCTTTCTGCACTCTGTTCTGCTACCTTGACACATTTTATATAGTACAATCTGCCTGCATAGCACATAAAACAAGACTTTTCACTGTACATGTGACAACAATAATTCAAATCAAATCAAACTTGTCTATGAGACAACAAGGTGCAGAGCTGGATGAACACAGCAGGCCAAGCAGCATCATAGGAGCAGAAAGGCTGACGTTTCGGGCCTAGACCCTTCATCAGAAAAAACTTGTCTATGTCCTTTTGGTAGCTCTACATTAATCTTTTTGTAGTTTAATATCTCGAAGTTTCATATCATTTTCAATATTTGAAATTATGCAATGCACACAATGTTTAGACAATTAATATATATTAGTAATAGTCAGTGACTCAACACTAGCACCTGGTGAATTCTACTGCATACGTTCATCCAGCACAAAAAAAATGCCAACAACTTGTACTCACTGTTTCCTGTCACTCAGGCAATTTCAAATATATGTTGCTACTGCCACTTTTATTCTATGACAATATTTGACTACTTGTAATCACCTCACTAGTGAAAACACTTTCCCACTAATGAGTCATTAAACTTTCTATAACATTGTCTTTTCTCTCCTTCAATGAAATAAGGGCAAACATCTGATGTAATTTCCCTCCAAGTAGAAATTTTCATCAGCATCATGATTTGAATGAAATTATGCTTTTTGAATTGTTATTTATAGCCTTTCAATAAAGAGCAACCCAAATTTGCACACAATGTTCTAAGTATAATATGATTAAGACTTTTATTCTGGTTCCACTTGACCTTGGTGAACCAATTTTCACATGGAAGCATTAGTTTGGTAGTGTAAAGTAAACAGGATGATGTTTGATGCAGGAAATGATGAGTTGGTGAAGACAAGTGTTTCCTAATTCTACTGTGGATATTTCTGTAAAAGTAGAGCATACAACAAAGAACAATACAGCAAAATGTTGAGCTGAACATGATACCAAATTAAACTGATCCCTTCTGCCTGCCCTTGTTCCATATCCCTGCATATACATGTGCTTATCTAAAAGTCTGCCTCCACCACACTCGTGCCACTCTGTGTAAAAAAACGTGCTTCTCACATGCCCTTATTATTTCCCTCCTCTCACCTTAAACGCACGCCGCCTAGTTTCAGACATTTCAACTGTGGGAAAAAAGATTCTGACCGTCAACCCTATCTATGCATCTCATATTTTTATAGACCTCTATCATGTTTCCCCTCAGCCTCTGCTGCTCCAAAGAAAATACCCTGAGATTTTCTAGTCTCTCCTTGTAGCCCTCATGCCCTCTAATCCAGGCAGCATCCTGGTAAACCTCTTTTGCACCCTCTCCAAAGCTTCCACATCCTTCCTGCAATACGGCAACCAGAATTGAACACAATACTCTAAGTGTGGCCTAACCAAATTCTTATAAAGTTGCAACATAAGATCCTGATTCTTGTACTCAATACCCCAACCAATAAAGGCAAGCATGCTATACAGCTTCTTTACCACCCTATCTACTTGCATGGCCATTTTCTGGGAGTATGCACTTGAACCCCAAGTACCCTCTGTACATCAATGCTGTTCAGGGTCCTGCCATTAATTGTATACTTTTTCTTAGCATTTGATCTCCCAAAGTGCAGAACCTCCCACTTACTTGGGTTAAACTCCATCTGCCATTTCTTTGCCCATATCTGCAACTGATCTATATCCCTCTGTATCCTTTGACAACCTTCTACATTATCCACAACTCCACCAATCTTTGTATTGGCTGCAAATTTACTAACCCACCCATCTACGTTTTCATCCAATTCATTGGTACTTATCATAAATAGCAAAGGTCCCAGTGCTGATCACCGCGGAACCCCACTAGTCACAGACCTCCAGCCTGAAAAACACCCTTCAATCACTACTCACTGACTTCTATGTGCAAGCCAATTCTGAATTCACGCTTCCAAGTCACCTTGGATCCCATGCATCTCAATCTTCTGGATGAGCCTACCATGAGGGACCTTGTCGAAAGCCTTACTAAAATCCATGTAGACAACATTCACTGCTCGACCCTCATCGATCATCTTTATCATCTCCTCAAAAAATTCAATCAACTTGGTAAGACATGACCTGCCCAGCACAAAGCCATGCTGACTGTCCCTAATGAGGCCTTGCTTTTTCAAATGTGCGTAAATTCTATCCCTAAAAATTCTCTCCAATAGCTTCCCAACTACCAATGTGAGACTCACTGGTCTATAGTTTTCTGGTTTGTCCCTATTTCCCTTCTTGAACAAAGGAACAACATTAGCTACTCACCAGTTTTCTGGGATCTCTCCAGCAGCTAGCAAGGATACAAAGATCTTGGTCAAGGCCCCAGCAATCTCCTCTCTTGCCTCTCTCAATAACCTGGGGTAGATATCATTGGGCCCCGGGGACTTATCCACCTTAATGCTCTTCAAGAGACCCAACACCACTTCTTTCTTGATCTCAAAGTGCTGTAGCATTTTAGCATGCTCCACACAAATGTCACTATCCTCCATATCCTTCTCCTGGGTGAATATTCATTTAGGATCTCACCCACATTCTCTGCCTCCAAGCAGGAATTTCCTCCTTTATCCTTGAGTGGTCCTACCTTTTCCCTAGTTATTCTCTTGTTTTTAATGTATCTACAGAATGCCTTAGGATTCTCATTAACCCTACTTGCCAAGGTCATTTCATGGTACCTTACTGCTCTCCTAATTCTCTGCTTCAGTTCTTTCCTGCTCTCTTTATATTCCTCACAGGTCCTGTCTGATTTCAGCTTCCTAAACCTTATATGTCCTTTTTTCCTTCTGACTAAATTCACAACCTCCCTCGTTATCAAAGGGTCCCTTACCTTGCCATCCTTGTCTTTCATCTTTACTGGAACACGTCAGTTCTGAACACTCATCAGCAAGTCTTTAAACAATTTCCACATGTCAAATGTGAACTTGCCTGATAACAGTTCCTCCCAATTAACACTCCCTAGGTCCTGCCTAATACTGTCATAATTTGCCTTCCCTCAGTTTAGTACTTTGCCACAAGGTCCTGATTTATCCTTATTCACATTTATCTTAAAACTTAAGGAGTTGTGATCACTGTTTCCAAAATGCTCTCCCACTACAAGGTCAGCCACATGGCTCGGCTCATTAGCCAGTACAAGATCCAATATGGCCCATCCTCTAGTTGGACTTTAGTTGGACTAAAGTTAAAGAATATCATCCTCTGGTCAGAACGCGAGAGTTTACTGTGGCAAGGTTTAGAAAGGATGTAGGAAGTAGATAAAGTACAGTTAAAACAGACTTGTTTGAAAAATTTGATGCTGCCCATTAGTATTCAATTACTACAGCAATGTTACATTTCAACACCATTTACAAATGGAGTATCTTTAGAATCTTTAGGTAACTTTGTATTTTTGAAACACAACAGAAATTAATAGGTACAGGCATGAGGGCTAACTTCCAGGTGATTTCAGTAATAATAATTAGTTACTTACAATGCACAGCATTGACAGCTATCCATTGCTTTCTGTCATCTGGTCAATTATTTATCTACTTTGCAATTTTTCACTTTATTGTTTGTTAATTCTTGTTTGTTTGTTTATTACAAATTTCTTGTGAAGGAAAGGTTGCTTTAGTCCCAGAGATCTGCTCTCTCATGATAGAAAGGCAACTGGTAATGGTTTAAGGAGGAGCAAATTATTGCAGATGCTGGAATCTGTACTGAAAACAAACAATGCAAATCACAACGGGTCTGGTAGCATCTGTGGAGAGAGACAGAGAGCAAGCTAATCTTTTGAGTCTGGCTGACTCTTCATGAGCTGACGTGATGTGTGGAGGGTGCAGCATTTATGTAATGGTGGGTGGGTCAGGTAAGGTTCTGGGTGAGAAAAGGTATTGATAGAGTAAATTCAGTGATTGGAATGTGAGAATGGCAGAACAACGGTGTCTCTAACTGCCAGACTGGAAAGAACTGATAGTCCCACTGGAGTTGGGAGGGGGGAAAGAGGACATGGTGCCAGAGAATGTAACAAGTAAAGCTAAAAGAAATGGAAGGCATGGGGATGTGTTTATAATCTGAAGGTTTTGAACTCTGTATTAAGTGCAGAAGGTTGTAAAATGCCTTGTCTGAGGATGAGATGTTATTCCTCCAGTTTGAGCTGTGATTCACTGAAACACTGCAGCATGCTAAGGACAGACATGTGGGCATGCGAGCAGGATGCTGTGTTAAAATGACTGGCTACAGGATTGGTTTAACCTAAGGGTTACCACATGTCCTGCAAGAGGAGAGGTTGAGAATGAGGGACCTTCATAGTAACCTCAGCTGTTATGGGAATTGAACCTGTATTGTTGATATCACCCAGCATTGCAAGCCAGACATCCAGCCAAATGAGGTAATCAAACCCCAGGAAAGCCAGGAGGTAGATGAATATAATAGATGTGAATTTGGTTATCTTCCCTGTAGAGTTTCAATTTGTGCAGGTAAAAGGCTGCAGAGAATAACAGTACAAGATTATCAGAAATATTGGACAATAACTTATTTGTATTCTGTATTATTAGAAGTTTGCCATTCCTTTCCAGAAGGCTCTGAAAATACTTGATAGTATGATGCACATTTTCCACAAAGTATAACATCTAGTCAGGAAAAATAAAAACACAATTGTGGTCTTAAATAAGGCAAATCCATATTTTAAAATTAATTGGGATACAATGATCAGTGTCTAAAAATAGGAGCTTTGAAATTCTGGTTGGCATATCCTGGAATCTTTGATCCAATGACAACAAACTTGTTTAAGAAATCAGTTTCATTCTGTGAAATATCATAAGGAAATAGCAAGGTTTAAATGTAAGAATATAAATATAATGCTGGCATTTCAGAGGAGGTATTTTTCTGTTGATATCTGGAATGAGTGGTAATTTCTTATGAGGATAGGTTGGACAGACTAGACTTGTTTCTGCTGGAGTTATGAAGAGTGAGTGGATTTCATTGAAGCCTATGAGATCCTGAACAACCTTATGAATGTCAATATCAAAATGTCATTTTGTGTTTTGGGTGAGCCCAGACCCAAGGCAGCTGTCTTTAAAAAATAGACGTCGCCCTTTTAGGATTGAGATGAGGAGAAATCTTCCTCTCAGCAAGTTTTGCAGCATTGGAATTCTCTCCCTCACAAGGTGGTGGTATGGAGTCATTGAATACTTTTAAAGCAGAGTTAGAATCTTGTTCTGCAAATAATTGAATGTTATTGTATCCCTTGCTGGGACTGTGGAATGGAAGAGAACTTAGGAGCAGTAATGCTAGTTAATGGAGTAGTATGCTTCTCCTGTGAGATGTGGGAGATCAGGGAGAAGTCAAATTGTCTGCAGGAAGAAGGAAGTATTTCCACCTGCTCCTTCTATCAAACCACATGGATCAGATGGAGTGGTAGTTGGACCCACTGAGGAGCATACACAATGCAGAAAGTTTTGTAGATAGGAGTTTCAGGGATGTGGTCACACCAGACAGGTGGTGACCACCAGGAGAGGCAGGCAGGCAGTGCAGGAGTCCCCTAAAGCCATTCTCCTGTCATTTTGGATACTGTTGGAGCTGTGGTACCTCAGGGGAAAATAACAGCAACAGCCAGATCAGTGACATCATGATTGGATCTGTTGTACAGCAGGAAGTGTCAAAGTGTAGAGAGGCAATAGTAATAGGGACTCTATAGTCAGCGGCATAGGTAGGTGTATCTGTGGCCGCAGGTGAAACTCAAGGGTGGTGTGTTGAAAGAGGAAGTTGAGCAGCCAGAGATGTCCCATTTCGGTAGCAACAACATAGACAGAAAGAGAGATAAGGTTCCGCAAAGGGAACTTAGGGCTTTAGGTAGGAAGTTGAAAAGCAGGACCTCTAGTGTTGTAATCTTGGGATTACTTTCTGTGCCAGAAGCAGGAAGATAGTACAGTTGAATGCATGGCTAAAGAGCTCATGCAGAAGAGAGGGTTTCAGTTATCTGGTTCATTTAGATCTCTCCCAAGGCAGGAGGGACCTTTACACGAAGAACAGGTTGTACCTAAACTGGAAGAGCACTCATATCCTGCAGGGAGGTTTGCTAGTGCCACTCAAAAGGGTTTGAACAGGTGTGGCAGATGGATGGGAACGAAAGCAATAGGTCAGTGTGTAGTGTGATTGAGGAGAGGGTCGAGGTTAAGTCAAATAAGTCTAAAAGGAAGAACAGGCAGGGTCAGGTTCATGAATATGGCAGAACTAGCGATCTGAATTGTATTTATTTTAACATAACGTTTATAACAGATGAGGTAAATGAGTTTCAAGCCTGGATTGCACATAGAACTATGATGTTGTAGCCATTATGGAAATTTGGTTGAGAGAATGCAGGACTGACAGGTCAAAGTTCTAGGATGTAAATATTTCAAATGTGATAGAAAAGGATGTAAAAGAAGTGGGGAAGTGTATTATTGTTTAATGAGAATGTCACAGCTGCAGCAAGAGAGGATATTTTAGAAAGCTCATCTAATGACGCCTTATGGGTAGAACTCAGGATTAAGAAAGGTACAATCACGATAATGAGGTTATACTGTCGGCCTTCCAATAGCCAGTGAGAGACAGAGGAACAGACTGTGGAAAGATGTAAGAGAAACAGGGTTGTTATACTGGGTGATTTTAACTTCCCCAATATTGACTGGGACTCCTTTGGAGCCAAGGGCTTAGATGGTGTAGAAATTGTTAGGTGTGTCCAGCAGGACTGCTTGAAACAAAATATAGATATAGTCCAACTAGGAGGGGTTGAACTAGACATTGTATCAGGGAATAAGCCTGAGCAGATGATTGAATTTTCAATGGGGGTGCATTTTGGAAACAGTGATCATAATTCCATAAGTTTTAAGATAGTTATGGATAAGGAGAAGACCGTTCTTCAGGTGACAATGCTAAATTGGAGAAGGCTAATTACAACACTATTGGGCAGACATGTTAACTCGGATTTTTCTTCACAGGTACTGCTAAACCTGCTGAGCTTTTCCAGCAACTTCTGTTTTTGTTCCTGATTTACAGCATCCGTAGTTCATTTTTTTTTTGTTAAATATTTCCACTAGTTGGGGATACTATGACTTGAGAGTATAATCTCTAGAATTGGGGCCAATTGGATCAGGAGAGATGTCAGGAAGCACTTCTAGATTACAAAGGCTGATAAATGTTTGGAACTCTCTTCCACAAGCAGTGGATGCAGGGTCCAGTTGCTGGTTTTAAATTTGAGATGGATAAATATTTTGTTTAGCAATGTTGTTAAGGGATATAGGCCAAAAGCAGGTACGTGGAATTAGGCCACAGATTATTGAATGTGGAAAAGGCACAAGGGGTTGAATGGGCTACTTCTGTTCCTACACTCTTATTGATGTTCACAGATCTTGTCTGAAGTCGATAAAATAACTAACCCTTTAGCCCACTCCATCACACAAGCCAGCCCTCCATCCAGTGACTCCTTCTACATTTCTCATGTCTCTGGAAGGCACCCAAGGAAATCAAAGACCACACCACCCCCCACACCCCCACCACCCCCAGTTTTAATCTCTTCCAACCTCTTCCATTGGGCAGCAGATACAAAAGATTATACACATGTACCAACAGATTCAAGAACAGCTTCTTCCCCACTGTTATTAGACTTCTGAATGGACCTCTCAAATTCTAAATTTAATGCTGATCTCACTCTCTGTGTACTTTTGCTGCAGCTGTAACATTGTATTCTTCGCTCTGTTCTATTACCCTAACGCACTTTGTGTGGTCTGATCTGCCTGTCCAGCATGCAAAACAAAACTTTTCAAGTGACAATAATAAATCAAACCAAATCAAATCAAGCCAAACTCTAATATTAGAAGACTCGAGGTGTAGGTACAGAAATAGATCATTCAGCTCATTGAGTCAGCTCCACCATTCTAGGAAATTATGGCTAACTGATAACTCGCAACTCTACTTTCATGGCTGTTCCACATAAACATTGATTCCCATACTGACTGAAAATCTGTCTATCTCAGCCTTGAATATACTTAATGATGCAACCTCCGCAAGCCACCTGTGATAAGGAACTCACAAGCAATCTACCCTCTGAGAGAAGAAATTCTTCTTCATCTCTGTCTTTAAAAGGTGAGCCCTTATTCTGAGATTATTTTCTCTTGCTCTGGGAAACAACCTTTCTTCACCTAACCTGCAAGTCCCTAAGAATCCAGTATGTTTCAAAAAGGTCATTTCTCATTCCTCTAAATTCCAATGAGTACAGGCCCAACCTACTCAATTATTTCTCATAAGGCAGTCCCTTCATAACTGGTATCAGACACATAAGCCTTCTCTGGACTGTCTCTAATGCAAACATATCTTTCTTAGATAATGGGCCTAAAACTGTTCACGGTATTCTAGCAGGTCTGTGGACAGAATTCAGAGTTAATGTTTTGGGTCCAGTGACCCTTCCTCAGAACCGTTCTTTCTTTCTATCCACCAAATTTTTCCTTACTTGCTAAACCTGTCTGAAGAAGAGTCTAGGCCCAAAACGTCAGCTTTCCTGCTCCTCTGATTCTGCTTGGCTTGCTGTGTTCATCCAGCTCTAAACCTTGTTATCTTTATAACTTCTGTGGACTCATTCTGTACCAGAGGTGCCAAGGGCAGGCATTTTAAAGATGGAGAACAATCTACAAGATTAAATGTCAAAATGAAATCAATTCTAAAACTGACCATGGTACTTAGAACCATGAGTATTTTAGACACTAAGCAGCATGCATGTGAATTAGATCCACATTCAGCCCTGACTGACAGGTTGAATGCACCCTGTCTGCTGGTTACAATGTTCACCTGAACAGTAGTTACCTGAATCATATGGATGAAATCAAACTTCTTGCTTTTGTTTCTCTCCTTATTTTGCTTTTCATATTCTTCTGAACACATCTGGTTCCAAGTGAAAGAGATGTTAAGTCCTTGATTCTTCCTTTTTACAAGCTCTGAAAGTAATGAAGAATTAGAAGGGCTTTCCTCTTGTTAATAAATGATCAGAAATGCTATCCTTTTTGCCAATTCATCGCATCCAGGTTTCTGAAACCAACTTTTAGACATGTTGCTGTCTGCTTTTAGGTGAAAACAGTGGCATGTTAGGTATAGTCAAAGGAAATAACATAATTAAACATTGCACTAATTTGTTTGCATTTCAACATATTACTGAAAATCATTAACTGTTTTGTAAAATGTACACATCTTTAATCAACAAATCCAGTAGAAAGTGGTGCTTTTTTTCATTCTTTCTTGCGGTGTGGATACCACTGCTGAGCCATGATTTATTGTCCAGCCCTAATTGTCCTTGACATAGTGGAGAGCCATTTTCCTGAACCTTTGCTGCCATTCGCTCTCTTTGCTCTCTGTAGGTATGCACACACGCTGTTAGGGGGGAAGTTCCAGGATCTTGATCTAGTGATTGTCAAGGAATGGCATATAACTCCAAGTCAGGATGCTGTGATTGATTAACTCCGTGGGTTTATTCATTTAGAGCAGTAAAACACATTTCAAATTATGAAATAGATATTACAGCAAGCCAACCCAATTCTATGTGTACAGCTGGTAAGCACAAAGCAGACTAATAGTCAGGCAAAGTCACAATATTATGTACACACTGCACATGGCGTCATTAAGGGCAAACCTTCTTAAAAGTAACGGACAGATATAACCAGTAGAGGTCCTGGGTTTGGAATGTGTTTTCAAAGGAGGATTTGAGAGTTTCTGTAGTGCATCTTGTATATGACACACGCTGTTGCTGGTATTCATCATTGGTGAAGGATATGAATGTTTAAGGTGGTGGATGGGCTTCTGAGTTTTGTCTTGTATTGTGTCAACCTTCTTGAGTGTTGGTTGGCTTGCACTCATCCAGGCAAGTGAAGAGTATTTCATCACACTCTTGCCTTTTACCTTATAGATGGTGGGTTGACTTTGGGCAGACATTGGGTATGTTAATCATTGCAGAATTTGAACTACACAAGCTGCCATGGATTCTTTATTGTCTCTTCCAGGAGGCTCCCATGTGTAATAGTAGCCTCAAGTAAACAAAATGCCCAACTGACTTCTGCAGTAGGTGGTTCAAAGTGCCTATCTTTATTTTAGGCATTCATTGTTACATGCTTATGCTGATTTTTTGAAAGAACCATTAATTAGTTTTATTTCTGTGAGTTGGACAACTTTCCTGTTCAAATTTGTTTTCTTCATTAAAGCTTAATGAACTAGACATCAATTGTTACAAAAGTTGATTTGGTTCTTGATGTTTAATGGGCTCCTGATGTACAATCCAAGATGTGTACTCAGTCAATTCCAACATTATGCCTCAATATAATGGTAGGATTCTTATTACTGAATTCATATCTCACTGTTAGAGCTCAGTGGGATGCTTCACAATACCAGCATGACTATTGCAAGCAGTAATTTAATCAAAACACTTTTCTTGTGCCTGGTCAGTTGTGATACAGCACACTGAAACAGTGATCTGGGTTATCTTGGGTAATGAGTGGCTGCACATACATCGTCCCTGAGGCTGCTTGCTCCTTGTGTCAAAGATAGGCTTTTCAACTCCTTATCTGCTGGAGCACTCGTTTGTTTATAACTGCACATAGCAATTTATCCAATACAGCTCTCTAATGTAGAACCTAAGATCCCTCTCTCTCTACAATACTTATTCTAGACTGGCTGCCTGTGTCTTGCGTCTGTCAGAGTCATGTCACCAGTTACATCACAATGATTTACATCGATCTCTTCATATTATATTTCCCCTCAGGTTTCTCCCTACTTGGTCTAAATTATTCCAGTGGTTTCGTTTTACTTAGTTACATAGTGTTTGTTATCATTAACATCAGTACTACCATTGTCAAGGTTATCACCCGGTCTCAGCATGGACTCAACTCCCAGCTTTGAGGTAACAATAAATCTAATTCTAATTCCAGTACCAATATACACAGCCAATCCTCCCTCACTGGAATCTGAATCTCACAGGTAGATGTGGATCTCTGACTGGGCATGCCATTCTGACTCATTTGAGTTCAATGTTAGGGTGATGGTGCTAATTTATGTCTGGAAATGTTATACCACTATGTACACTTTTTGCAGTTTAGGTTTGGATGCCCATATCTTGTGATAACCATACTTGGTCTCATATCTTGGACTGGGTAAGACAAATGGCCTCCTCTTTCCACTGAATGTTCTGATAATGAAAGATCTCAATTCATCTGTTTGTCTGTTTATCATGTCTTTAGACTTCTATCCCTTAACCCAACTGTCTGTCCTGGCTTTAAGATTGTCAGTTTCCACTCTGGAGTTGCACCACGTCAACTGCTTTGTGGAATTTCTTGAGTTACTTTACTATTTGTACGTCTTCAGACATTTTTTATAATTTGAGGCTGAGCTCCAAAATTGGTATACCCATTTTTAACTTCCTTGCAATTAATATTTGTACTGGCATATACTCATTATTCAATGGTGTTGGTCTTTAACTGACTAGAACTAATTCTAATGCAACACTTACTTTTTTATACAACTAAGGGTGGAATTGAAAAATGGTCACCTCTTGTTTGCTCTCAACTGGTGTCTCCTCTTTACCTGATGTCAGAATCATGCGATCAGTTACATCGTTGTGATTTACATAAAACTCCTTATGCCACACTTTTGCCAATTCTATATCTTTATATCTTTATGTTCCATACATACTAACACGAAACTGCACTACATTCATAGAGGAAAGCAAAGGAAACTTCGGATAACCCGAAGCCAGGGAGAGACAAAGATTTTCAGATGTGGAGGAGGAATTCAGGAATGGTGAAGTTATAAGCCAGAGTTAATTCCAGATCATCAGAAGCTGTTGTGTAAGAAAAGTAGGAAATGTATGTGGAGACAACCTCCTTATTGGGCCAGCCCATGTAACATCCAGGAAATGTTGAGAACTGTTCATAAGTAACTTTACAATACACAATTTCTTCTTCCTCCAGGAAGATGCTGCAGTGTTTACTTCTGATCATAGTTTAGGTCAGAAACAACATTGAGCTTTCCCCATTTGTTTGTAATTGATTGTAAAATGACTCAGGTCAGTGAGCAGAAACATTGAATTTAAAAAGCAATATTTTGTGAACGATCATGCGCTTGATCATAGAATATAGTAATTCATAAATGATTAACTTATCTTTGCCAAAATTAGTTACCAGCCATCTTTGTATTGTGTATTATAACTATGTTTTCTACGATCAAATAAAAAGTATTTCTGTCTCATCTACTAATGAACATGGCCAGAAACATATTAAAGTTGAGTTCAAGCAAAACTGCTGCTTTCATCTGAAAGCACACATTGAATATCAGCATCTAACCTTAAAAGGTTACCTTTGTACTTGAAGATTTGTTTAGGATTAGGCTCCACCACTTCATTGTGAATTGAAACACCTGGATGCTTGGACTGAATTTTCTCAAGTATTTCAAAGTCTATTTCACCTGAATGAAGAAATAGAAAATTGCTGAATATTTCTTTCCAAATGTTCATTAAATCAACTGAAATAGTTAAACTACATTGAAACTGTTAGGATTTTACTGGTTCCTATAGCGAGATGGGTCTGGGTGGGCTGCTCCGAGGTTCGGTGTGGACTTGTTGGGCCGAAGGGCCTGTTTCCACACCGTAGGGATTCTATGATTCTATGATTCATTTCCATTTTTGTTTATCTTTCAAATCTAATTTCACTGACTTGAAAGCAATACAATCAATTCTTATGAAAATACAGCTAGCTAATTATGTTTTCATTGAATTCTGCAATTTTACTCAAGTCTGTTAATTGTTTTCAAAATAGAGAGTAAGGTGAATACATTGAAATAAAATCAAACAGATGAGACAGAATAATAGTCATAGGGAAGTAAAACAACACCAATAATCATTGGACATCCTGGGGTGGATGTGTGTATGTGTTTTTCTTAATTCATTCATGGGATGAAGGCATCACTGGCTAGGCAGCATTTATTGCCCATTCCTAATTGCCCAGAGGGCAGTTCAGAGTCAACCACATTGCTGTGGGTCTGGAGTCACATGTAGCCCAGACTAGTTAATGATGGCAGTTTCCTTCCCTAAAGGACTTTAGTGAACCAGATGGGTTTTCCCAATAATTGACAATGGATTCACAGTCATCACTAGATTGTTAGTTCCAGATACTTATTGAATTCAAATTCTACCATCTGCTATGGTGGGATTTGAACCCGGGTCCCCAGAGCATTATCTGGGTCTTTGGGTTAACATTGCAGAGATAATACGATGAGGCCAGTGCATATGTGCATGTGTGCATATGTGTGTGTTGCTGAGGGGTTTGGTTTCTCCTCCATCTGTGCTTCCTTATGTGCCTCCCTGCCTAACTTCCAACTCACCCACTCATTTGCCTCCTCAGAGTGCCTGATCCGTCTTTAGCTATGTCTGTGTTGTCCATGATGCTTTTGGCTGGACCTCCCTATGGTCTCAGCACTGCTCTGTTCTGGCACTGCTGGGTTCACAATCACTGTTGACCAGTCGTCAGGACAGGACTTCCATAATGTTCTGGGCTGTGCTCACAGCCTTCTGTAGCATCTTACAGTCCTGGACAGAGCAGTTGCCATACCAGGCCATTATGCACCCAAACAGTATGCTTTCTATGTTGCACTGTAAATGTTGGTGAGGGTCCTTATGGACATGTTAAATTTCCTGAGCTGTCTGAGAAAGAAGAGGTGTTGTTGTGCCTTCTTGACTGTCATATCTACGTGAAAAATCCAGGACAGGTTGTCAGTTATTGTCACTCCTAGAAACTCAATGTTCTTCACCCTCTCAACCTCAAGACCATTGATGTAAATGGGGGTGTGTTCTCCTCCCTTCTTTCTGAAGTCAATTATCAGTTCTTTAGTTTTGCCGATTGTTGGGAGAGAGATTGTTTTCATTGCACCAAGTCACCAAGGTCTCTGTTTCCTTTCTGTATACTGCCTCATCATTGTTTGATATCCGTCCTACCACAGTGGTCTCGTCAGCAAAATTGTAAATGTCGTTCATTTAGAACTTAGCAACACAGTCATGGGTATACAGGGAGTACAGTAGGGAGCTGATAATACACATTTGGAGGTTCCAGTATTGAGTGTTATTGTGGAAGAGGTGCAGTTGTCTATCTTCATTGATTGCAGTCTATGGGTCAACTAGCTGAGAAACCAGTTGCAGATGGTAGAGCTGACACCTAGGTCTCAGAGTTTTGAGATCAGTCTGGAGGGGATAGTGGTGTTGAAGGCAGAGCTGTAGTTGATGAGCAGGTGTCCTTGTTGTCCAGATGTTCCATGGATGAGTGCAGGGCTAGGGAAATGGCATCCACTGTGTACCTGTTACGTCAGTAGGCAAATTGTATGGGACTGAGGCAGGCTGGGAGACTGGAGTTGATGTGGGCCATGACCAGCCTCTCGAAGCACTTCACGATTATGGAGGTCAGAGCCACTGGCTAGTAGTTGTTAAGGCATGTTGCGTGTGCTTTCTTAGGTACTGGGATGCTGATGGTCTTCTTGAAGCAGTGGGGTCTACGGTTTGTAGGAGGGAGGGGTTGAAGATGTCTGTGAATACCTCCGCAAGTTGATTCACAGAGGAACTGAGTGCTTGGCTGGGGACTCCATCCGGGCCCTTTGCTTTCCTTGGTTGACCCCCCAGGGAGACCCATCTGACATCTGCAGCGGTGACAGTGAGCACAGGTGCGTCCGGGGCTGTCAGGGCAGGGGTCACTGCGCTGCTGGCATTCTCCTCAAACCAAGCATAGAGAGCATCAGCGAGGGATGTGTCTTTGCCTACTATCTTGCTCTGCTTCAATTTGTACCCTGTAATGTTCTTTAGGTCTTGCCACAGGCAGCGGGAGTCTGTTTGATTGGTTTGGGCCTCTAACCTGGTCCGGTACTGCACCTTGGCATCCCTGATGGCTTTGTGGAGGTCATATCTGGATTTTCTGTATAGGTCTGGGTCATCTGACTTGAATGCTGCATGTCTGGTCCCCAGTAGGGAGTGGATTTCTGAGATTTCAAGTTGGGGAACACCTGGATTGACTTCTTGGCATACTGTCCTCCACTCATCTGCTAGGTTTTTCACTGAGTTCTTGATGGTCCAGTCCAATGATTCCAAGCAGTCCCAAAGATGGCCTTCTGCTGCTCCAGACCAGCACTGTACTTCCTTTTGTGAAGGATCCTCTCATTTCAGCTTCTGCTTGTAAGCTGGGAGTCGGAACGCAGGGCTGTGGTCTGATTTTCCAAAGGGTTGGAGGGGGAAGGAGCAGTAGGCGTCTCTAATGGTTGTATAGCAGTGGTCCAGGATACTCGGTCATCTGGTGGGGCAAGAGATGTGTTGGCGGTACTTTGGCAGCATCCTCTTGAGGTTGGCTTTGTTGACGTCACCGTCCACAACAAAGAAGGCCTCGGGGAATTTCATCCCCAGAGTGTTTGTGGTTGTGTAAATTTCGTCTAGAAGTGGCAGATGGAGTTTAATTTAGAAAAATGTGAGGTGCTGCATTTTGGAAAGGCAAATCAGGGCAGGATTTATCCACTTACTGGTAAGGTCCTGGAGAGTATTGCTGAACAAAGAGACCTTGGAGTGCAGGTTCATAGTTCCTTGAAAATGGAGTCACAGTTAGATAGGATAGTGAAGAAGGCGTTTAATATGCTTGCCTTTATTGGTCAGTGCATTGTGTGGTGAGGAGCCTATTTGCATGCATTAACATACATTAATATCTCATCACTACCTCATCTCACCCTACTTTGATGTAGTTTCCATTCTTCCACCTGCCAGATAGAAATTAAATTAAACAGTGGCAATTTCAGGATTTGAGTGAAGATTCGTAGCTCAGGTGTTGGTTGTAGATGTTGCTGTGTTTGCTAAGCTAGGAGGTTTGATAGCAGACTTTTCGTCCCTTCACTAAGAGACATCCTCAGTGCTGTGGAGCCTCCTGTGAAGCACTGTTGTCTTGTGCTGGTGCAAATTTATATACAACCAGGAAACACCAAAACCTGAAACAATAACCACTCTACCATACATAAAAAACACCTCAGAAGTGACAGCCAGACTGCTCAGACCGCTAGAAATCATGACAGCAAACAAACCGGCAGCCACACTAAGACTGCAACTAAACAGGTGTAAAGACCCAACAGATACCATGGACAGAACAAATGTGGTTTACAAGATCCCATGCAGAGACTGCACAAAACACTATGTGGGACAAACAGGCAGGCAACAGGCAACTCACATACACAGTCACCAGCTAGCAACTAAACTACATCAGAGATAATAAGCACTGCTGATGCTAGAGTCAGAGATAACACCGTGTGGAACTGGAGGAACACAGCAGGCCAGGCAGCAAAAGAGGAGCAAGGGAGTTGATGTTTCAGGTCAGGACCCCTCTTCAGAAATGGAGATAGTAGGGTCCCGACCTGAAACGTCAACTTTCCTGCTCCTCTGATGATGCCTGGCCTGCTGTGTTCCTCCAACTACAGTACATGACCAGATGTCCTTGGTTTCAATACACGCAAATAAGAAAAACTACACTTTCAACTGGGACAACACTTCTAACGTAGGACAAGCCAAGCAGAGGACAACCAGGGAATTCTTGGAGGCTTGGCTTTCATCCACGGACTCCATCAACAAACACATTGAATTAGACCCAATATCCCGAACATTAAATGCACAATTGGAACCTGCACCTACCGGAAGCAGCAGAAACCACAACATACAAATTCGAACCGGCACAAGGCATCAACGCTTTATAGGAGGCTCCACAGCACTGAGGATGTCACCTAGTAAGGGGACTAAACATCTGCTATTAAACCTCCCAGCTCACCGAACATACCAACGTCTACAACAGGGACAGATCTCAATATGAAAGTCAGTAATTTGCTGGTAATCCAGACCTCTGCTTGCTCCTCAGAACCTCCTTCTTGGATCTCAGTCACCAACATCTCAGGGCACATATGAAGGGCTGTGAACACATGTACCACCACCCCTGTCCACAGAACCTAGCATCTGTCACCTGTCACAGAAAGCTAGCATACAATTCAGCAGGTAACAGGGAAGGCAAATGCAATGTTGATCTTTATTTGACAGAGAATTGAATATAAAAATACAAGGTACTAATTAGACCACAGCTGGAATACTATGTGGAGCTGGAGGAACACAGAAGGCAGCATCAGAACAGCAGGAAAGCTGATGTTTTGGGCCGGGACCCTTCTTCAGAAAGAAGAAGGGTTTTTTTCTGAAGAAGGGTCCCGACCTGAAACACCAGCTTTCCTGCACCTCTGATGCTGCCTGGCCTGCTGTGTTCCTCCAGCTCCACACCTTGTTATCTCAGGCTCCAGCATCGGCAGTTCCTACTATCTCTGCTGGAATACTGTGAACTCTTTTCTTCCCCTTATGTAAGGAAAGATATATTTGCTTTAGAGGACATCCAGAGAAGGTTCACTAAGTAAATTCTGAGTATGGAGATAAGGTTATTCCTGGGTATAGAGAAATAGATAGTTCACAAGCCTAAAGGGATCATAAGGCACGGGGAGAAAGCTGAGAAAAGGGTACTGAGTTGGATGATCAACTATGATCATGTTGAATGATAGACCAGGCTTGAAGTGCTGATTAGACTACACCTGCTCTTATTTTCTATATTTCCATAGTGAAACTGCATTATGAGGACAGGTTGAGTAAGTTGGATTTGGACTCATTGAAATTTAAAAGAATGAGAGGTGACCTTATTGAAACATTTAGTGCTTGAAAGGGTAGATGTTGAGAGGTTGTTTCCCTTGTTGGAAAATTTAGAATCAAAAGGCATAATTTCAAAATAAACCAGAGAGTGAATCTATGGATTTCCCTACTGCAGAGATCTATCAAGGGTGGAATCTGAGAAGTGTAGAAAGAAAGTTAATGACCTTCTCCACTCTGCCATGGAAGTGGCACAATCTTCTCTCCAGGACCACATTCTAACTCTGCTACTCCCACCAAGGCTGTTACCTGCAAAATCTTTCATCACGCATCTTTCCTGACGTTGTTAACCCTCCATGGCCTCTTCATTACCTATCCACTCACTCAGGGTATTTCCCACCTGCTCCAAATGTAAAGGCAAAGCAAGACGGGGATGTTGCAAGCATTCGGGTAGGCTCAGAGCGAGTGAGCAATAAGAGCAAAAAGTGAGTTGCTAACTGAAAACAAAACTTAAGCTTTAGAGAAAAATGAACCTTTTCACCCAACATCACTCATCCAATTTGTGGCAAATTGTGTGCAGACAAGTAGCATTCAGGGACAGGAAATGTTTAGTATCCCCACTGAAGGACTGGCCCTTGAACTCATAATGCCAAAATTGGTGAATAGCAACAATGTGAAATGGGGAGAAATAAAATTTTAGATACTTCTTTGGAATTGTTTGGACTTTGGTTAATTTTTGAGATCCACTGGTGGTGTCTCCAGAATCTCAAACTGCCGCATTCAAGTGTCTCCTCCAGGTTTCTAATGCCTCATTTGCTAAAGCTGCCACTTATATCCAGTTTGACACTCTCAAGGACAGTCAGATACAGAGAGCTATCGGATCTGCTGGACTCTCGCAAGGATGGGGAGTTATTAACACACATGCATCAAGCAGGTTTCCCTCAGAATAGTCCAGAATACTCATAAATCATCAATTGGAAGAATTGGAAATTACCATGCATACCTTTGAAAAATCCAGGCTGAAATTCTTCCTAAATCTATGCAGAGTATTGTATCCTTGCAGAGTGTGAATCGTTGGCTCCTTGGAATGAGGTGTATATTCTGAGGACCTAGCTGATGATGTTATAAGGCAGAGGTTGACCTCCCTCCCCAATAACTAAAACTGAAACATCCAGAGAGGAGAGCCTCACCCTACAATCTGTAAAAAAAATGAGTGTGAACAGTGGTGTAAGCTACCTTTTCCGCAACTTCTAGTGGTTAAGTAAAATAAACCCCTGACACTCACTTTACAATCAACAAGTTACAATTTATTTATCTAAATCTAACAGTGAACAAATTAATTAAACAATTAACAAACCAAATAAACTCCTTCTAATTACTACTTATTGCAGAATAAAACAAGATTCTAATGGTATGTTATTCCAATAAATATAAGTCCCTCTTATATAAAATAAAATTTTTAAAAATTAGTCTCTCGAAATTACAGCCAGGTTACATGTCTTCCGCAATGTTCTGTGTCTTCTCTGTCAAATGTTCTATCAGGAACGAATTCTCCGTTAAACGTTCTGTCAGGAATATTATCTAATTGTGCCATTGATACCTTTGATTTAGACGGTGCTTTCTCTAAGACTTAGAGCAGAGGTTGAGAACCAGCAATGCTCTCTCGAGAGCTGTTAACTCTGGCAGGAGGCAATTAATTCCTCTGATTTTTTCCAATTGCCCTCCCGTTTTATACCCTTGATGGCATATTAATTTCTTACAATAGGATTGACCCTATATTGTCAAAACCATCAGATTTAAATTTAATTGGTTTTTGGTATCTAAGTGCCTGATTCAAATTGATTGGCTAAAATCAAAACTTGTTGTCTTGACAACAAAACAAAACTGCTGCTCGGCCTGCTAACTGTACAGCTTTTTGATACAAATGTTTCAATTCAAATGCTCTCTGTTCACGTACAAACCCACAAGTTGCTGCCCGCAGATATCCTTTTTGAATCTCTAATCATAGAAATGTGCATCATCTTTGAAACACAACACGTGCTGTTTTCCCCATAGCCTTTTACAAACATCAATATTTTACAAACATCAAACTCTAAAGTCCTGCGTTCCAATCCACAAGTACTCTACCCAACTTCACAGCAATGAAGTCTGTGAGAAAATCTGCAAGTGATGCGGAAGAGAACAGGAGGTGAATTCGGATAGTGCCTCATCATGGGTATCTAGATGGTTGTAGTCTACTGTGCCCTCCAAAGATCTCAGTATACTGATGAATAGAACCGCTGGAAGAGGAAGGTTCAGGCAATTGGCATTGTACTTTTCCTATACCTCCACTGAGGAGTCAGATGGTGACCAGAGTGAAAGTAGTTACTCACCTATCTGCCAGCATATATGACAATGCCTCATATCCACCTGGCTGAACATAAACTATTCCCATTGTCAAAAATCCAGTTGTTTTTCGCAGACCATATACATGTGTTCCTTCAGGAGTTGTGATCAGTATGTTTTGTGATGAAAGTGTTGCTTGTTTTCATATCTGATTCCCTGGATTATGTGACCCAATGAACAAAATCACTCAGTAGCAAGGTTGTGTGTGTTTAGAAATTAAATCTGTTTATACTCACAAACTCGCGGCCACACCTTCACACATACAATCTCATACACATACAGGTCGGATAGAAATGAAGGAAACATGCTGGTAAAGATTATTCTGCCTGTCTGTGTCCAGATTTTTTTTAAAAATTGATTGAATATTACAAGGGCACAATATACAAGGGAATGACACATTACATTCCCTCCTTCCCCGTCTTACAATTCTGTCATGTCATCCCAGTAAAGCATTCTCCACATAGAATACAATATAAAGAGAAAGAGCATAAGAATTACAATTTGAGTATTACATTTCTTTGAGTAAATACCATGAATGTAACTACTGTGCAAATATTATGGGAGAATTTAATTCCACCTCCCAGTGCCAAGTCAAGTTCCAAGTTTTTCTTCATAAGAAAATTTCTTTTGCCATGTAATTTCACCAAACTCAATTTCAAATGCAAATTTGATTTGATTGCTCTATGTAACATTTATTAAGGAGTTTATAAAATTCTTATGGGTATATTTTCACATTGGTTGATTCACAAGTTAACAAATTAGTTATTGCAGGGGGAAAATGCTAAATTAGTTGCAATTCTGAAATCAATGCAAAGGTTTTGCCAGTATCATTATATTCCTTCGCTCTATCTGTGGGTTTTTGCTTATTCCCTTGGAACTATATGATAAATGGAAATTCTGAGCAGACTTCCATAGTTATAATGGTAGCAACATCGCCACAGCTATTTGTTGGAGCCTTGGTGCAATTGCAGGCTTATCAGACAATTAATTGCCTAGTGTTAGCACTTTCATCCTTTTAAGGATCCCCCATGTGGATTATTCTTGTGTTTTCTACAGAATAAAATATAAGGGTTGTAACAACATTCAAACATGATCTGTTTCTTTGTATGTTACAGTAAATATATACATATATTTATAATGAAATAATGGTAACTGTAGGGCCTACCTGAACCACTTCCTACCCCCAGCACATTTAGACAGGAGGCTCCGTTTTTCCCAATACTGCAAATAAAGAAAATCTTTATTTTGAACATTCATTAAACTGCATACAATGACATTTCTCAGAACATTGTAAATCTTAATTTTAACATTCAAAAGATTAGCAGTTGATTCACATACCTACAAAGCAAAAAGTATCAAATTGTGCAAATTATGCTACTAAATATGAACAAGCAATTAGTCTAAGTTTTGCAATAGCAATGTAGTGAATCTTCAGCACCCATTATTACTCATCTGAAATTAATTGCAATGGAGGTCACACATACAATTAAAATGGAAATCCAAAATTGGGCAGCACGGTGGCTCAGTGGTTAGCACTGCTGCCTCACAGTGCCAGGAACCTGGTTTCAAATCCACCCTCAGGTGACTGTCTGTGTGGAGTTTGCACATTCTCCCCATGTCTGCATGGGTTTCCTCCATGTGCTTCGGTTTCCTCCCACTGTCCAAAGATGCGCAGGTTAGGTAGATTGGCTGTGCTAAATTGCCCGTAGTGTTCAGGGATGTATAGATTAGGTGGGTTATAGGGGGATGGGTCTGGGTGGAATGCTCTGAGGTTCGGTGTGGACTTGTTGGGTGGAAAGGCCTGTTTCCACACTGTCAAGATTCTATGATTTTCAAAATGTTCCTGTCACTGATTCTATGCATTTGGAGATGCTGTATTATTGAGGTACTTCAATAATGCAATAAATTAGAAATCAAATATTGGATGAAAGCAATCTTTTACTCTCAGCATTGTAGTAAAACCCTTTGAAAAAGTTATTATTTTTTGAATTAGGCTTAACTGAAATTTAACTGGCATACCCCACTTGCACGTAATTGCAAGCAGCATTACTGAATCTGAATGTTTAGGCTTATATTTGTTGAATGTCAATTCTTTTTACACTTTGACAAGAAAATTAACAAATGTTTTGTTTTTTCCAAAGGTTATGATATTTTAGCTTCCACCTTAATACCTAGTCAATATCTGAACAATTTATTCCACAATCTATAATATTTAAAAGTTATTCCATTTCCAGTTTTTTCATCTTTTCTTTATGTGCAAATTATTTTAACTGTAACTCAGTACTAATTGGTTCCAATGTTTCACTACACCTGATCCTTCCTACAGTTCCATTAAGCCAAAATGTTGTGCTAGCCCTTCAATTTTTTCTGCCTTCTTAGCTATCAAAGGAAATTTTATTTCTAATTTATATGTCAATGGAATTAACCTGACTTTTATGGTCTCTTTTTATTCTGCCAGGGACATCTCTGCTACATGCTGGAAGTCTTTGGGAGTTTCTATTGGCATTATTATTCGGGTAGAAATAATGTGCATGAGAAAGGGGAAAAAGCAGGAAATTGACAGGAAGTCATTCACTTATTTAAGTAGCTGCACTACGTTCAAGCTCTTTCTTCTCTCTCCCTCTTGTCCTTTTTCACTTAGCTTCTGGATTTCTGGAGAAAGAAATAGCAGTAGTGACAACATTGTGGGGAGTACGGCAGTGGCTGTGGGTCTTGAGTGGTGTCAGCTGGAGGCCTGGTGTGGGGAAGTGGCTGAGGTCGCAGAGCATTGTCGGCTGGAGGTCCAGTGTGGGAAACTGAGACCAATGTGGTCAGAGCAAGCCTGAAATGCCAGTGAGGGAGGTCTCCCAGTATCTGCAGTGTCGTGAGCAGGAAGCCTGAGATTTCCCAGACATTAGGCCAAAGCGGAGGAAACTGAGCCCTTGCAGGGAGTGCGCTTAAGAAAGACTGTTGAACTTTTATTATAAAAATCTTACCTCGCGTGACTGCGGCCTTTCAGTTGTTTCAGTGGCTGGAGTCTGGAAGAAAGCGCGAGGGCAGCCTGGGAAGGTAAGCTTCCACCCAATAAATTTGGGAGTTAACTAATACCTGAGACACTACACGCGTAGTGTCTCCCATCCTTCCACCTCCTCTAACCTGATAATAACGACAAAGTGTGGTGAGCAGGTAAGCTATTTGCATTTTTTTACCTCATCTGTTTGTTATCTTTCGGGGTGGTCACCTAGACGCCAAATCTTCTGGGAGCGGGTCGGAAGGCAAAGCCGGAGTCTGTTTGAGTATATAACGGTGTAGACTTACTGGTGCAGAGAACACTGCGAAACTAAAAAAAAATTAATTAATTTTAAATAATTATCTAAGTAGAGATGGCAGGTCAAGTGATGTGTTGTAGCTGTATGATGTGGGAGCTAACTAATCCCATTGAGAACGGCAGTGACCATATCTGCAGCAAGTGTTGGCTCCAAACACTGCGGCACATCCGGGAGGGGGAGAAATACCTGGATGCTGTGTTCCAGGAGGCAGTCACACCTGGTAGATTAACTAATGTTAATTCGATTGGCAAGAAGGGACAGCAGTTTGTGACCACGAGTGAGGCAGGTAGAGGGACCCTGCAGACAGGGTCGCAGCCCTTGACATTGTCCCACAGGTATGAGGCACTTGCTCCCTGCGTGGATGAGGAACAGGGCTGCAGGAAGGATGAGTCAACTGACCAAGGCACCATGAGGCCATTCAAGAGGGAGGAGCAAAAAGACAGATTGTAGTTGTAAGGAATTCTATCATCAGCGGGATAGACAGTATCCTTTGCGAGCACAGACTTCTGGATAGATTTTCAAAAAAGTGAGTAAGAGGAATCTGACCTTTCTTTCCTATGTAGCCCATTGACATAGAAGTTAATTGTAGGATTAAAATGCGTTGTAAATCTGAGTAACATTGTATTCAAAATAGTGCTGGAAAAAGCAAGTTGTAACACAGACAACTTTTGGCATTAATGATTTACATGAGCAAGTTCAAAAATTCTTACATACTAAATATGTAACAAAAGCTAGGCAAAAATACTACACATAAAGGTGCATGTTTTAACAGCACTCATATTCTTTTAAACTGTACTTCATTTTCTACTTATGCTATCAAATTAGCATTGCAGTCCATTCTTTTATTTAAATGAGCAGCATTTTTAAATAATGTTGAATTACATTATAGCCAACACGAGTTCACGTTTTACAAATATCATTCCCCTATTCATCAATCGCTTTATAGCCAATTTACATTGCCAGAACATGCGCTATAAGAGAACCCCCTGTATAGGAGTTGGGAGATCATGTTGCGGCTGTATACAACATTGGTCAGGCCACTTTTGGAATACTACGTTCAGTTCTGCTCTCCCTGCTATAGGAAGGATGTTGTGAAACTTGAAAGGGTTCAGAAAAGATTTACAAGGATATTGCCAGGTTTGGAGTGTTTGAGATATTGAGAGAGGCTAAATAGGCTGGGGCTATTTTCCATCAAGCATCGGAGGCTGAGGAGTGACCATATAGAAGTTTATAAAATCATGAGGGGCATGGATAGGGTAAATAAGCGAGGTCTTTTCCCTGGGGTGGGGAATCCAAAACTAGAAGGCATAATTTTAAGGTGCAAGGGGAAAGATTTAAAAGAACCTAAGGGACTACATTTTCACGAAGAGGGTGGTGCACTTATGGAATGAGCTGTCAGAGGAAGTGGTGGAGGTTGGTACAATTTCAACATTTAAAAGGCATCTGGATGGGATATGTTTCGGAAGGGTTTAGAGGGATATGGGCCATATGCTGGCAATGGGACTAGAGTAATTTAGGATATCTGGTCGGCATGGATGTGTTGGACCGAAGGATCTGCTTCCATTCTGTACAGTTCCATGACTCTATGCTCTAATCCCTCAGTTTTGAACATGATGTCTTACCTGGTTATGATACCTGGTAGATCATTGTCAAAGAATTTTTTCATGGTGATGTTCATCGGATCGTGCTAAGAAGAGTTCAAATGACTTCAGATACTGATCCTGAAATGAGCACTGGGGTTTCAAAAATGACTCCATGTCTGGTTTCCTTCACTTAAAAAATGTGACGGTACATTTAACTGAGTTTTATTATCTATTTGTTAAAAAGGGATGTGGACATAACCTTGATCTGACTCCAGTATTGTTTGCTGTTGATAAACATTGCATTCTACAATGCATGCTTTGTTCAATAGTCTTTCTCAACCTCTCCCACCTGTTTTTGAGTCTTTTGAGTAAATGAACTGTTTACTCCAAAAACATTTGTTGATAAGCTTGTGTGTAAGGGGCAATTTCATTGTGACATCAGAACACATGGAACTGGAGCCTGAATCTATGTTGTTCCAGCAGATGTTGTCTTTTATCATCATTTGAATATGATTAGTTTATAAGAGCTATTAATGTTTACTCCAGGGGTATAGTCCTGACCAAACCACATGGTGGCAATGTTAACCAGACTGAAAGAATCAAAGGCAAATGCTGGAAAATGGTAGAAATGAAGCCTAGCGGCAGTATAGTGCTATGGTTTGCCAGACCCCGAAGACTGAACTTTGAGAGGCAAACTGGCTTTGATGTAAGAGAACAGAATATTTTCTTGGTGCTGGGGACTGACACCAATACAGACCATCGTTTAATCATAGAATCCCTACAGTGTGGAAACAGGCCCTTCGGCCCAACAAGTCCACACTGAACCTCAATGCATCCCACCCAGACCCATTCCTGAACACTACGGGCAATTTAGCATGGCCAATCCACCTAGCCTGCACATCTTTGGACTGTGGGAGGAAACCCACGCAGAGGATGTGCAAACTCGACACAGACAGTCCTCCAAGACTGGAATCGAACCTGGGTCCCTGGTGCTGTGAGGCAGCAGTGCTAACAACTGTGCCACCGTGCCGCCAAAGTCTGAAGTCAGAAGTCTGTCACCGTGCCAGTGAGGCAGCAGGCAATAGGGGAAGGGTGGCACTCCCACCATTGCTTCTTTTGTATCTTATGTCAGGAAAACTGTACCTCAGTGCCAACCCTGCATAGTCAGCATTACTGAGTGCAACCCATAATTTGATTAACAAAGCTACATGGGCATCTTTCGCAATAAGTCATTGAATACTAAATGCAGGTGCAACAGGCAAGTTGGAGGCTGATTGTACATTAGCCTTCATTACAGAAGAATTGGAGTGCAGGAATAGCAAAGTTTTGCTTAAATCACATAAAACCTTGGGATCTGGAGTACTGTGTGCAGTTTTTTTTTCCGTAGCTGAGGAAAGATATTTTTGTAATTGAGGGAGTGCAACAACAGTTTAGCAAATGTGTCTCCTGTATGGCAAAACTGCCCTTTCAAAAGAGACTGGAAAAACTGGGCTTGTATTTTCTAGCATTTAAAAGAATGGGAGGTAGATTATATGGAACCTAAAAATAAATAAGGTGCATAGGTTTGATGGTAAGGTAAGATGTTTCATCCAGTTGAGGAATCCAGACCCAGGAAACAACAGTTCCAAAAAAATGAAGAAGCCACTTTGAACAAAATGAAGGGACATTTTGTTTATCAGAGAGTCATGAGTCTTTGGAATTCTCTACAATACAGAACTGTGTATGTTCAAGTCCTGTCAAAGTAAAGGTTTTGGTAGATTTCTAAATGCCAATAACATAAAGGGTTATGGAGATGATGTGGACAAAATGTATTGAAGAGGATGATCAGCAATGACGATATTGAATGGGAGAGCAGGCTACAAAAGCCAAATAATCTTGTTCCTTTCTTTTCCATGACATTAGCCACTTTCAAGTGGCTCACCAAAGCAGCAATCAGAGATTTCAATCTGTGTAAAGTTTAAAAGTAGACTGCTCCAGCTTGCAAACATCAACGAAATAGATGCTATCAAAGACAAAAAGATATTTTCTTGGGTAATATGCTAGATCTATAAGATGATTTCTACTATGTTGATATCATGGTTAATGCCAAAAAGGTAGTAGCATACTGAATACAGGAGAAAGTGTATCCATTTTGACAGATCTGTGGTTGAAACCTCAATATCTTCCATTGGGAAGAATGACTAAAAGAATCACTTAACACCCCGGTCCACTTCAAGCAACAAAATGTTTCTTCTTCCAAAGTACATCACCTTCACTTATCAGGGTTAAATATCATATGCCACTGGTCTGCCCATCTGACCAACCCATCTATGTCTTCCTGTAATCTACAACCATCCCCTTTGCTATTAACTGCTCTACCAATCTTTGTGTTGTCTGCAAATTTGCTTAACATTCCCCGCAGATTTTCATCAATATCACTTATGTATATAACAAGCAATAAGATTCCCAATACTGACCTTATGGTACACCGCTAGACGCCGGCCTTCAGTCAACCAAACAGCCTTCTACCGCTACTCTTTGTTTCCTATTACTGAGCCAATTTCTGCTCCATCTCACCAAGTTTCCCTCAATTCCATGTGCTTTAAACTCTTCAATCAGCCTCTCATGTGGGACCTTGTCAAAAGCTTTGCGAAAATGCATATAAACTATATCAATTGAACTTCCCTCATTTACACACTTGATCATATTTTTAAAAATTTCCAATAAATTTGTTAGGCGTGAGCTCACTCTGACAAAGCTATGTTGACTATGCCTAATTAACCCATGCCTTTCTAAGTTGATATTAATTTGATCCTTCAAAATTTTCCCCAGTTGTTTCCCCACTACTGACATGAGACTCATTGGTCAATAATTTCCTGGTTCATCTCTACTACTACTCCTTTTAAAAAGTGAAACCATATTAAGCGTCCTCCAGTCCTGTCGCCCTTCCCCCGTGGCCAAAAAGGAATTTAGACATCATGTCAGAGCCCCTGCAATTTCCTGCCTTGCCTTCTATGGTAGCCTGGGATGCAATTCATCTGAATCAAGAGATTTGACTGTTTTTAAGGCTGACAGAGCCTCCAATACCTTCCCATTTCCTATTTCAAACTGTGCAAGTTCCTCATAGTCCCTTTTCCTGAATTCTGTACCTATGTTCCCCTTTTCCAGAGTGAAGACCGAAGAGAAAGTATTCACTTAACATTGTTCTAATATCCTGAGCTTCACACAAAGGAAGCCCCCATTGGTCACTAATGGACTGTACTCTTTCCCTGGTTAACTCCTTCTCTTTAATGAATTTATAATTTGGAGGGGCTCATGGGTGGATCCTAGAAATTTCCTTGCTGTGCTTATTCACAGGTCAATGAAAGTCGCAGGGCAAACTGATATTGTGGTTAAGAAGGCATATGGGATACTTCCCTGTATTAGCTGAGGCATGGAATACGACAGCAGGCTATTCTGGAGCTACATAAAAAGCTAGTTAGGCCACAACTGGAGTACAGTTTGAGAATACTTTATTCAAAAACATCAGGGCCCATTGGTTTTCGAATAAAGGATATCTTCAGTTTCTGAGTCTACTGTAGTGTATTTCCCTCCTTTGGAGAAAAAAAAATTTCAGCCGAATCCAAACAGACCCAAAAGCAAAGCTTTTTCCAAAAGGCAAAATTCAGCTCATTTGTAGGTTTGTTCAAGCCCTTTGGAAAAGAATTTCGCTTTTAGGTCCATTTAAGTCAAGCAAAGGGCCAGAGCTCAGCATGTCTATACATATCCGTTTGGGGCTGCTTTCAAAGTGACCTTCAGTTTTTAGGTTATTTTGGCTTTCAGATGTACTGATAATGGATACCTGAGCTGTATTCTGTGCAGCTCTGGTCACTGCATTGCAGAAAGGGCGTGTCATAGAGTCTTAGAGGTCTACAGCATAAATAAAGGCTATTCAGCCCATCAAGCCTGCACTGGTCAAATACATGCGCCAAACTATTCCAATTGTTTTTCAGCACTTGGTCCATATCTCTGCATGCCAGGGCATCGCAAACGCACATGTCAATGCTTCTTAAATGGTATGAGGTTTTCAGCCTCTACCATCCTCACAGGCAGTAAGTTCTAGATTTCCACCAGCTTTTGGGGGAAAACATTTTTCTCCTCATATCTCCTCTGAACCTTCTGCTGCTTACCTTAAATCTATGACCCCAGACATTAATCCCTCTATGAAAGGGAAAAGTTTTCCTGTTTCCACTATCTAAGCCCTTCGCAATTTAATACATCTCAATCATGCCCCCGCTAATCTCCTCTCCTTGAAGGAAACTATAACCAGTCTGTATAATTAATCTTCATAACTGAAACCCTCTAGTCTAGGCAACAACCTCATAAATGTTCTCTGCACACTCTCTAGTGCTATTGCATCTATCCTACAATGTAGATTCCAGAATTGTGCACAATTCTCTAGCTTATCCAGCTTTCTCTAGCTCAACCATAGCGTCATAGAGATGCACAGCACAGAAACAGACCCTTTGGTCCAACTTGTCCATGCTGACCAGATATTGTAAATAAATCTCGTCCCATTTGCCAGCATTTGGCCCATTTCCCTTTAAACACTTCCCATTCATATACCCATCCAGATGCCTTTTAAATGTTGTAATTGTACCAGCCTCCACCATTTCCTCTGGCAGCTCATTCCATACACGCACCATCCTCTGCATGAAAAAGTGCCCCTTCGGCCCCTCTTAAATCTTTCCCCTTTCACATTAAACCCATGCCCTCTGGTTTTGGACTCTCCTACCCTGTGGAAAAGACCTTGGCTATTCACTCTATCCATGCCCCTCATGATTTTGTAAACCTCTAAGGTCATCCCTCTGCCTCAGACACTCCAGGGAAAATAGCCCCAGCCTATTCAGCCTCTCCCTGTAGCTCAAACCCTCCAACCCTGGCAACATCTTTATAAATCTTTTCTGAACTCTTTCAAGTTTCAGTGTCAGTCTTCAGAAAATAAATAAAAAGCATAGTTATTGAATGCAATTAGAAGTTTTTTATTGTTCAGTTTTTTAAGCAATGGTAATTGGGAGCAGAGCCCATTTGTAAACTTTTCAATTAAATAAGGGATAAAAAAAAGGCTGCTCCAAAATTTATATTACTTTCCTTCTTTATTCTGTTTTCAGAAGTAATAGTTTTAAAATTTTTGACACTCAGGAAATATTTGACACCAACCTTATTGCATGGTTCTCAAAATCTATTTGTAATCTCCTCTGTGTCTCGGGGGAACAAATATCCAGATATGAATGTAACCAGAAAGCATATACAAACCTCACAATCCTTCTTCCTATCACCATTTTCAGGTCAGTAAATTTTCTATTTGTCTGTTGTCTGTACTTTGAACACTTTGACCAGTTTATGCATTACAAACACTTTTACCAAGAGCTCTTGTCAGTGAGCTGGAAAGAGGAACACAGAATTCAGTTTGCAGTTCACCTCGAATTATTTAACAAAATATTCCTCATTAAAACACTAAGTGAGCATTTCCCAAATTCCCACAATACTTACACTCTATCAAGCCCTATCTATCTGAGAAATGATGTTACCCACGACAATCTACATGTTTGAACTAGGCTGTTGGAATCTCTTTCCTTTCCAATGTAGGGCTGGATCTCTTCTACAAAAGTGGGTCTCACTTCTCACGATGGATCTCCTCTCACCAGATGGTCAGATCTTCATTGCTGGGCCATGTGGAGTCTTCACTGAGCCTTCACTGACTGTTCATTGAGTCTATGCTACATCTTCACAATATCATCATTGAGTAATTCACTGCATTTTCACTGAGCCTTCAATACATCGTCACTGAGGAAGTGGCATCCTGGTATATGTTCTTATTCCCTCCTCACCCCTGAACTTTCAGAATATATTGTGGTCTTTGGCCTATGGGTCATGAGCTGGGTTCAAATCATTAAATGGGGCTGTGCCAACACCCTTCCCTGTTGCCATGCCAGGAGGTGATATGCTGTCTGAGTGTCTCTCTGCTGGTGGAGGAAATCTTTTAGGGTGGTTCCAGTTGCTTGCTTGCCAGCCTGAGTGCTCATTTTGTTGGGGAGCTTCAGTTGTAACTTAATTAGTGGATCGCCTCTGCAGTTCTCCATATATACACACCAAGTCCCGACTTTTGGTGCCAGTCCTTCTCTGCAGAGATTCTATCAACAAACATGCTTATGGGATGTTTCTCTTCTCCCAAGGTTCCCTTGTGTCTTCCCCCATTTTGTTTTGGCTCAGATCTTCCCTTGGTTGCCATGACTTGAAAGTCATGGGGTTCTCCTCCATAGCTCAAATTGTTGGCGAGGAAGGTGGGCACTTTGATACATTTAACCGCAACATTCCGACCCTGTAATATTACGGTCCAGCATGCTGTGCGGTTTTGGCTGACTGTATCATCTTTAATCCTGCAGTCCAGCAAAATGTCAGAATGGTGAGGGGGTTCAGACTGATAATGTTGGCAAAATGTTGTACAGCCCAGAACACGGCTAGCAAGAGCTTCCCATTTGTAGAGAAGCCTTGCTGTATTGGTGAAAGAGCCTGACAGGCATAGGCTACCAGACTGACTTTACTGTGTACGTCTTGGAGAAGTCTGGCTACCAGTGGCTGCAACTTCCAAGATGAAGAGAAGTTCTGGGTCAGGTCCCTGCAGTGTGGGGACCTGCGCTAGGGCCTGTTTTAATTCAGCTGTGTGTTGTTCAGTCCATTCACACTAGGCATTCCTTTTAAACAGATCTAGAGAGTGGGAAGGCTTTACTGGAGAAACCATTGGTGTGATTCAGACTGTATCCCACCAGTTCTGAGAAAGAGTCACAGGACCCGAGATGTTAACTCTGATTTTTTCTTCACAGATGCTGCCAGACCTGAGCATTTCCAACAACTTTTGTTTTTGTATCCGACTAAGCCCAGAAAGGAACACCATGAGTTTACACCCCTGGGGAGGGGCAAACAGGTTATAGCCTCAATTAATTTCCTTTCTATTTTGAGTTTGCCGTAAGCTATCACAGTTCCCTAGTATGAGACCTGGGACCTCATGGTGTGTGCCTTCTTGGGGTTAACTTTTAGTCCTTGGGTGCTCAGGAGGGTTAACAATTCCTTCAACAATGTCAAGTGTTCAGGTCTTGTCTCGATCTGCAGGAGGAGATTGCCCACATATTGTACCAAACAGTCCACCTCTAGCCCTTTGGGCATCCGCTGGTGTAATATTGACAGAGAATTATGAAATCCATGGGACACGCGGTTCTGTGCATATCGTTCGCTCTGAAATGTGAAAGTGAATTTCTTTTGGCAGTGTCGGTGGAGGGCTGGGCCAAAATTACAAATATCAAGTATGGGGAAATATTTTACCTATGGGGCCTGCCACATCATGGTTTCAGGGCTAATCACAATTGTCACTGTGATGGTTAGGGTGGTCTAGTTCCCCAAAATCAGTGATGAGCCGCTTAGAGCCATCCAAATTCTTAACTAGCCATATTGGCAAGTTATTGGTAGACACAACGGGATGTAGAACTACTTACTTTAACAAACTGCTAATAACCTTCCCCTCTGCTTCCTTGGGGAAAGTATATTGTTTTTGTGGATTTGGGTGCACCACTAACTTGGTCTCTATACGACTGCAGTCTGGTTTCGCCACGCGACCCCACCACACTGCTCTGTATCTGTAAAATCTTCCTTACTATCCTGTTTTGACACCATCGCTTTGATAAATTGTTATGATCTCTATCTTAGTTACAGTTTTGTATTACTTATTGCTTTGGCTAGATACTCAGCATGTGACTCTTATACCTATATTGTTATTCCAGTCATTTGGTTTGTCTCCAGCACCACACTATTTTAACTTTTTGTGATTATCTCTATACATCATTTAATCAGATTAAAGGTCGTCCCTTCGCTTGTTATTCAGGTGTCGAAACTTTACTCATGCCGTCTGACAATTTTGATCATCTTCAGAGACTTCTTATTCAACACTTCACTCACACCATTTATATGATCTTTTCATCTCTCTGCCCTTGATCTCTCTGCCTATAAAGTCTGTGTTTGTGAGCTAGACTCTCACTTCACTGATGAAGGGGCTATATTCCGAAAGTGTGTGATTTCAAATAAAGCTGTTGGACTATAACCTGGTATCATGTGACTTCCGATTCTGAGGATTGGGTAATGCAGAACGGATCATGGGGCTCAGGCACATTAACATTAATTTTACCTCCTTGATATCGTTGAGCCTGAGGAGAACCCTTTATTGGTGAATGCTATCAAAAAATATCGGGGGGCCAGCTGTGTCTCAAACATGAGGAACTAATTTGCTATCTCCACCATATGCAGGGATGTGTAAGTAAGTGAATTATGGTTCTAGCTGGCCTGATGGGTTGTGGTTAGTGGGTTCATCAAGACTGGGTAAGATCCTTAGGGTGCCAAACAATCTGCATCTCAATCTTTTCTGCGCTCAGCATATCTACAGACTTGTTCTTCTGCTTCCTCCCAGTCTATCCCATTATCACTAACCTCATCTGATCCCGTTGTCGTAAGCGCTCCTATCATTTCCCGTAGATTTTTGCATTTCTTGGTCAGCTCGTCTACAGCTTTCTGGGCTGCATCCTGATCGCTGACCACATGCTATGCCCGCTGGTGAACTGAAAGGGTCTGAAACTGTCCCAAGTGTACCACGTTCCTCTGCTCCTGCTCTGCTGCTTGGACTTCTACTTTTTCCTGTTCCTGCTTCAGTTCCTCCAGCTCCTTACTTCACCTCATCTTCTCCCATTCTCAACTATTCCATACATCTGACTATCACTATGGCCTTGCTGAGGTTTAAAGCATGCTTCCCTTCATCTTTCACACCACCTCCCAACATTTCTGTCCTGCTGGTCTCAGACATGATATTTGCTCACTGTAATTGTTGATCCATCTGGGCCACTTCTTATTTAGGTACTTCCTTAGTACCTCCTCCCAGTCTGGGTTTTGTGCCATTTCTTGTGTTGTTTCCTTTCAATTTACTGCTCTCTCTCTCTTTCTCTATCTTTTGCTCTCTCTCTCTTTTGGATGCCTGACCCTTCTGTTTTTGTAAAAACCAAAAGAACTGCGGATGCTGTAAATCAGGAACAAAAACAAAGTTGCTGGAAAAGCCCAGCAGATCTGGCAGCATCCGTGAAGGAGAAAACAGAGTTAATGCTAAGTTCCGGCGACCCTTCCTCAGAACTCTTCTGTTTTTGTGTTTCTCTGTGACTCTGGTCCCTGTCCATTTTCATTAATTTCTTATGTCATGGGTCCCTGATCCTACTGTAGCTTCTGTGTATCTCATGCGTCACCAACCCAATATCTGGCTTCTCACCAATTTGTGGGTCATTTTTTAATTTTGCAGATATCTGGCCCTGTACTAACTCTGGCTGTTTGTCCTGCTCAAATTATCAACATTTGCTTTATGGTCAGAAACCTTCACCCTCTTTCAGCCACCATAATCCTGGTCATTGTGTTCGGCAGCTGCCCTCTAAATTGATGCTCAGGCTAAATGTTTGAGAGTTCAGGGTCGGTGATGTTTGACTGCGAGGTAATGCAAACATTTCTAATCTAAGACCCACTCAGTAACATCAATCCTCTGGATATTTCAACCAGTTTGTCTTAAAAAATGCTTCACACAAGTGCTGTTGTCAGTGAGGTGGACAAAGAGACATAGAATTCGGTTCACTTTTCAACTTGATTTTATTAACAAATTATTTCTGATTAAAATACTACACGTGCATTTCCCAAATTTCCACACTATTTCCGTTCTAACTCGCTCTCTCCATCTGAGAAAGGATATTACCCACAACAATCCCCATGATTGAGCTGGGCCATTGGAAACTCCTTCCTTACCTCTACAGGATTGTTTCTCTTCCACAAAGGTGAGTCCACAAGTCAGAGCAGATCGTTTCTCTCTCTCTTTCTCTCTTCAGTTGGTCAACGCTCCACTGCTGGGTCAGGCTGAGTCTTCTCAGCATCTTCATTTCGTCTTCAATGAGCCTCAAATGTATCTTCACAGCATCATTGCTGAGGTGGTGGCTTCGCGGTGTGTGTACTGATTACCCCTTGCTCCTGGCTTCCCAGTATGTTCTGTAGCCTTTGGCCAATCCAGTCTCAAGCTGGGTCAAATCATCCAAGGGGTTATGGCAGAATCCTTCATTCTTGCCATGGTGGTGAGTGTAAAGTGCACAGACTAAGGCAGTCAATATACCGGAAAGTCTGATTGATACTTCTTCAATATTTAATCCTCAATCTGGTTGTATCATCTTTGATCTTGGTTTCCACTGTTCCCTGTAGCCGACAGCTGCTGGATGCTGTTTAGTTTAGTTTGGCCAATTTTCTGTCAGGCCTGATTTCTCCAGCTGTGGGTCAATTTAGAATGTCCAATTTTGGGCCTATGGTTTCTCGACCATATTTTTTTTATGCCGAGTAATTCTGACAAGTAATACTATGTTGCCTCAAGACAAACCATTCTGACTTTCCGCAATGTACAATGTTCAAAACTGAGGAATTGGAAAGGACTATTAGCTAGTCAAGTTCTTACTTATTTGTGGAACAATATAAGAAAACCTGAAATAATTTAAATGCAGATTGTAGCCTGAGCAGAGAGATTTCATAGGTCACTCCATCTTTTAGTTCTAGCCGTTAAGTAAAGATAAGAACAAAAACAAAGCTGCTGGAAAAGCTCAGCAGGTCTGGCAGTATCTGTGAAGAAAAAATCACAGTTAATGTTTCGGGTACGGTGACCTTTCCTCGGACCCTAAATGTTAACTCTGATTTTTTTCTTTGTAGATGCTGCCAGACCTGCTGAGCTTTTCCAGCAACTTCTGTTTTTGTTCCTGATTTACGGCATCCACAGTTCTCTCGTTTTTCTTTTAAGTAAAGATAAGAGTTTAGCTTACTCTGATCTCTATTATCTCTTAAAAGAAAAGCAAGATACAGACTTATTTAAACTGATGAGACTTTAGTTCTAAAATTCTTGTATAGTTTGCTATTGACAATCATTAAGTTCTGCAATGCATGCTCTGCTCAGTTTTCTTCATCAGCACTAATCACCTGTCTTTAGCACTGTAAAGTAAAAGGTTCACAACACCATTCCTCTAAGACAGTGTTTCCTTGCTTTTAGTGAGCTCAATTGTCCCTTAGTTTTCCAATTACTTTGGGTGCTCAGGTTGCCAATTTCAGCATCTACACATTCTCATTATGATGAGGGTGAGCTCGGGGTTGAGTTGGAAGGTGGTGAGCTGGGCACTCACTATATCTTCTAGAGTCATACAGCATGGAAACAGGCTCTTCAGCCCACTATGTCTATGCCGACCAACAACACAAAACTACATTAATCCAACTTACCTGTACTTGGTCCATTGCCTGCTATGTCCTGACATTTTAATTGCTCATCCAGTTGCTTCTTAACTGTTAGGAGAATACCTGCTCCCATCACCCTCTCAGGCAGCACGTATCATATTTCTACCACTGGGTGAAAGAAAAAATTTCCTCAGCTCCTCTGTAAACCATTTGCTCCTCACCTCGAACTTATGCCGTCTGGTCTTAAACACATCTGCCATGGGGAAAGGATTCTCACAATCTACTTTTCTGTGTCTCTCATAATTTTGTATACCTCAAACAGATCCCCCCTCTGCCTTCAGTTCTCCAAGCAACAAAACCCAGCCTATCCAGTCTCGCATCTTAACTGAGATATTTCATCCCAGGCAACATCGTTGTGAATCTCTTCTGCACCCCTCTAGTGCAATCGCGTCTTCCCGACAATGTAGCAACCAGATCTGCACACACGTACCACGATGGCAGGCTGTTCACCCTCCCATTTCAGAATGCCCTGCAGCCGCTCTGTGACATCCCCGACCCTGGCACAAGGCAGGCAATATTGCACTCAAGTGTCTCATTTGCTGCCACAGAACCGCCTGTCAGATCCTCCATCAATTCCACTATCACAAAAGCACTCCCAATCTTTTGCTTTCCCTGCTGTGTAGCAGAGCCAACCCATGGTGACACAAGCCTGGCTGTTGCTGCTTTCCCATGAGTGGCCATCCTCCCAGAAGAGGCCACAGGGATTTCCTGCATTACTTGCCCATACTTCCTAGTTTTCTTGCTCATCACTCAACACTCTTCTGCCTGTGTATGCCTTACTTGTGGTGTGCCCAGTTCATTAAACATGTTATCCATGACATCCTCAGTATTATGGATGCTCCACAGTGACTCCATTCGCAGCTCCAGCACCTCCATGCGATCAATCAGGAACTGCAGCTGATCACACTTCTTGTATATGTGATCACCATGGACACTGGAAGTGTTCCTGGTTTCCCACATTTCCTTCTTTTGTGAAATCCCCATCGAATTCATGGCCATTGGCAGCATGTAATATAGAGCCAATTATTTCACTATCATTGTTATTAAATCCAGCCATTGATTTCTCTGTTTGGGACACGCATACTAAAGGATCCCAACCTGAAACATCAACTTTCCTGTTCCTCTGATACTGCCTGGCATGCTATGTTCCTCCAGCTCTACACATTTTTATCATTAACCCCAAATCTTCAAAGACTACTTGCACTGCTTCTATTATAATCTGATCTCTGAAAGCCCCTGTTCCATTTCTCCAGCAACCTGAGGTCACAATTTGTTTCACCAGAAGTCTAACATCAAAAGTAGGAACCCAAAGTCACAACTCCATTTCTTGAAGCCATTCATTTCTCTTTATGAACTGGCTCAGAAAAAATGAGTTTGATACCAAAGCTGGTGCAGATAACAGTTCGCACAGACATTTCCCCTTGCTGCTGCAAACAGCAGATTTCATTACACATGTTAAAGATCGCTTCCACAAGTATTTCACTGTCTGTAGAGTGTTCATTCTATACCTATTGTCCTTGTCAGGTGCAGAGATTAGTGATCGGACAAGTTAACAGAGAGAATCCTTTAATTTGATGAATACCGTCCTTTGTTCCATCTATGAGGTATAAAGATGTCAGAATGGGCAGATTTTCTTCGTTTGGAGGCACAGTGACCACTTTTAGAGAATTGACCATTCATCGATAATATGAAGCCTGAAAGTAGAGGTGAGAGCTGTGCCAAGGGAAGATTCAGAGTCAGAGAGCAATGGATTTATTGGTGACAAAAACATCAGTAGTGTAGGTGCAGTTGAACAAATTAGTCATGGCAGAACTAGAATAGAATTGAAAAAATGGTGAATGGGGAATCAACGGCTAGATATTTGGGAGTTTTAAAAGTAGGATGAGCAGTGGGAGTGTATTGGAGCATAGCTTTTTCTACGTGGTTGAAGACTAAAGGAGGTGGAGCTAGGAAGTGAAGGTGGACTGTTTACAGAAAGTGAAACAAGGAAGTGATCAGAGAAGGCCTTATCTAATTATTACAATTGGAGTAGCAAGACCACATGAAATAGTTAGAATAAGGGAATGGCTGCGAATATGAAGAGCAGAAGGAAATATAAGAGGGAAGTAAACGAGAGGAGAGGAAATATGGTCAGGTATGATAAAGGCTTCAGCAGTTTAGATTTAGCATGGAAATGAACCAGTCCATGCTGACCATAATCCCAAACTACACTAGTCCCACCTGCCTGCCCTTGGCCCATATTCCTCCAAACATTTCTTATTCATGTGCTTATCTAGACGTCTTTTAAACATTGTAGCCGCACCCTCCACTTCCTCTGGAAGGTCATTCCACACATGAACCACTCTGTGTAAAAAGAAAATTGCCTCTCATATCTTTTTTAAATCTTTCTCCTTTCACTGTAAAAATATGCCCCCATAGTCTTGAAATTCCACACCCTAGGGAAAAGACACCTGCCATTCACCTTATCTATACCCCTCATTATTTTATAAACTTCAATAAGGTCACCTCTCAATCTCCTATGCTCCAGTGAAAAATGTCCCCGCCTATCCAGCCTCTCCTTGTAACTCAAACCTTCCAGTCCCGGCAGCATCCTAGTATATCTCTTCTGAACCCTCTCCAGCTTAATAATATCCTTCCTATAATAGGGTGACCAGAACTGGACACAGTACTCCAGAATGGGCATCACCAACATTCTGTACAACCTCAACATAATGTCCCAACTCCTATATTCAAACGTTTGAGCAATGAAGTCAAGCATGCTAAATGCCTTCTTAATCACCTTATCAATATGTGATGCTTCAAAGAACTATGTACCTGAAGCCCTAGGTCTCTCTGTTCTACAACACAGCCCAAGGCCCTACTTTTAATTGTATAAGTCTTATCTTTATTTGTTTTACCAAAATATTGTACCTCACATTTATCCAAGTCATACTCCATTTGGCACTCTTCAGCCCATTGACCCAACTAATCAAGACGTCTTTGTAATCTTAGATAACCTTTTTCACTGTCCATTTATACCACCAACCTTGGTGACATCTGCAAACTTACTAACCATGCTTTCTATATTCTTATCTAAATCATTTATATAATGACAAACAAAAGTGGACCCAGCACCGATCCCTGTGGAACACTGCTGGTCACAGGTCTCCAGCCTGGAAAACAACCCTCCACCATCAGTCTCTGTCTCCTGTCATTAAGCCAATTTTGTATCCAATTGGCAAGCTCACCCTGAATACCATGTAATCTAACTTTATGAACTGGTCTACCATGTGGAACCTTGTCAAAGGCTTTAATAAAGTCCAAATAAACAATGTCTACTGCTCTGCCCTCATCAATCTTTTTGGTTACTTCCTCAAAAAACTCAATCGAGTTCATGAGACACTATTTCCCTCGCACAAAACCAGTTTGATGTTGAGGAAGACTAATTGAGTTGATCATGCAAGTTGGAGCCAATGTCTGTGACAGTATTAGATATTTCAGTGTATGGTGATTAATTTGCAATCAGAACAACAATTGTTCCAAGCAAAAAGTCCTTACCCTGCTGTCTAAAAATACCAAAACTCAGAGTGAATTGAACTGTTGCCTTTTCATAAATAGAAAATCAGAGGTGGAATCTTCTTTGGAATTTCTCTACTTTGACTATAGCATCCAATTTAAAGGCTTTTCACCTTCACTTAAAATGCTACATGAAATATCAGTGCATGATAAAGTACAATGACATCCCTCTGCCAGACAGACATATTGACCAGATATAGTAGGAACTGCAGATGCTGGAGAATCTGAGATAACAAGGTGTAGAGCTGGATGAACACAGCAGGCCAAGCAGCATCAGAGGAGCAGGAAGGCTGATGTTTCGGGTCTAGACCCTTCTTCAGAAATGCTAGACCCGAAATGTCAGCTTTCCTGCTCCTCTTGGCCTGCTGTGTTCATCTAGCTGTACACCTTGTTACGACATATTGACCAGACATATTTAGGTACAAGAACAGCATCAAAAATGCCTTCACTCACCCAGGTTTTGGCATCAAGTCAGACATTGATGCCTGCTGGTGACGTCTTTTTACATTTTTTTTTCATGCGATATGGGTGTCCCTGGCCAGACTGACATTTATAGCACATCGTTAATTGTCCTTTAGGTGGGGGTAGCGAACTGCCTTACGAACATCTGTAATCCTTGGGATGTAGAAACAGCTGCAGAGCCGTTCATTTGATTTGATTTATTTGTAGCGTGATGCCAACAACACGGGTTCAATACCTGAGGTTACCAGGGAGGTACCACCTTCTCATAAGTTATCCCTTTCATGAAGCATGATGACCCTTTGGTTAAACTCATCACCTCCCTCTCTAATGATGGAGCAGCTTGCACAATAGCAACCTTATTGTGTATCATATTAATTTATATTTATCTCCTTTAGTTCCTATTCATTAATCAATTATACCATTCATTTTATAGCTAACACAATCTCTATGTTGAAGCTTTTCCTTAGGCGTGCTCAGGATTCTCCAACCAATGCAGGCATGATGAGCTCAATGGCCTCTTTCTATGCCATGGCAATTCTTTGATTCTGGAATTGAAAATTAATATCCAAGGTGCTCCTATGAGCAAAACAAAAACACATGAGAAATATCTTAGGGAGTAAAAAAAATGTAGTTGAAGGTCTTGGGGTGATTCCTGTATAGAATGCTGTTGAGTGAATTATCAGTCTATTCCTTCTCCCCCAATTTGGTAACAGCAGAACCAGTCACTTAACTCCATAATGTCACCTTCAACTGCTGTCAAGTTGTAGCATCAACCTCAACAGCGCTCTGTACACAATAGCTGAATCAGTTGCACACAATGAGCTCAAAGCAAGGTAGTCGAGTTGTATCACTGGAGTAAGAGAGAGATTGTGTACAATTTATCTCCTGTTTACAAATGTTTTTGTTTCCTCGGAATAAGGTATGATAATTACAAAATGAGTGCAAGTGAGTTATAACTCAACAATTCAATCAAACCGTGGTGATTGTTTCACAAACTGTTGAACTGCTGCTTCAAACTCTCAACCAGTTTTTCATAATTAATATTACTTGATTTCACATACATACGTGCAAATAGTCATCAGTGAGCATTCAGGTACTGTGTAATGTGTTACTGTAGTAATAACCATTCTTATTACAAGATCAAAATGAGGATCCATACTGCAATGTACATTAATGTGCAGAACAATAGATAACTGTCAATGAGATACCAAGTAGTAATCAAATTTGTATCCTTTTCGTTCATCATGGTCTTGGGATTTAGTGGCTGACTCTCTCGCCTGTATCTCTTGCTTTTGTCTCCTGGAGTGAGGAACAGTTTGAAACAAGAAAATTGCATGTAATGCTAAACACCAATATAGGCAATCCAATTAACTTGTGTAGTTCCACCTGCATACATGGACATATCCTTAGATGATAGTGTGGGGAACTCGACAGTTTTGCCAAGGGCATGATAACCTGAATAACCTCGTATGTTATGTCCTTTTTATTATTATATCGAAGCAATATATTGGTGGTGGTTTGAGAGGGAGGTGTTTAAGGATGGGTTTGGAAGTGGTGAAGGTGAGAGATTATATGATGCATCCTTGATGTAATCATCAGACATTGCAAAATTGTGATAAAGAGGACAACACTGAGCAACGAGAAGCAGGCGGAAAATATGGGCTTGACAGCATGGTCACGTGTATTTATTACAAATACAGTGAAAAATGTTATTCAGTGTCACTAGTCTCTGGCACCATCTTAAGACACAGAAAATAAACCAAAACAAAGAATATAGCGCCAGAGAAATAAAACAATGAAGTTCACCTTATAGTCTTATCTCAATAAAGTTAGGTACTGCTTCTAGGTCAGCCATGGGCGTTGATCCAGGCTCCTCTACCCAGATGCTTCGAGTCCCTGCTGCTAAACTGACTACACTGCTGCAACTGTGCTTGACCATGCAGCCATTGCTGGAACAAAGAGTCACCACTCTGCCACGACATCACTGCAAGATGGCAGCGGCAGAGTAACAGCATTCGGGGTACTGAGCCTGGTGCTTGTACACATCCATCTGCTTTTCTTTTCTTTTTACCTTCACATCTTTTTTTTTTCCTTTCACTTTGAAGTTATTTTCTCTTACCATTTCTCCTTGGTTGCAGTGTAATCAGCGAGAGCGGGCTCTGTGCAGAATGGCAGGCGAAGATGGTGACACAGGCCCGGGAAACAGCGATGCTGAGCAAATTTTTTTTTTCTTTATTCATTCACTGGATGAGGACATCACTGGCTGGGCAGCATTTATTGTCCATCCTTAATTGCCCAGAGGGCAGTGGAGAGTCAACCACATTGCTGTGGGTCTGGAGTCACATGTAGGCCAGACCAGGTAAGGATAGCAGTTTCCTTCCCTAAAGGACATTAGTGAACCAGATTGTTTTTTCCCAACAATCGACAATGGACTCACGGTCATCATTAGGGATCCGCTTGGAAGGAGCGATCACAGTATGGTCGAATTTAAAATACAGATGGAGCGTGAGAAGGTTAAATCCAGTACCTATGTCCTGTGCTTAAACAAAGGAGGCTATGAAGGAATGAGGGAGGAGTTAGCTAAGGTAGAATGGGAGCAAAACCTTTATGGTGGGTCAATTGAGGAACAGTGGAGGACTTTCAAAACGATTTTTCACAGTGCTCAGCAGAAGTATAATCCAGTGATAAGGAAGAACTGTAGGGAAAGAGAGAGCCAGCCATGGATGTCTAAGGAAATAAAGGAAAGTATCAGATTGAAAAAAAAAACATACAAAAAAGCAAAGAGTAGTGGGAAACTACTGGACTGGGAAATCTTTAAAGGCCAACAGAAAGCCACAAAAAAAGTTATAAAGAAAAGTATGAGAGTAAACTAGCTCAGAATATAAAAACAAGCAGCAAAAGTTTCCATAAATATGTAAATCGTAAAAGAGTGGCGAAGGTAAACATTGGTCCTTTAGAGGATGAGAAGGCCAATTCAATAACTGGGAATGAGGAAATAGCCGAGACATTAAACAGTTATTTCGTGTCGGTCTTCACAGTGGAAGACACAAATAACATGCCGAAAACTAATGGCAAGAAGATTATAACAGGTGAGGACCTAGAAACTATCGTTATCACTAAGGAGACAGTGCTAGGCAAGGTAATGGGGCTAAAGGTAGTCAAGTCTCCTGGCCCTGATGAAATGCATCCCAGGGTACTAAAAGAGGTGATGGGGGAAATAACAAATGCACTAGTAATTATTTACCAAAATTCACTGGACTCTGGGGTGGTTCCCACAGATTGGAAAACAGCCAATGTGACGCCACTGTTTAAAAAAGGAAGTAGACAAAAAGCAGGTAACTATAGGCCAGTTAGCTTAACTTCGGTAGTGGGGAAAATGCTTGAATCTATCATTAAGGAAGAAATAGCAAGACATCTGGATATAAATTGTCCCATTGGGAACACCCAACATGGGTTCATGAAGGGTAGGTCATGTTTAACTAATTTGGTGGAATTCTTTGAGGACATTACTTGCATGGTGGACAATGGAGAATCTGTGGATCTGGATTTCCAGAAGGCATTTGACAAGGTGCCACACCAAAGGCTGCTACATAAGAAAAAGTTGCATAGTATTACAGGTAATGTATTGGCATGGATAGAGGATTGGTTGACCAGTAGAAAGCAAAGAGTAGGGGTAAATGGGTGTTTTTCTGGTTGGCGGTCAGTGGCCAGTGGTGTGCCTCAGGGATCAGTGTTGGGACCGCAATTGTTTACAATTTATGTAGGTGATTTGGAGTTGGGGACTAAGTGTGGTGTGTCAAAATTTGTAGATGACACTAAGGTGAGTGGTAGAGCAAAGTGTACAGAAGACACGGAAAGTCTGCAGAGGGATATAGACAGTCTAAGTGAGTGGGCAAAGGTCTGGCAGATGGAGTACAATGTTGATAAGTGTGAGGTCATCCATTTTGGTAGGAATAACAGCAAAATGGACTATGTTTTAAATGGTAAAAAATTGCAGCACGCTGCTATGCAGAGAGACTTGGGTGTCCTTGTGCATGAATCGCTAAAAGGAGGGTTGCAGGTGCAGCAGGTAATTAAAAAGGCAAATAGAATTTTGTCTGCCATTGCTAGAGGGATGGAGTTTAAAAACAGGGAGGCTATGCTGCGGCTGTTAGGGTCCTGGTGAGGTCACACCTGGAGTACTGTGTGCAGTTTTGGTCTCTTTACTTGAGAAGAGATATACTAGCACTGGAGGGGTTGCAGAGGAGACTCACTCAGTTGATTCTAGAGTTGAGAGGGTTGGATTATGAGGAGAGACTGAGTAGACTGGGATTATACTCATTGGAATTCAGAAGAATGAGGGGAGATCTTATAGAAACATATAAGATTATGAAGGGAATAGATAAGGTGGAGGCAGGGAGGTTGTTTCCACTAGCAGGTGAAACTAGGACTAGGGGGCATAGCCTCAAAATAAAGGGAAGCAGATGTAGGAATGACATCAGGAGGAACTTCTTCACCCAAAGGGTTGTGAAACTGTGGAATTCCCTGCCCAGTGAAGCGGTTGAAGCTACCTTGCTGAACGTTTTTAAGGCAAGGCTAGATAAATTTTTGAACAGTAAAGGAATTAAGGGTTATGGTGAGCGGGCGGGTAAGTGGAGCTGAATCTCAAAAGATCAGCCATGATCTTATTAAATCGCGGGGCAGGCTCGAGGGGCCAGATGGCCTACTCCTGCTCCTAGTTCTTATGTTCTTATGTTCTTATTATTAGATTCTTAATTCCAGATATTTATTGAATTCAAATTCCACCATCTGCCGTTAAGAGGTTCCCAGAATGTTCCCTGGGCCTCTGGATTAATAGTCTCATGATAATATCACTCAGCCATCGCCTCCCCAAATATTCATCAGGAGGCATCCAGTGGCAACAGCAGCAATACCAATGAGGCGGACACAGCTTTACCCCCAGCCCAAGGTCTCCCAGGGAACAAGGAGCAGGTCAGGAAGGGAGTTCCAGGATTTTGACCCAACAACAGTGAAGGACCCATGATATACTTCCAAGCTGCTACTGTATGTAGCTTGGACAGGAACTTGCAGATGGTACCCCATGAAAGATCCAGCCAACTGAAATAGACTGCAAACAAAGCCATGATGAAGAGGTATACGGTGGACGTTTTGAACCATTACGGTGCTTTATTTCAGGATGTGACAGATCAAGATCTTAGTGAGGAGGATATAAACAGAAAGCCATCATACAAGAGTAAAACAAAACATCGAACATGCTGTAACTGAGACAATCTCGAAGAAAGAGAGGAAGAATAAGTGAATTAAAACTGATGAAATATCAGTTGAGATGGAGAAAAGGAGGTAGAATGAGTGAAATAAAGAAAAATATGACAACAGAGAAAAGAAGCCAATAAGATGTGCTTGTAGAGCAACCAAAGTAAAGTGGTGTAAAGGCCATTGCAGGAATGTAGAGAAACAAGAGAAAAAGCACAGTACAATAGCACTGTATGAAAAAGTTAAAACACTGATAGATATGAACAAAAGAATATCTACAAATAATGATTGTAAAAATAACAAGGAAGGTGCACTTCAATTCCCTTCAAAAAGGAACTGGAAGGAAATTATTCAGGGAGTATGATGGAGAGCAATATGATTGTGAAGACAGAATAGAACCTGTGCCAGTAGAAGGAAAATAAATCTCCAGACATTATAAGGGCAGAAGTTAGTGCAGCAATTGAAAAGATCAAACAAGGAGAGCACCTAGATCTATGAGATACCAACAGAGTGTCTGAAAGTCCTGAATGATTGGATGTTGACAAACCGCCTTAACAAACTTTACAGACCAGGACTCCTGCCTGAGGAGATTATACAGGAAGTGTTCATGAAGCTTCCAAAGAAACCAAAGGCCCTAGCTTGTTCACAGGAGAAGAGAACAAGTCTCCTGAGCCATGCACTGGAAATTATTTAATAATAATTTTGTCCTGGCTTCACTAGTCTTAAATACATATCTATTTTTAAAATTCAAAGGGGTAGCATGATGACATTGCCCCTGTGTTGAATTAGCCATTAATGGATAATCACTAATTTTGGGACTGTTTATTTGAATGTTTGTAAATGCTTTGGATGGTTTATTGACATTGATGTTTTTAACAAAATTGAGTGTGGAATATATCTTCACCATTCATTGTCTTAATGTGTTATTAGTCATATTCTGGATCATTAAATATTTCAGGCATATGCCTCTGGCAGGATGACAGATGGTTTGTAGTATAGCTTGAAAGTGCTCTTTGTAAACAATCTGTTTGGTGCATGGCTCTGTATAGCTGCAACATCTTACAAAATAGGTGGGAGGATTGTGCCGTCTTTTCAACTCCCACAGCTCCACTGCTCACAATATAAATGTAATTGTTTTATCTCATTCCCAATGTGGCCAGTTGTATGCTTTCTCTATATTAGACTTAAAGGCAAAGACACACATACAACGGAGAGGTAGCACGGAAATTCTTTCTTGTCTGTTTTATTTTAATTTTAAAATTATACTTTATTCATAAAATATATTTACACACACACATAGTTCCTAAACTTTGTTGGGGTTTTTTTACAGACCCCCTAATAGTTGCAGAGAAGTGGAGGAGCGGATTGGGAGGCAGATACTGGAAAGGTGCAGAAGTCACACGGTTGTAGTCATGGGTGACTTCAACTTTCCAAATATTGATTGGAAACATTTTAGTTGTAATAGTTTAGATGGAGTGGATTTTGTCCAGCGCGTTCAGGAAGGATTCCTGACACAGTATGTAGATAGACCAACACGAGGAGAGGCTACTTTGGATTTGGTGCTTGGCAATGAACTGGGCCAAGTGTTAGACCTGTTGGTAGGAGAGCATTTTGGCCGAGGCGATCATAACTCTGTTACTTTTACAATAGTCATAGAAAATGATAGGTACATACAGCAGGGTAAGGTTTATAATTGGGGGAAGGGTAATTACAATTCTGTTAGGCAAGAACTGGGTAACATAAAATGGGAACAGATGCTGTCAGGGAAGAGCACTATTGAAATGTGGAGATTGTTTAAGGAATGCATACTGTGTGTGCTCGATATGTTTATCCCTAGCAGGCAGGGAAGATGCAGTCGATTGAGGGAGCCTTGGTTCTCAAGAGAGGTCAAAAGACTGGTTAAGAGGAAGAAGAATGCTTATGTAAGGTTGAGGAAACAAGGAATGGAAAAGGCTCCAGAGGGATACAAGTTAGCCAGGAAGGAACTGAAGAAAGGGCTTAGGAGAGCTACAAGGGGGCATGAGACTACCTTGGCAGATAGGATCAAGGAAAACTCCAAGCCTTTTTACACATACGTGAGGAATAAGAGAATGACCAGAGAAAGAGTAGGGCCAATCAAGGATTGTAAAGGGAATTTGTGCATGGAGCCTAAAGAGATAGGAGAGGTCCTTAATGAATACTTTTCGTCGGTATTCACAACTGAGAGGGACCTAGTTGTAGAGGAGGACAGCGTGAAACAGGCTGGTAGGCTAGAGGAGGTGGATGTTAGTAAGGAAGATGAACTAGGAATTTTGAGTAACTTGAAGATAGATAAGCCTCCCGGGCCTGATGGGATATATCCAAGGATTCTATGGGAAGCGAGGGAAGAGATCACAAGGCCTTTGACGTTGATCTTTTCGTCCTAACTGTCCACGGGTATAGTGCCGGAGGATTGGAGAGAGGCAAATGTCATTCCCTTGTTCAAAAAAGGGAATAGGGATAACCCTGGAAATTACAGGCCAGTTAGTCTTATGTCAGTGGTGGGCAAATTATTGGAAAGGGCTCTGAGAGATAGGATTTATGATCACTTGGAAAGGCACAGTTTGATTCGTGATAGTCAGCATGGATTTGTGAGGGGTAGATCATGCCTCACAAACCTTACTGAATTCTTTGAAGAGGTGACCAAACACGTGGATGAAGGTAGAGCAGTGAATGTGGTATAGATGGATTTAAGTAAGGCGTTTGATAAGGTTCCCCATGGTAGGCTCATGCAGAAGGTAAGGAGGCATGGGATAGGGGGAAATGTGGCAGATTGGATTCAGAATTGGCTGACCCTTGGAAGACAAAGGGTGGTAGTGGACGAAAAATATTCAACATGGTGCTCAGCTACGAGTGGTGTACCACAAGGATCTGTTCTGAGTCCTCTTCTATTTGTGATTTTTGTAAATGATTTGGATGAAGGAGTGGAAGGGTGGATTAGTAAGTTTGCGGATGATACGAAGATGTATCGCTTTGCGGACAGTGCAGAGGGGTGTTCTAGGTTACAAAGGGACATTGATAGGATGCAGAGCTGGGCTGAGAAGTGGCAGATGGAGTTTAACCCTGGAAAGTGTGAGGTGATTCATTTTGGAAGGACAAACTTGAAAGCAGAATACAGGGTTAACGGAAAGATTCTTGGCAGTGTGGAGGAGCAGAGGGATCTTGGGTTCATGTCCACAGTTCCCTGAAAGCTGCCAGCCAGGTAGATAGAGTTGTTAAGGACGCGTATGGTGTGTTAGCTTTCATTAATAGAGGAATTGAGTTCAAGAGCCGTGAAGTTATGCTCCAGCTATACAAAAGCCTGGAGTATTGTGTCCAGTTCTGGTCGCCTCATTACAGGAAAGATGTGGAAGTGTTGGAAAAGGTGCAGAGGAGATTTATCAGGATGGAATGGAGGGAAGGTCTTACGAGGAAAGGTTAAGAGAGCTAGGGCTTTTCTCTTTAGAACGATGAAGGATGAGAGGTGACTTGATAGAGGTGTACAAAATGATCAGAGATATAGATAGAGTAGACAGCCAGAGACTTTTTCCTCGGGTGGAGGTAGCTATTACGAGGGGGCATAGTTTTAAAGTGAGTGGAGTTAGATATAGGGGAGAATTCAGAGGTAGATTCTTTACTCAGAGAGTGGTCGGGGCGTGGAATGCATTGCCAGAGACAGTAGTGGAGTCGGCCTCATTAGGGGCATTTAAGCAGCTATTAGATAGGCATATGGAAGATAGTATAAAGTAGGGGTGGAGGTTAGATAGACCTTAGGATTAGGGTAAAAGTTCGGCACAACATCGTGGGCCAAAGGACCTGTGCTGTGCTGTACTGTTCTATGTTCTATGTTCTAAGTAGTTTGGTTCTGTGCAGTAGCATATGAAGAAACAAACAAACACTGGAGTTTGACACTATCCACCAAATAAACCAAAAGCATCTGTTACTTGTACAATACTATATTAACACATATTTGAGGCACCAGGAGAGTCTGATAACTGAGCAGACCCCCATTTAACTTCAGCATAAAACCTTTAGATGGCGGTTCTTCCCCATGGTGCCTTGGCGGCAGCTACCCCAAGCGCTAGTGCATCCCTCAGCACGTATTCTTTCAGAATTTCTTTCTTGACTGCTATCAGGACACGAGGATATGCTGAGTATGGTCAAGGCAGGCAGTGAAATCATGAAATCCCTTCCAGTTTTATTATATTTCAAAATGTGCAAAGTGAAACAGTGTGTAGATTCAATGACAGATGTGCCATTTTCTGCTTGTTTTGTTTGCTTTCTCTCTGGCAAGAAATAATGAAATGTATTCAAACCTTTTTTACATAGGTCAACCAGTGACGTCCCTTACGCATCAGTGGATGCTGAACTGGAATACCTTGCAAATACCACCTGAGCTACAGTCTTAAAGGACAATGCCTGAAAGGTGAAAGTTCTGGTCTCCTTCATAGAAACTGACAATGTTGCCCTTCTTTGGGGCTGCAGTTCTGGCTGCTAAAATAGGCAGATTTTAGTGATAACACAGTGTGGAGCTGGAGGAACACAGCAGGCCAGGCAGCACCAGAGGAGTTGGAAAGTTGACGTTTCGGGTCAGGACCCTTCTTCAGAAATCATGTGCTCCTGTGGCTCCACACTGCGTTATCTCTGACTCCAGCATCGGCAATTGTTACAATCTCTGAGATTTTAGTGATATCCTGCTTGTCATGTGGAAATATCCGACAGCTTGTTATATGGACATACCAGCTCATTATTCTGTGTGAACCTGCTGCTCATGATGAAGATTGCTGCCAATATCCCCTTAAGTGTGGAAAACTACAGGGCCTGCTTGGTCTTGTGTGGCCGAGGAAAGCCACTTCATGGTCTAACTGGAGGAGTCTCTCATCGTTATCGAACACAGTTTAATTCATGTTATGGTTGACTTGGTTACAGACACTTTGAGGAGGACCAAATGTTAAGCCTTGCTCATCTGAGATCCTTTGAGATTTTGCTCACAAGTCCTTGTGACATTTTCACTGTGGTGCTTATAACACCAAAGAATACAAACCCAGTCCCCTCAGTCTCTCCTCATAGGACAATCCCACCATCCTAGTAATCAGTCTGATTAAACTTCATTGGCTTGTGCCTCCATAGCAAGTGTTGTCTTGATATTTAAATAAGCAAGTACTAGAGATTAAGATAGGTTTTTATGATCATTTCATTCAAGTAATGCAATGAGAGATTTGCCTTTTTTATCACTCTGAAGCAAAACCCTAAAGCTTGCAAAAGACTTGATTAATTTATGCTATTAGCATCCTCTTGTCTACATTCCAATCTTCCTTCATTTACTGCAAATAACATGTTTAGAGCTTAATTAGTATTAGAGCTTAATTCTTCTTCAACCATTCATTTGACTTGAAAGATGGTGTTTGTTGTACCCAGACAAATCATACCTTACATAAGTACAGTAGGGTAATAGAACAGAATGCAGGATATAGTGTTATAGCTACAGAAAAAGTGCAGAGAAAGATCAGCTCTGACATATGAGAGGTCCGTTCATAAGTCTGATAACAGTGGGGAAGAAGCTGCTCCTGAACCTGTTGGTACATGTTTTTAAACTTTTTTATCTTCTGCCCAACTGAAGTGGGTGGAAGAGAGTATAACCACGATGCGTCTTTATCTTGGCTGCTTTCTTGAATCAGTAGGAAGTACAGATGGAGTCAATGAAAGGAAGGCTGGTTTTCATGATTGACTGGGCTGCATTCACAACACTCTGTAATTTCTTGTGGTTTTGGGCAGAGCAGTTGCTATACCAAGCTATGATGCATCCAGATAAGAAGCTTTCTATGGTGCATCTATAAAAATTGGTGAGGGTCATTGTCAACGTACTGAATTTCCTTAGCTTTCTGAGGAAGTAGAGGCATTGGTCTGCCTTCTTGACTGTAATATTGATTTGTATTAACCAGGATAAATTGTTGGTGATATTTATCCCCAGAAACCTGAAGCTGTCAACCATTTACACCATAGCCTAACGTACCATTGATACAGACAGGAGCATGTCCTATCATCTGCTTCCTGGAGTCAATGACCAGCTCCCTACTTTTGCTGACTTTGAGGGAAAGATTGTTGTCTTTACACCATGGCACTAAGCTCTCTATCTCTTTCCTGTACTCTCTCTCATCATTCTTTGAGATCTGATGCACTATGGTGACATCATTAGCGAATTTGTCAATGGTGATAAAGCTGAATTTGGCACAATCGTGAGTGTATGTAGAGTATAGCAAGGGGATGAGTACGCAGCATGTGAGGCATTATTGTTGAGGATTATTGTGGAAGAGGTGTTGCCTCCGAACAGCATCCCACCCAAATCCAACCAGCCCACTCCATCTCCGTAGCGCCACATTTACCACAGTTAATCCACCTATCCTACACATTCCTGGACACTACAGGGCAATTTAGTGTGGTCAATCCACCTAACATGCACATCTTTGGACTGTGGGAGTAAACCAGAGCACCAGGAGGAAACCCATGGAGATACGGGGAGAATGTGCAAACTCCACACAGACAGTTACCCAAGGCTGGAATTGTACCCAGATCCCTGACGTTGTGAGGCAACAGTAATAATGTCTGCCTCACAACTGCTCCTAATACTCCAGAAAACTCTAACTGTCCTTCCTCCCCAATATTTTCAGCCATGTGATCATTCACTCAATATCAGTATACTGTTATCTCTACTTCAATAACACATTTCTGACTGAATCCAAAAAGGCTACTGATTCACACTCACCTCATTGACAGATCATTATATTTTATTATTTAAAACTGTTTTGATTGTATGTTATTTACATTTTGGCAATGCATGTGTATGGAGTTCAAAGGTAGTAGGTTAAAGTTTGACTTTCGATTTTGAACACAGAATCTGGACTAACTTTGCTTTATGACACTGAGTGAGAGCTGGATTGTCAGCAAAGGCATTACACAATCACTTTCCCTGTCAGTTCAGGTGACTGACAAAATACAATTACACTCTCCGGAAAACAGGTTGAAGTAGCCCAGTTAATGGATCAGTGCTTTGCGCTCATTCATCTCTTCACTCTTTTTCAGGTTTTTCGGTATCAAATGGTCATTGAGTTTCCTCACATAATGATAGTGACTGCAGCAAAAACTGAGAGAGACAAACAATATGAGAGGAACTGAAAACAAAATAATGCTGGAGATCACAGTGGGTCAGACAGCATCCGTGCAGAGAAAGCAAGCTAATATTTCAGCTCTAGATGACTCTTCATCAAAGCTGACTTGAAGTGTGGAAGGGGCAGTATTTATACAATAGTGGGGGGAAGGTGGTGGGGATGGGTGGATTGCTGGGGAAGAAAGGATGTTGGTAGCTCAGATTACACGATGGATGCTGCCTGATCCACTATGACTTACAGCATATTTTCTCTTCAGTACAGATCCAGCATCTGCAGTAATTTGCTTGTTTAATATGAGAAGAATTAGTAATTCTGCAGTAGGAGGGCTCAGCCAAAGTGGGAAGACAGCTGCCTTACATACCTTTGGAGTGCACATTGCCTCATAATTAAAATAATGTAGTAATAACAGCGATCTTGCTCAAAAGAAGGAGAGGAATGAGAATTTAATGTAAAATGTAATCAGGAGGAATTGGGTTGGCTGAAAGTAATGAACCATTGACCAACAATGCAGTTAAGAGTCCTGGGAAGTTTGAAAGCATGGGTATTACAGTAGTAATGACAGGCTAAATCACACATCAACCTCTGGCATCTGTGTGCACGCAGTTAAACTTGGAAAACAGAAATTGCTGCCCAAAATAGCTCGCTGCACCCCAGAGTCCATCACTGCACTCCTCTCCAATATAACTGATATGAAATTACTGCAGAGTGTGAATTGCCGACTGAAAAAGCAGGAAAAGTTAGTTTTCAAGAAGAAGTAAATTTCGGCTCTGTTGCATAACTGATTTAGCATGAGAGAAGCCTTGAGGTGCTTTTTCACTTCTAATAAGTTCTAGCTTTGTTTATGCTAATTCATGATTATTGTCCAGCTAACGGCAGCAATATGAGTGTGCCTTGGGTATGCCTTGCATTATGAGAAACCCTGACGTAAATCAGCATCTAATTTTTATTTAGTACTTTCAAACAAACACAACTGACCAGTTGCATGAGAAAACCCCACAACACACATCACCCCATCACAACTGGCATTTAAAGGTAACAGCAGTAATGTAAGAAGCTTCTCACTTCATTTCTGTGCAGCAGAGTTAGTGAGAAGAACTGTGAATAGTGGTTAGGCTGTGATTCAAACAAATACTTAAGTGTACAAAGGTAAAATCTATTTGGATAGAATTAAAGAGCAAAAGAGGAATTGTTACTCTGTGGGACACTTAACACAGAGCACTAAAGGATGAGACAGAGATAGATAAGAAAGTTTGAAGACAAATTTCCAAATTATATAAAAATAACATGTGAAAGAACTGCGGATGCTGGAAATCAGAAACAAAATCAGAAATTGCTGGAAATGCTCAGCAGGTCTGGCAGCATCTGTGGGAGAAATCAGAGTTAACGTTTCGGGTCCAGTGACCCTTCCTCAGAATTGATGGTAGCTAGGTAAAAGTGTTTTTTTTTATGCAGAAGATAGAGTGGGAACGAGGGGCTAAGGAGTAAACGATAGATGGAGATAGAACCCAAAGACAGAGCAGAGCAGTTGGATAGACAAAGGAGTGGATAACGATCAGTCTAGGAGAATGAATAACTAATAATGGGGACTATTAGTGGCTAACAATGGATTATGTGTAACAGCAGACCATCTGATGAAAGGCCTGGTGTGTCAGGGTAGGGGTAAGGACATAGTATAAGCTTAAGCCCTAAAATTGTTGACTCAATATCGAGTCTAGATGGCTGTAGAGTTCCCAAGTGGAAAATGAAGTGCTCTTTTCCCAGCTTTGCTGGAGGACTGTAGCAAGCCTGAGACAGTTGTTGGCCAGGGAACAGGGTGGTGTGTTGTAGTGTGAAGCAACTGGAAACTCAGGGGTTTATTTTTAATGGAAAAAATATATGTGTTCTGCAAAGTGGCCACCCAATCTGTTTCTCATTTCCCCACCATAGAGGAGACCACATTGTAAGCAGTGAATACAGGAGTAGGCTTGATCAAGTAAAGTGCAGTAAACTTCTTCAACTGGAAGGTCTGTCTGAGGCCTTGGATACTGAGGAGCAAGGAAGTAAACAGGCAGGTATTACACCTTCTGTGGTTGCATGGAAAGATGCCATGGGGCTGTTTGTGGATGTTGGGAGTGAAGAAGGAGGGAATGGCTCTTGCGGAAGGCTGACAAGGGAGGGAAGGGGAGGGGAATAAGTATCAGGTGGTGGCAACTCGCTGGAGTTGGGGGAATTGGCAGCTAATGATCCTCTGGATGTGGTTGCTGGTGGGATGGTAGGTGAGAACAAAGGGACCCTATCACTGTTGTGGGAGGGAAGAGATGGGTGAGGGCTGAAGTGCGGGAATTGGGTTGGACCGGGCTGAGCAAATAATTCAGTTTTCCTTACTTAACTACAGATAGTGTGATGATTGAGGTTGAATCACAGATCGATCTGCTAGATCCCAATGGCTGTTGTTAAATTTCAAGCACCATGGAACATGCCCTGAGAAGTTATTCCCAGGTACCCAAAATGGTGGTGTGCCAGGTACCTGCTGTGAGTTCCATGCCAAGAATTGACTGCTTCTAGTTTCCTTGCTGCAGGTGGTCAAATAAAAAGCTGCATATTAACGTGGCTGTTAACAAGCAATAATTCTCATTAATAGGCATCTCACCTCTGCCTAGTGAGACTTTCACCTTGACACCCAGATCTCTGCTTGAAAATGCAAAATGTTGTTCCAAACATCAAGGAAAGGTTCTCCAAACCTCTCATGTGATCCTCCCACATTTCTCATCATAACACACATTTTTCAAGCCCCTTTTATCTCCTGCCCATTCTGTTAAGTAGACCTTTAATTATGCCTTTCCAGAAAGTGTCCTTATTAAAAATGGTGTGATTTTGAGCAGAGGTGATTGGTACAGTGCAATAAGGAGAAGATTCCGAGCTTCAGTTTTAGTTGAATTTCATTGAAGTTTCTTTTGCAGGCTAGCATGGTGCAAGAAAGTTTAAGGCTGTGCGTTGACAGCAGGTTAAAATTGAGGAAGATAATTAGGCAGATGTGTAAATTGGATTTCAATCGTGTTAGTTGTAGATATTAGTGGAGTCTTTTAAAGTTTTGGCATTAACATTTAATCAGAGCATTAATGTTGAAGATAATTCAGCATCTATAGCAAAATGCGAAGTGAAGTACACTCTTACCTTTTCTCAGCTACAGGAAACAAGAGATGATGCTTTCAATGAAATTCCTCTCCTCAGATCTTGATCAGTACAGGAAATCATTTGAGCTCTTCTTAGAACATACTAATGAACATCAGTTCATGACAGAATTCATTGACATTTATCTACTGGACATAATGGCCAGGTGCAGCATTTTTAGATCTCTGTTTTGATTTGTAAGTACTGTAAGCTGGTACTTTCTTAACTAATCAGTCAGAATTTGTGTTTAGTTACTCTCAACATTTTTCTGTTATTTACATGTCACAATAGTTGCTAACTGCTGCTAATGTAAAAGATTACATTATATAAATTCACGTATGCAACCATGATAACAGTCAATAGTGCAGCAGGTCTAATGGTCTAATTGATCTATTCCAAATACTACTTCTGATGTCTTTTCTGTAAATTTAACATTGTTAGACACAATGCTGTCCCTCCACTTCTCTACTCCATTCAAAGTTTGCCATTTAGTACATAGTATCTTTTGTTATTTTTGCACAGTCTTTCTCTGTTTATTACAGTAGAAATAATACGTAAGGGTATGGGGGACAAAGCATAAAATTGGCAGTAGGTAATGATGTTCATTTGAAGAGCCATTGCAGACACAAATGGCTGAATGGTCTCCTTTCTATGCCTTAACAGTTTTGTGATTCTGTAAATTCAAATCATTTTTCACCCATGCTCTAGGGCATTCCTTAATGAAATGCAAAGAGACCTTTCAGGCAACTTTTGGGAAATGCCTTGTGATATAATTAAAGATTTTTGAGCACACCCTATTTTAGAGAGTTGCTTGCAGCATACCTTTAACATTAGGTATGATGCCCCTGACCACATTGCTGAAATTCTGTCAGCTGTAAGCCGTGTTTACGGCTGTCTATTTGGCAGTGCTGCCACCCCTGCGCCCTCCCATGTCAATTGCTGCCTATTGACATAAATACCTACATACAAAAATATTTAGTCTGAGTAATAGATTTACATTGGGAATGTTATTAGTTTATCTTCTACAGCAAGCTATTCAACTCCATTTATTTTGTATAAAAGTGATGAAAGCAAAATCCATGATTTCTTTTTAAGGCAGAAGTAAGCAGATACTCAACAGGCAAGGGATGAAAGTTTATTGACATGAGGCAGGAATGTGGAATAGCCAGAGCAGTAACAATCTTACTGAATGATAGAACAGATTCAATCGGTTGAGTAATCTGCTTTTGCTCCTAATTCATGTGTTCAAATGTTCGTATGGTCATTGAGTAGGTAGATCTTCTGGGTTTTACCTTTCTGTGGTTATGTCTTGTTTCTGTACACTTTCTAAAAGTGGCTTACTTTCTTATAACAAGTTCAGTTTGACCATCTCCATCAAGAGAGAAACTAACCATCTTGACATTCAATGGCATTACCATGTATAACCTACCCCATTGCCAATATTCTGGGGGTAACCATTGACCAAAAACAAAACTGGACTAGCCATGAAAATACAATGGCTACAAGAGCTGGTCAGAGGCTAGGAATCCCGCAGTAATTAACTCCTACCCAGACTCCCCAAAACCAGTCTACCTTCACCAACGCACAAGTTCATGTATGATGGAATACTCCCCACTTGCCAGAGAAATACAGACAAGCCTGTGTAAATGTGGGAGAATGTGTAAATGTTAGAGAAGTCAGGAATCAGTTCAAATATTTATTTCATTGCTTATACAAGGAGTGCTAGTTTTATCACTATGGAGTATAAAAAACAACCATCTCCTAACTTTATGTAACATATTACATACTACTTTTTGCAATTCCCACATATTTACACAGGCTTGTCTGTATTTCTCTCTAGGCTGACACTATGCTGCTGACAGTCTGGCTCCTACTCTTCCAGTCTGCCTTGGTAAATCAATGGTTGCAATTTGCTTTCCAATACGACTGGAAATTTAGCCTCTAAATAAATGAAGCTGATTCAACCCCTTCAAAAATATGTATTAATTACTTTCAACATAAGCCCTGCATAGGCCATGAATCTAAGTCTTTGGCTCAGTCTTAAATACTTCTGTCTCCAAGAAGTTTGATAACATGACTCGCACAGACTCAAACCCAACTTCCTTTGGAAATAGTAGACAGTTTGAAGGTCAGTATTTCTTTGTACTGCATCTATTGACAGCAAAAATCAACACTCCTAAGTCTGGGCTACTATAGAAGACCCTCTGGCCTGTTTAAAAAAAAATTAACCCTAAGCCCGTATTTGTGAAATCTGTATGAAGAGACATTCTTCTATCAAAACAATGAAACTGACGTCAGATTTTAGCAAAACTTCCTCAGAAAACTTTCAAATGGATTTTTAAAGATAAGAAACTGATAGCAAGCCAATAAACTGACACCTACAAAAAAATTCCAGACTGTTAATTCCAACTTTGGAGTTTTGGACTCCATCCAAAAAGTAATAAGCTGGTATCCCTTGAATGTTTCGTATTTGAGTAAATTTGAGATGATTAATATTTTTTATCCATTCTGGTTCTATATATCATTGTATTTTCATAGGTGTGCATGTGCTATGAGACATCCCACAAATGTAAGAGTGCGTGAAATAAATCCCACTTCTTGATTAACTTTATCACAGAGCACAAAACAAATGAAATAGCAGGAATATGTCCCCTCTGTTCAAAAAACAGGAAAAATTAAATTATGATCTGCTTAAGAACAGCTTATCAGAATGAGGAGATTGGGAGAGGGGAGTGTGCAACGGGACCTGGGAGTCCTTGAGCACCAGTCGCTGAAGGTAAGATGCAGGTGCAGCAGGCGGTAAAGAAGGCAAATGGTATGTTGGCCTTCATTGCGAGTGGTTTTGAGTACAGGAGCAGGGATGTGTTGTTGCAGTTATATAGGACCTTGGTGAAACCACACCTGAAATATTGTGTGCAGTTTTGGTCTCCTTTTCTGAGTAAGGATGCTCTTGCTCTTGAGGAAGTGCAGCAAAGGTTTACCAGGCTGATTCCAGGGTGGCGGGTCCAACGTAAGAGGAGAGATTGGCTAAGTTGGGATCGTTTTCAATGGGGTTCAGACGAATGAGGGGGGATCTCCAAGAGACTTATAAAATTCTAAAGGACTGGACAGGATAGATGCAGGGAGGATTTTCCCGATGGTGGGTGTGTCCAGAACCAGGGGTCACAGTATGAGGATTCGGGGTAGACCATTTAGGACAGAGACCAGGAGACATTTCTTCACTCAAAGAGTGGTGAGCCTGTGGAATTCATTACTGCAGGAAGTAGTTGATGTCAAAACATTGAATGTATTCAAGAGGCAGCTAGATATAGCACTTAGGGTTATGGGGAGAAAGCAGGATTAGGCTTTTGGCTGATCAGCCATGATTGTGAAGATTGGCGGAGCATGATTGAAGGGCTGAATGGCCTCCTCCTGCTCCTATCTTCTTTGTTTCTATTCATTTTAAAATGTACAATCTGTCTGTAACAGAGGTTAACTCTGAGCCCATGCTGACTCACTGCTAAATAACTTAGCATCTGTTTTCTCCTTCTTATCATAGAATTTCTTCTTCCTCAATTCTTCTTCAATTCTTTCACAACAGGTCAATTGCTACACTTCAATATTTCACGAAGTTCAACATTTTTTGTGCATGAACTGTGATATTCTTGGTTCGAAGGGGGAGCGGAAATCAAAGAATAAGACAAATATTGGCCTTATAAAATACGTTCACCAATGGGTAAATATCAGCTGGGAATGAAAATCCTTTCAAGTGAGCTGAGAGCAATTCAAATTTTTTTTTTCTCACCTGTGAATGGGTATCAGCCAACTCAGCATAGACCGAGAACTGAATTTGACATCTTCTGAAACTGTATCCTCAGTAGTACATTGGGTGCTGCATTTACTGAATGAGTATGAACCTTAAACAAATACAGAGAATGTGGAACAAATGAATGTATGAACAAATGCTGGAGAAATCCAACAGGTCTGGCAGCAACTGTGGAGAGAGAAAAAGAATTAACATTTCAAGTCTTGTATGAAATGCTGATGAAGAGTTATACTGGACTTGAAACATTTAACAGAGTTTCTCTCTCCCCAGGCACTGCCAGACCTGCTAAGCTGTACATTTTTACAAATTTCCAGCATCTGCAGCATTATGCTTGTATTCGAATGTGAATCTTGTATAATTATGGGCATGGGCACATGGAACGTGATTGGTTTTAAAAATGTTACAACTTACCTTTATATTTTGACCTTCAATACACTGTGCAGTCATATCAATAATAAAAAGGAAGCTGGTCTTGGGCTCACTGACGGTGTGCAGCTGAAACACTAAGTCCATCCAAATGTGTCAGCAGTACAGCAATCTGACGCAGTTCAAAAGGGAAAAATGACTTCGTTCTTAATCTTCCAAATTAACAATCATCATAATTGCTGATGATTAGATATTGGTAAGGAGAGAAGCATCTATTAACAATCAAAAAGCATGTGCATTTCTGTTTTGAAATCTTACAATCAGATCAAGTAATCACATTAATTTTTATGCTACAGTACAAAGAACTGATGAGGAAATATGTTATTAAGTTACACATTTATCATTTTACAGTGCCTGGAACTTTGCACAGTTTTTGAGTCATTGAACTTTGATTCAAAATCGTTTTTGAATTTATGTGGACTCAATCTCACTTGCCCACTCTGAGCCCACCTGCCCCCGGTGAGCTGCCTTCTTGAGTCACTGCAGTGTGTCAAAGTTATATCCACAGGGTTGTTAGGGAGGGAGTTTCAGGGTTTTAACAGTGAAGGAATGGTGATGTAGTTCTTAGTCATGATTGTTTGTGGCTTGGAGGGGAAATAGCATATTGTTCACTTGTCTCAGCTGTCCTTGTCCTGCAAGGCTATAGAGGTTAAAGGTTGAACACATATGCAAACTAGGACCAAAACGACAATTGTTTTGAACAAATTTAGAATGATGTTTATCAGTTCTACAATTAGTTCATAATTGGCACAAATAATTTGGAAGGTGTCATTTCCAATAGGGATTTACTTTCAGGTAAGTCCCTCAATTTGACAGATGATTTGTTGCTTGTGATATTCTTGACTTGGCCCTTGCAGCTGAAATTAAAATTTCCAAAAATCTATCCCTTTGAGTCAATGCAGAATTTTCTTAAAATTAATACAATGGGCTGATTTTTATTCCCAATGGGAGCAACTGTATAAGGATGTAGCAGATAGCCAATGGTCTATTAAGGTGCATTTTCAGGGGCTGCCTGGCATTTTTCAGCCAACATCCAGGCCTGTGGGTTCACAGGTAACTGTGTAACCACCTGGAGATTGCCTATCTCCAGTAGACCTGGGGCCACCATCCTCCAGGAAGACTCATAGATCCTCACTGCCCGCCTGACTTGAATATGTTGTCCCGGTTGCTAAGCGTTTATTTAATCTCAAATTTAAAAGGGTTGGAGAGTATAGGCACCTCCATCTTGTGGTACCATGTCTTTTACTTATCTGCAAAGACATGCTCCTGCTTCTTCTGAAGGACTCTCCAATTCGCCCTTCTGCCTTTAGAATGATGGCGCAGTGCCTTCTGACCATTTATTAGCCAACTCGGAAAAATATGTGCAGATGTCTGATCCCTGTTTGAGCTTGATAACGGTGTCCTGAACCCTCTGGGGAAAATCCAGTTTGGAGGAATTTTAGGTTAGAGAGCCCTGTTTGGAACTGAAGGAGAATTCAATAAGGTCAAGAATTCTGCTGCTTTTCACAGAAGGAGTAAGGCTCAGAGAGATGTTAGAGATCCAAGTTGAAGCAAGCAGGTACATTGTTGAAAATAAATTCTACACTTACTCAAGCTTCTTTAGCTATTTCTATTTACTAAATGCATGTCTTTTACTTTTGATGTTCAAACTCTGACATAGTGTTCATAACAGGAAGATAGTAATTAGCCAGATGCCATAATCTTTGATCAATCACTGTTATTTAACACTGTCTTTGAAGAAAGCTGTCCTTAAAGGCAAGTTATTTCTGACATGGATGTCCCTGCTCCCAGGGAATGCCAGGTGTTCACTGGCAGCAATATCATCAAGCATGGGTGGCACAGTGGTTAGTACTGCTACCTCACAGTGCTAGAGACCCAGGTTCAATTCCAGCCTCGGGTTACTGTCAGTGCAGAGTTTGCACATTCGCCTGGCGTCTATGAGGGTTTCTGCTAGGTGCCCCAGTTTCCTCCCACAGTCCAAAGAACTTGGGTTAGGTAGATTGGCCGTGCTGAAATTGCCCCATGTTGTGCAGGCTAGGTGGATTAGCTATGGTAAATGTGGGGTGATGGGGATAGGGTGGGATGTTCTTTGGAGGGTTGGTGCAGACTCAAAAGGCTGAATAGCCTGTATTTGCACTGTAGGGATTCTAAGCACAGTATTCTTACCATACACTTGCAGAGAGGAAACCCCAGAGTAAAAACTGAAACATTTCACTTTCAAATTTTACCGAAAGTAAAATAAATGAATAAACATATGCATGGGATTAAGGTGTTTGTTAATTCATTGAAGAGATATGGGCTTTGCTGGTTGGATCAGTGTTTATTGACAATCCCTAATTGCCATTGAGAAGATAGCAATGGAAGTAAATTGTCAAACTTTTATAAACATGTGAAAATATATATAGTTTCTTTTTAAGTTGTATTGCAAAAGTTTGACATTCAGCAAATACAATTTTTTTTAATTTAAGCCAATGAAGGTATTTAGCACCTCTTAAAAAAATCCCTGTTAAATCTCATTCAATTGTTTTTGTGACAACAAGGTGTAGAGCTGGATGAACACAGCAGGCCAAGCAGCAACAGAGGAGCAGGAAGGCTGACGTTTCTGGTCTAGGCCCTTCTTCAGAAATGGGGGAGGGGAAGGGGGTTCTGAAATAAATAGGGAGAGAGGGGGAGGCGGATAGAAGATGGATAGAGGAGAGGATAGGTGGAGAGGAAACAAACAGGTCAAGGAGGCGGGGATGGAGCCAGTAGAGGTGAATGTAGGTGGGGAGTTAGGGAGGGGATAGGTCAGTCCAGGGAGGATGGACAGGTCAAGGGGGCGGGATGAGGTTGGTCGGTAGGAGATGGAGGTGCGGCTTGAGGTGGGAGGAGGGGATAGGTGGGAGGAAGAACAGGTTAGGGAGGCAGGGACGAGCTGGACTGGTTTTGGGATGCGGTAGGGGGAGGGGAGATTTTGAAACTTGTGAAATCCACATTGATACCATTGGGCTGCAGGGTTCCCAAGCGGAATATGAGTTGCTGTTCCTGCAACCTTCGGGTGGCATCGTTGTGGCACTGCAGGAGGCCCAGGATGGACATGTCGTCTGAGGAATGGGAGGGGGAGTTGAAATGGTTCGCGACTGGGAGGTGCAGTTGTTTGTTGCGAACCGAGCGTAGGTGTTCTGCAAAGCGGTCCCCGAGTCTCCGCTTGGTTTCCCCGATGTAGAGGAAGCCACACCGGGTACAGCGGATGCAGTATACCACATTGGCAGATGTGCAGGTGAACATCTGCTTGATGTGGAAAGTCTTCTTGGGGCCTGGGATGGGGGTGAGGGAGGAGGTATGGGGGCAGGTGTAGCACTTCCTGCGGTTGCAGGGAAAAGTGCCGGGTGTGGTGGAGCTGGAGGGGAGTGTGGAGCGGACAAGGGAGTCACGGAGAGAGTTGTCCCTCCGGAAAGCAGATAAGGGTGGGGAGGGAAAGATGTCTTTGGTGGTGGGGTCGGATTGCAGATGGCGGAAGTGTCGGAGGATGATGCGTTGGATCCGGAGGTTGGTGGGGTGGTACGTGAGGACGAGGGGGATTCTTTTTTGGTTTTTATTGCGTGGACGGGGTGTGAGGGATGAGGTGCGGGAGATGTGGGAGACACGGTTGAGGGCGTTCTCGACCACCGAGGAGGGGAAGTTACGGTCCTTGAAAAACGAGGACAACTGAGATGTACGGGAGTGGAATGCCTCATCCTGGGAGCAGATGCGGCGGAGGCGAAGGAATTGGGAATAGGGGATAGCATTTTTGCAGGAAGGTGGGTGGGAGGAGGAGTATTCTAGGTAGCTGTGGGAGTCGGTGGGCTTGAAATGAATATCGGTTTCTAGGTGGTTGCCCGATATGGAGACAGAGAGGTCCAGGAAGGGGAGAGAGGTGTTAGAGATGGTCCAGGTAAACTTAAGGTTGGGGTGGAAGGTGTTAGTGAAGTGTATGAACTGTTCGAG
>NC_063338.1:69295935-69327452 GCF_021869965.1 Rhincodon typus
GTGGCACTGCAGGAGGCCCAGAATGGACATGTCGTCTGAGGAATGGGAGGGGGAGTTGAAATGGTTCGCGACTGGGAGGTGCAGTTGTTTAGCGCAAACCGAGCGTAGGTGTTCTGCAAAGCGGTCCCCGAGCCTCCGCTTGGTTTCCTCGATGTAGAGGAGGCCACAACGGGAACAGCGGATGCAGTATACCACATTAGCAGATGAGCAGGTGAACATCTGCTTGATGTGGAAAGTCTTCTTGGGGCTTGGGATGGGGGTGAGGGGGGAGGTGTAGGGGCAGGTGTACCACTTCCTGCGGTTGCAGGGAGAAGTGCCGTGCGTGGTAGGGCTGGAGGGGAGTGTGGAGCGGACAAGGGAGTCACGAAGAGAGTGGTCCCTCCGGAAAGCAGATAAGGGTAGGGAGGGAAAAATGTCTTTGGTGGTGGGATCGGATTGCAGATGGTGGAATTGTCGGAGGATGATGCATTGGATCCGAAAGTTAGTGGAGTGGTACGTGAGGACGAGGGGGATTCTGTTTTGGTTGTTATTGTGGGGAGGGGGTGTGAGGGATGAGTTGCAGGAAATGCGGGAGACACGGTCGAGGGTGTTCTCGACCACTGAGGGGGCAAAGTTGCGGTCCTTGAAAAATGAGGACATCTGAGATGTACAGGAGTGGAATGCCTCATCCTGGGAGCAGATGTGGCGGAGGCGAAGGAATTAGAAATAGCAGACGGCATTTTTGCAGGAAGGTGTGTGGGAGGAGGTGTATTCTAGGTAGCTGTGGGAGTCGGTGGGCTTGAAATGGATATCGGTTTCTAGGTGATTGCCAGAGATGGAGACAGAGAGGCCCAGGAAGGAGACAGAGGTATTGGAGATGGTCCAGGTGAACTTAAGGTTGGGGTGGAAGGTGTTGGTGAAGTGGATGAACTGTTTGAGCTCCTCATGGGAGCACGAGGCTGCGCCGATACAGTCATCAATGTAACGGGGGAAGAGGTGGGGTTTAGGGCCAGTGTAGGTACGGAAGAGGGATTGTTCCACGTAACCTACAAAGAGGCAGGCATTGCTTGGGTTCTCTGTTATTCTGAAAGTTTAGCAGCAGAAATTTTCATCAGTTTTCTGATTTCTACTTAATTACATTCTAGATGGATCTCAGCACAGAAATGCGGAAAATCACAGAAAGAAACTTTCAAATTTCCATCTTTAACTATGTATGTGTAGACTCCAGAAATTCCTGTCAGTTGCGGAGAAGTAAAGTAAATGAATGCTGACAGTTTTGCCCTTATCATGACCTCAGGACTTCTTTTTCTTGATTATTAATTGTTGAAATAAATCAGTAAAATTTGCCAGAGGAGTGTGGCTATTTATGTAGTTTATTACAAATTGATTGATTGATTTTATAGTCACGTGTACCGAAATACAGTGAAAAGCTTTGTTTAGGACCGTTACAGGCGGATCACAGCAAGCAAGGATGTACAAATCAAAAAGACTTAGCGGCATACAGGTTACATTATTTGAGGCTAGAGTCCATTCAACAGTCTGATAACAGCCAGAAAGAAGCTGTTCCTGAACCTGCTCATGCGTGTGTTCAGGCTTCTGTATCTTCTGCCTGACAGAAGAGGTTGTAGAAGATCATTACCAGGTCTTTGATGATGTTGGCCACCTTTCTGCAACAGCGAGCCATGTAAATAGAGTCCATGGATGGAAAGTTGGCTTCTGTGATGGCCTGGGCTATGTACACCACCTTCTTTAGTTTCTTATGGTCCTGGTCAGCGCAGTTGCAACACCAAGCCATTATGCACCCAGACGGTATGCTTTCAATGGTGCATCTGTAGAAGTTGGTGAGGGCCCTTATGGACATGCCAAATTTCCTGAGCTGCCTGAGGAAGAGGAAGCGTTGTTGTGCCTTCTTGACTGTCAAATTTACTTGGAAGTCCAGGACAGGTCATCGGTTTTGATTATCAAATTTGATTGAATCATGAAAGTTCAAAAGAAAACTTAATTTTACTTTTCAGCATTATGAAAAAGGGAAGCTCCAATTTTAATGTTCTTGGGATAGGAAGTGGTTCAGGTAGTACAAATTGATTTTTATCTATTGATTAGGTATTGTATTCATGGAGTTCACTATAAGGTGCCAGATACTGGACATCCAATGTAAGATGTGTGAAGTAATGGTGGAGTTACCAGAGTTGTTGTTTGTTCTGACAAGGACTTTGGATTGATCCATCCAGTCATTGAGCATTATAATAACCAAATTGTCAAAATGCTCTGTTTCTTTCATAGACAAACTGAAGAGTGCCTCAGAGGGAAAGGCCCAGCAGATTACAAAAGCAGTGATGGGCATGCACAATGACCTGCACTCCTTCATCCTGTCTCTGCTCAGGAGCCCAGAGTTATGGCTGCAGTTGGGCTGGGAGCCTAGACTCACATCCAGTACCCAGTCCCTCGCAGGAAAGCAGGGAGTCCCAATCAACTGTTAACATCTGGAAGCACCTCTCAGGTTGTGGGAGCCTCTCCTCTCCCTTTCTGCCTTTTGGCACAGTTACTTTCAATTGCCTCAGTGCAGATGTTGTTTACAATGACAAATCTGTCATGGCCTTAAAATGTAAACTTTCTGAAGTCATCTAAGGGAAGAGTCAGCATCAATGGATCAGCTGCCACTCAGCCCTGCAAGTGAATGCAAGTGGGGATCACGATACTGCAGCATATGGAGGAGATTCAGAAAGATCCCATTATTGTCACCCTCTGATGCATATGGGTGCATTTATATTTTGTTTCACTAAGAAGTCCCAGTGGGACATATACAGTCAGTTCTACTATAACACAATAGTTGCATTCCTGTGCAACATTGTTTTATAGAAAATCGCACTATAGAAATAAAGGAGCCTATGAGAGAAGTGGGGTTAGGGGCAGACCAGCAAAAAATACACTCAAAATTGCTCAAAAATTACTCAAAAGCCTAACACAAAGGTTAGCACAATTTGAATAAATGTTTAATTCATATCTAATAATGAAATAAAAGTAAATTTAACACCCTACCTTGAAAAAGTGTCAAGATGACTTGATGGGGGAGGAGGTTGTTCCATACCTCTCCCAGAAAGCACTTCGTGATAAAGCCTGCAAAATGATCACATGATGCCGGACTCTTTCGGCGCTAACATTGTATGTATTCGTGATAAAGCCCTTGAAACGATCATGTGATGTCGACTCATACTCCTCCGCACTCCTTTGGAATTGCGTTATAGCCAACGCAAGTTCGAGTTTTAGAAATAGCATTCCCCAATTTGTCAAGTGCATTACAGCAAATTCGCGTTGATGGATTCATGCATTATAGCAGAACCGACTGTATAAAATGTGTGCTTTCTAGACCTCATGCAGAGGTTTCACTCCAGGAAATGAGAAAACAGAGAGAGATGAAGTCTTTGCAGCACATTACAGGAGGGACATGAATGCACTGGGGAGAATACTGAAACAATTTACAGGAGTGATTCCAAGGAATGAGGAACTTCAGTTATGAAGACAGATTGAAGAAGTTGGGACTGTTCTCCTTGGAGAGAAGAAGGCTGAGAGGAGATTTGAAACAGGTTTTCAAAATCAAAAGTGACCTGAATAGAGTAGACAGGGAAAAGCGGTTCTTGTTCTTAAAAGGAACAAGAACACAAGGGCATAGATTTAACGTGATGTGCAAAAGAAGCAAAGGTAATGTGAGAAAATGCATATTCATTCAGCAAGTAGTTAGAGTATGTACTGCACTGCCTAGAAGTGCGGTGGAGGCAGGTTCAATTGAGACATTCATGAGGGCATTTGATGATTATTTTAGGAGATCAGCACTAGCTAATGATGTTTATTTAATGAGGTGTGCAGGCACGATGGGTTGAATGGCCTGCATTGTAACACTTGTGAAAATGTCTTAAATTGTAACCGGGGTGACGGAAGGCTGCAATGACTATATTAACATGGCTTATGCAACTGGTTTCCTGTCATGGTTCAACTGCAGGAAAGCAACAGGGATATAATCTATGAAAAGGCCTTGATGTATGTGCTTCCAAAATCTCTTTAGTGTTCTGGGCTCATCTGGCTCATGGCCATCTAGGTGCTCCCTTTATGGGTGGCACGGTTGCTCAGTGGTTAGCACTGCTGCCTCACAGCACCAGGAACCCGGGTTTGATTCCACCCTTGGGCGACTGTCTGTGTGGAGTTTGCACAGACGCTATATGAGTCGACATCACATGATCGTTTCAAGGGCTTTATCGCGAATATGTACAATGTTAGCGCCGAAAGAGTCCGGCATCATGTGATCATTTTGCAGGCTTTATCGCGAAGTGCTTTCTGGGAGAGGTATGGAACGACCTCCTCCCCCATCAAATCATCTTGACACTTTTTCAAGGTAGAGTGTTAACCCACATCTGCGTGGGTTTTCTCTGGGTGCTCCGGTTTCCTCCCACAGTCCAAAGATGTGCAGGCTAGGTGGATTGGCCATGCTAAATTGCCTGTAGTGTTCAGGGGATGTGTAGCTTAGGTGGGTTATGGGGGATGGGTCTGGGTGGGATGCTCCAAGGGTCGGTGTGGACTTGTTGGGCCGAAGGGCCTGTTTCCACACTGTAGGGATTCTGTGATTCTATGATTCTTACAAGGCTTCACACATATGCCTGCAGTGTAGCCCAAACATCCTTATGGCTCTCATCATCAGAGGATTGACTGGTCTCTTGTGATTCCACTTCATCCAATGCATCCTCTCTCTGCTGTATTGGGTTTTCCAGAACACAACCCACAATGATCACCACAGACACATTGGATGAACGATACTTCAGTGCTGCCCTGCTCTATCTAGCCATTTGAACCATAACTTCAGAAGATCAATTCTCTACTATCTCAAGGTCCTGGTTGTGCCATAGCTATCATTCACACAGCATCGATCCTATGAACACTAACTGGCATCAGGAGCTATTTCTTCACAGGATGACCCTGTCACCAACAGCCATCCTTCCAAGGCATCAGGTCTAATAAACATGTCTACACCTGAGAATGTAGATGCCATGGGTTCTGTCCTGGTACCTAATTATCAGCTGGTGGTCACATGTTAATTGAACATTCAGAGATTGATAGCACTTTCTGCTGATAAACGTGTAGATGGGTATAATGGAGCCCTTATGGTGAGGTGCATGCAGTCTATCTCTTCCCCTGAGCTATTGGGAAATTTGCCACTGCCTGAAATCCTTCTACTCATTCAGATTACTGTTGTGGCCCATGATGAATGCTATAATTCTTGTGAAGTTGCAGCAACAGAGAAACATCAGCTGTGAGTAAATTCCTGACTATATTTTCTATTTCAGTGTCTACCATGATTGGATTGCAGAGAGAAGCAATTACTGTTTAATTTTTCTAAAAATAAGTGTTCACTGGGCTATGTGTATATGCTTGTGATCACCAGAAGATGATGGAAATATAATCATATTTTAAGGTGAAATGTGATATTTTTGTATGGAGGTTTATGGATTAATATATCAATCTGTTTTCTCATAAGCATTTCATGGTCACATACCAAGCAAATGGCCTCCCACGCAAATTTTATTTATCGTATGATCAAGTCCAGTCTCCAAAATTACGGAAAGTGGGCAGTCTTAGTAATTGGAAGTTGCCTGCCATTTTGAAATGGCCTAAATAGTAAACTATTAAGCTTGATAATGTCCCAGTTTTATGCAATTTCTCATTGCCTGCTGAATTTTCCAGGCATCAGATTGGGAGTGTTTTACAGCAACAATGTCATGATGGCATCGGGGTCAGAGAAGGCCTGCCACCAGAAGTTGGATGAATGGAGCAACAAATTCTTCCCATGATGGTGGCAGTGACCCTATGCATTTTCTAATAACAATTTTTGTAAGTATTTTTGTGTCTTCAAAACAAATAACCATAGAAAGATTGAGATAACATGAGGCTTTTGAAAGTTATAAACGCAATAGACTTCCCATTCACAGGAGACCCTTGTTTCTTTGTTGTAATTTGTTCACTGCTGGCTGGGATTGCCCATCCCCAATATCCAAGAGGGCTTTTAAAAGTCAGCTATATTGCTGTGGCTCTGGTATCATATAGCCAGGTAAGGATGGCAGATTTAAGAACAAAGAACAAAGAAAATTACATTACAGGAACAGGCCCTTCAGCCCTCAAAGCTTGCACCAACATGCTGCCCGTCACAACTAAAACCCCCTACCCTTCCGGGGACTGTATCCCTCTATTCCCATCCTTTTCACGTATTTGTCAAGATGCCCTTTAAAAATCACTATCATATCTGCTTCCACTACTTCCCCCGGCAGCAAGTTCCAGACACCCACCACCCTCTGTGTAAAAAACTTGCCTCGTACATCACCTTGCCCCTTGTGCCTTAAACCCATGATCCTTGGTAACTGACTCTTCCACCCTGGGAAAAAACTTCTGACTGTCCAGTCTGTTCATACCTTTCATAATCTTGTAGACCTCTATCAGGTCGCCCCTCAACCTCCGTTGTTCCAGTGACAACAACCCAAGTTTCTCTAACCTCTCCTCATAGCTAATACCCTCCATACCAGGCAACATCCTGGTAAATCTTTTCTGTACCCTCTCCAAAGCCAGTACATCTTTCTGGTAGTGTGGTGACCAGAATTGAACACAATATTCCAAATGCGATCTAACTATGGTTCTATAAAGCTGCAACGTTACCTGCTAATTTTTAAACTCAATGCCCCGGCCGATGAAGGCAAGTACGCCATATGCCTTGTTGACTACCTTCTTCACCTGCGTTGCCACTTTCAGTGACCTGTGTACCTGTACACCCAGATCCCTCTGCCTATCAATACTCTTAAGGGTTCTGCCATTTACAGTATATTTTCCATTTGAATTAGACCTTACAAAATGCATTACCTCACATTTTTCCGGATTAAACTCTCTGCCACCTCTCTGCCCAAGTCACCAACCGATCTATATCCAGCTGTATACTTTGACGGTCCTCATTGCTATCCTCAATTCCACCAATCTTTGTGTCATTTCTTCCTTAAAGGACTGGTTGTAATTTTCTAAAAATCATTGGATTCTGGAATCATACTGACTGTCAACGTGATACTCAAAAATAGAAAAAGGTAAAAAGTGAGTAACTATAGGACAATTAGACTAACAAGTATTGTTGGAAAAATGTTTGAATCAATTACCAAGGAAATAATAGCCGCAAATTGGAAAATCATTATCTAATTAAGCAGAGTCCACCTGGCTTCATGAAAAGGAAAGCATGTCTGATTCATTTATTAGAGCTTTTCGAGACAGTCTCAACCTGAGTGGATAGAGGAGAACCAGTAGATGTGTTGTATTTAACTTCCAGACAGCATTCCACAAGGTACCTCACATAAATTTAGGTCATGAGATAAGAACTCCAGGTGTTGGAGGAGATATATTGGCATGGGTACAGAACTGACTAATGGGCAAGAAACAGTGAATAGGAATAAGGGATTCCTTCTCAGGTTGGTGACCCATGACCATTGAGGTTCCACAGAGATCAGCGCTGGAACCAATGCTATTTACAATATCTATTAATGACTTGGAGGAAGGAAGCGAATGTACTGTAGCTACATTTGCAGATAATACAAAAATAGGTGGAAAGGCAGATTGCAAGAAGAATGTAAACAGGTTACAGGGAGCTAAATGATAGGTTAAGTAAGTGGACAAAAATTGGCAAATGGAGCATAAAATGGGAAAATGTGAAGTTGTTCATTTTGGAAGGGATAACAAAAGAACAGAGTATTGTTTAAATGGAGAGAAATTGCGAAACGCAAAGTGACTTCGGGATACTTATGCACAAAACACAGAAAGCTAGGGCACAGGTGGAGCAGATAATCAGGAAAGTTAATGGAATGTTGACCTTTATTTCAAGGGGTTTGGAGTTTAAAAGTAGGCAAGTCTTACTGAAACTATACGAGTGTTGGGAAAACCAGATCTGGAAGACTGTGAGCAGTTTTGGTCCCCTTATTTAAGAAAAGATACTATTTCATTGGAGACAGTTCAGAGAAGATTCATTCGGATAATCTGTGGTATGAAGGGATTGTCTTATGGGCGAAGGCTGAACAGGTTGAGGCCTGAAGGGGGAAAGAGTGTATAAGTGTAGATTTCTTATAGAAGTATAGTTTTCTCACAGATCTGTAGTAAGGGACAAATATAAAGGTAAGGGTTAAAAGAAAGTAAGGATTAAAAGAGCTGTTGTTTGCTGATGCAGAGATAGGCAAATAGTTGAAAAATAGTTCCCAAGGGAACAGGCCATGGGATATTTCAGGTGGGAAACAGATCAGTCTGCAGATGTTAGTGTCAAGGATTCAGGGCTGGGCACAATGAATAACTGCAGGTTTATTTTTGATATAAGTTTCAGTGGACAATAGACCCCAGTGTCATAGTGAAGGAGCCATCTTGCCACTGATAAGAAACTATCTGGTGTTGTTAGATTTACTGTCATGCTAGATGGGGATTGTAATTGATAGAGTTTCGGGGTTGTGTCAGCCTGTTTGTGTAATGGTATAAAAGAAGTACTTTCTTACCATTGTATTCGGAGACAGTTCAAACTCCTGAATGATTCTTGGACCCCCTCCCCCTGCATTTACACCGGTATTGTGCTTGAATAAAGTTCTCAGGTGCCTCTGCTCCTGTGATGCTGCTTGGCCTGCTGTGTTCATCCAGCCCTGCACCTTGTTGTCTCGGATTCTCCAGCATCTGCAGTTCCTACTATCTCTGCTTTACTTCGTTGTCTCTGACTGCCTTTACAGAGGTGACTCTTAAAGGGCCCTACCCACTGGAGTTAGAAACATGAGAAGTGATATTAGTGAAATGATTCTTAAGGGGTTTGACAGGGTAAATGCTGAGAGAATGCTCCCCCTCATGAGAGAATCTAGGACCAAAGGGCATAGTCTCTGAATAAAGGTTTGCTAATTCAAAACTGAGATAAGGAGAAATATTTTCTTTTAGAGAATTGCGAGTCTTTGGAACGCCTTGTTACAGAGAGTTGTGGGGACAGGGTCCTTATGTATGTTTAAGGCTGATATGGGTAGATTTTTGATAAGTAGGGGAATCAAGAGTTATGGGGAAAATGCAGGAAAGTGGAACTGAACAGTGTCGGATCAGCCATGATACTACTGAAAGCTGCAGCAGGTTTGAGTGGTTGAGTGGCCTTCTCATGTTCCTATTGTTTTCATGGGGTTTTACAATAATTACCAGTGGTCACATGGTTGCAGTTGGGCTAGCTTTTTATTCCACATTTTTATTGAATACATATTTTACAGGTTTGATTTGTGATAGTCAGCATGGATTTGTGAGGGGTAGATCATGCCTCACAACTCTTGTTGAATTCTTTGAAGAGGTGACCAACCACGTGGATGAAGGTAGAGCAGTGGATGTGGTATACATGGATTTAAGTAAGGCGTTTGATAAGGTTCCCCATGGTAGGCTCATACAGAAGGCAAGGAGGCATGGGATAGGGGGAAATGTGGCAGATTGGATTCAGAGTTGGCTGACCCGTAGAAGACAAAGGGTGGCAGTGGATGTAAAATATTCAACATGATGCTCAGTTACGAGTGGTGTACCACAAGGATCTGTTCTGAGTCCTCTTGTGATTTTTGTAAATGATTTGGATGAAGGAGTCGAAGGGTGAATTAGTAAGTTTGCGGACGATACAAAGGTGGGTCACGTTGTGGACAGTGCGGAGGGGTGTTCTAGGTTACAAAGAGACATTGATAGGATGCAGAGCTGGGCTGAGAAATGGCAGATGGAGTTTAACTCTGAAAAGTGTGAGGTGATTCATTTTGGAAGGACAAACTTGAAAGCAGAATATACGGTTAACGGAAAGATTTTTCGCAGTGTGGAGGAGCAGAGGGATCTTGGGGTTCATGTCCACAGTTCCCTGAAAGCTGCCACCCAGGTGGATAGAGTTGTTAAGAAGGTGTATGGTGTGTTAGCTTTCATTAATAGAGGAATTGAGTTCAAGAGTCGTGAAGTTATGCTCCAGCTATACAAAAGCCTGGTTCGGCCACACCTGGAGTATTGTGTCCAGTTCTGGTTGCCTGATTACAGGAAAGATGTGGAAGCGTTGGAAAAGGTGAAGAGGAGATTTACCAGGATGTTGCCTGGAATGGAGGGAAGGTCTTACAAGGAAAGGTTGAGAGAGCTAGGGCTTTTCTCTTTAGAACGATGAAGGATGAGTGGTGACTTGATAGAGGTGTACAAAATGATCAGAGGTATAGATAGAGTGGACAGCCAGAGACTTTTTCCTAGGGTGGAGGTAGCTATTATGAGGGGGCATAGTTTTAAAGTGAGTGGAGGTAGACATAGGGGAGATGTCAAAGGTGGGTTCTTTGCTCAGAGAGTGGTAGGGGTGTGGAATGCATTGCCGGAGAGGGTAGTGGAGTCGGCCTCATTAGGGGCATTTAAGCGGCTAATAGATCGGCATATGGATGATGGTATAAGGTAAGGGTGGAGGTTAGATAGACCTTAGGTTTTGGGTAAAAGTTCAGCACAACATCGTGGGCCGAAGGGCCTGTACTGTGCTGTACTGTTCTATGTTCTATATTTCATACTTTGCCCTAGCAGGATGCAAATCCATGACTCCAGAACATTAAATTGGAGTCCTGGATTACTAGTCCAGTGATATTACCACTACGTGACCATCACACCCTACCTGTTTCATGACATCCTGGCCTACACACTCATATTTTTAAGTTACCCTTGAGAAGCCGGTTGTGAGCTGCCTTCTTGTACCACTACAGTTCATGTGCTGAAGGTAGATCCAGAATGCCATTTGGTAGGGAGTTTGGGGATTTTGACCTAGGCAAATTGAAGGAATGCCATTATACTTCCAAGCCAGGATGGTAAGTGCCTTGAAAGGAACCTGCATGTCGTGGTGTTTCCATGTATCTGCTGCCATCATCCTTCTAGATGGAAATGATCATGAATTTGGAAGGTGCTATCTTAGTATCTTTGGTGAATTTCTGTAGTGCATCTCACAGATGGAACACACTGTTACTACTGACCGTCAGTGGTGGACAAAATGGATGCTTATGGATATGGTGCCAATCAAGCAGGCTGCTTTGTGCTGGGTGGTATCAAGCTTCTTGAGTGTTGTTGAAACGGCACTCATCCAGGCAAATGGGGTGTATTCCATCATACTCCCGACTTGTGCCTTGTAGATGGTGTGCGAGCCTTGGGAGTTTGGAAGTGAGTTACCCAATGCAAGTTTCCTAGCCTTGAACTGCTCTTGTAGCCACTATATTTACATGGCTAGCCAACCTCAGTTCCTGGTCAATGGTAAGCCCCCAGGATGTTGATAATAGGGGTTGAGTGATGTTAACACCATTGAATATCAAGAGATGATAGTTAGAATTGCCCTTGTTGGAAACAGTCATTGCCTAGCATTGTTACTTGCCACTTTTCAGCCAAAGCCTGGATAATGTCCAGGTCTTGTTACATTTGGGCATAGTCTGCTTCAGTATCTGAGGAGTCACGAATAGTGCTGAACATTGGGAAGCAATCAGCAAACATCCCTATGTTTGATCTTACGATGAAAGGAAGGTTGATGAAGCAGCTGAAGACCTACCCTGAGGAACTCCTGCAACATGTCCTGGGGCTGAGATGACTGACCTCCAATAACCACAACCATTATCCTTTGTGCCAAGTATAACTCCAACCAGCAGAGAGTTTACCCCCAATTCCCATTGATTCCAGTTTTGCTAGGGCTCCTTGATGCTATAGTGTGTCAAATGAGTGTTAAGGACTCTCACCTCACCTCTAGAATTCAAATGTTTTGTCCATGTTTGAACCAAGTCTGTATTGAGACCAAAAACAGCAGCCTTGGAAGAACCCAAACTGGGTTTCAGTAAGCAGGTAATAGCAAACCAAGATTGTTTGGTAGTATTGTTGATGGCACTTTCCATCACTTTACTGATGATTGAGTGTCGACTGAATTGTCTGATAACGTTGTAGATATGCAAGAACTGCTTGGAATAGTTTGTCTCAGAGTGGGAGATGTTCTGGAGCACAAGTCTTAAGTACTATTGGTGGAATATTGTCAGGGCCCATAGCCTTTCAGTATCTGGTGCTTTGAGTCATTTCTTGATATCACATGGAGTGAATTGATTTGGCTGAAGACTGGTACCTGTGGTCCTGGGGACCTCTCTAGGAGGCTGAGATGGATCATCCACTCATGACTGAAGATTGTGGCACTTCTGGTGAAGATTGTTGTGAATGCTTCAGCCTTGATGAGCTCGGTTTCCAGTCATTGAGGATGGAGATATTTGTGGAGCCTCCTTCTCCTCCAGTGAGTTCATTAATAGTCCACTGCCATTCATGACTGGATGTGGCAGATTGTGAAGCTTAGATCTGAACCGCTTGTTACGGAATCATCTGTCTATCACTTACTGCTTATGCTCTTTGGCATGCAAATAACCTTGTTTTGTAGCTTCACCAGATTGATATCTTATTTTCAGTGCTGCTCCTGGCATATCTTCATACATTCCTCACTGAAACTGAGTTGATTCCCTAGCTTGAGGTAATGGTAGAGTGGGGGATCTGCTGGGCCATGATATTGCAGATCAGGTTGGAGTATAATTCTGCTGCTGATGATGATGCATGGTGCTTCTTGGATGCCCAGTGCTGTATTGCTAGATCAGTTTGACGAATATTCCATTTAGTATAATGATAGTGCTACACAAGTAATAAGGTGTTCTCAATGTCCTTTAGGACATGACCAGTTCAATCAGTAATGGTGTTGCCAGGCCACACTGGATGGGAGATTTCAGCATCTATACCAAGAGTACTTTTTGTCCCTCAGTACTTCCTCTAAGCGGTTTTACACAGGGAGGAAGTCCGAATTGGCAGCCAAGTAGTGGGGATGTGGGTGTATGTTGTAATTAGCAGGAGGTTTCCTTGCGTATGATCGAAGACTCACTGGACAATATCGACTTCATACTACAGTGTCACCACCTCTGGTAGGTCTGTCCTACTGGTGAGACAGGACATATCCAGAGAGAGTGACAGTGGTGTCTGTAATTTTTGCCTGTTGCGCGAGTGATGATTTATTGTCACTTGTACTCTCCAATGAGCAACACAGTAAAATAAAAGTTTCAACTGTTACCACAATTTGGCGTTATTTGAATAATTCAAGAATAAAAAGACAAAGCTAAAAGAAAGTCCATCTTCGCTTCCCTGCCTCCTTCATGAGTCCTGAGCCAGTCTACCAACCACACTTGCATCAGCATCTGTGCTGGACCCACCAATATCAGAGTGGCCACTCTTCAGGGTCCATCTCGTTGTTGCTTTGTTCAATCTGTTTCTGAGCTGAACTATGGTTACAGGTGAAGTCTGTAGTATTATGATTTTGTGGCAAACTGGGGGGCTATGTGCTAAATCTGCTGTCCACCCCACCCTTTTCAAAATAATGAATTAGCAAGCTGTTGAGCTTTTTAACGTGCCAATTATCCACAAATTTTCATTGCCCACTGCATTTTACAGGAGTCAGACAGAAAAAGGTTTGGCGGTGGACAAGACCTGCCACCATTTATGGTTTAATGTAACAACAGATTTTATTAGGTCAGGTGGCAGCATCTGTATATTTTTTAATGGCATGCTTTAGTTCAGTTTTGCACCTTTAATGAAAAGTAGAAAATTGAATTTGAAAACAGGCAGCCTTTACAATTCTTATTGCGAGCTCAGCATTACTCTTCTGCTACACAATGTACTAACCGAAAGTGCTGGTTCTCCATAAATTATGTACACACAGTAAGGTGTGATTCATTTTCCAAATCAAACATCGCTGCAACAAAAAAACTGAATACCATTATTACTTGTTACAGAGCTCGTAGTCGCAAGAGCTGACTGAATTGTGGCACCTAAAAACACACGTGAAACATAACGTTGGCTCCGAATGACTGCAACATTGTAAGGGTGCAAAGGGGAGGACTCGTGGTTAGGAAGCAAGCTTCTTTTGTACCATTTATTAGCATCCTTCACACTAGATGACCACTGACCATCCACTGAACATGGACATTTTGCAGGCATGGGACCCAAGCAAATCCCCCTGCTCCCCCTTCACTTCCCTCACCCTGCTGGAAAATATAAAATCCAGCCTATCATTTTGGAGGTGAGGAGGAAAATCGCAAGTGAAAGTCATATCTAAGCAGATTCCAGCAGCAACTGTCTCCCTGAATGGCTTCCACACACATGATTTGATAACAGTCTGTTTGACAGGCATTGAGTTATAATGATCTGGGGTACACTTCCTGAAAGGTTGTTGGAAACAGGTTCAATAGAAACTTGCAAAAGTGTATTGGATAAATGCTTGAAAATGGAAAGGAATTGCAAGGCTATGAGAAAAGAGTAGGAGACTGAGACAAATGAATGGATCTTTCAAAGAGGGTAGACCTGATAAGCAAAAGCTGACTGTGGTCACCTAAATGGAGAGAGGGAGAATATTCAACTACCTGGTTCTCAGCTGAAAAATGGTGGCCTGCCTAAGGAATTTCTGTACACTGAGTGCCAGCTGTTACAAATTTTCTCTTTATTTCAAATCCATTCAAGTAATTATGATTTGATTTTGTGATAGATGATGCAAACTATTGGACAAAACAATTAATGATTTTTCAATTGTGCATAAATCACATTTTTATCACTACCATCCTCAAAAAACTCCCACAAGTTCCTCAAACATGATCTACCATTCACAAATCCATGCTGACTATGCCCAATCAGTTCATTTTATCTAAGTGTCCATTTATTACTTTTGCTATGATTGATAGATTCTAACATTTTCCTTACTATTGATGTAAGGTTGATGGCTCTGAGGTTCCCTGTTTTCCTCTCGCTCATTTCTTAAAGAGTGGTCTGACATTTATAAGCTTCCAACGCGCAGGAACCATTACAGATTCTATGGACTTTTGACCAACATTGATAATTATCAATGCATCATCTATCCCTTTAACCACCCACTTCAACTTTATGGGATGCAAATTATCAGGGACATGGGATCATCCGTTCTGACAATGTTCTTACATGGAGGTGCTTCTGAAAGTTCTTCCTTTTTCCTCAAACTCAGAAGCCCCACCCACTTCCCACCTGCCCTCCCCCTCCATTTTTGACAGATCCTTCAGCCACTTCTGATTTATTTCCCACATTTCTATCTCCTTCACCCCTTCCCCTTCCTCCCACAACAACAAGTAGAGTTCTATTATCCTCATTTTTCACCCCACGAGCCTCTATCTTCAAAGGATTATACTTTCCTATTTCTAATAACTCCTGCTCCACTACCAAACATCTTTCTCTACCATCACTGGCAGAATTCCACAGAGACAGAATTCCATCTGCAACACCATGATCTAGCTCTCCAGCATTCCCAACGCGTTTTCAAACCCCATGACATCTTTGCTTGTAGTCATTGAGAGGGTAACTCTGCCCCTTTACTCTGTCCTCCTCACAGTCCAAGGTCCCGAACATATCATCTAGCTGAAGCAGCAATTTAAATGTACTTCTTTCAAACTAGTCTACTGTATTAGTTGCTCATAATGCAGTCTCCTTTACATTGGCAAGGACTGGATAACTGCTTTGCAAAAACATCTAGGTGATCCTATTACCTAGCTGTGGTGTTGGGTCGATCACCACCTGTTAGTAAGTGTATATATCTGCGAGAAAAAAACGTCTTGTGTTTTCTTAACGTAGTCCGGTTTGTTCATAATGACAGTCATGAGCCCTTTGTCTGCTGGTAGGATTATAATGTTCTTGTCTTTCTTGAGATTATCTAGTGCTTTTCTCTCTGATGTGTTCAGGGTGTCCTATTTGTTCCTTCAGTGTAGTGTGGGGATTATAGTTTGTCAGATGGCTTGTTGTGTTTTGTCTGTGATTCTGTTGTTCTTCAATATATTTTCCAGAGCAGCCACAAAGTCTGTTCTGTTCGCATCTTTGTGGTTACAGTTCAATCCGCATAATAGGACAGCTTTCTCAGTTTCTGAGTGTCGTCTGCTGGATAGGTTTCTTATCCATGTGTCTGGTTTGTTGTTGTCCTTATCTTTGTGGTGGATCAGTTGGGTAAGTTTTTCCTGTACCTTGTGTCTATTCTTAGTTTTGGTCATGTGTTGATTGATGGTGTTGGCCTGTTCTAGGATTGTAGTCCATTTCTGGTCTGTGGTGTTTAGATAGTGATTTTTGGCGCAAAATTTCCCCGTTCGTACTTGCAGAGTCGGTTTTGGGCATCATTAATCATTAACCGTAGCATTCTATGCCCGTTCTGTTCAGCTATTTTGTATGCCTGTGGGTTGTTGAGTGGAGGTTTGTATTTCACGCTGCAGGGCAGTACCTGGTTCCTGAGGCATTCATGGAGCAAGTGAAAAGCAATAGCATGGTGACAAAATGTCTGAATGAACGAACACAAGCCAGCTCGGCGAGCAAAGTCAACAACCTCACCCACAACCCAAGCTAAAATTTTTGCTAAAACTTTAAATATAGATCCTGTTTTGCTGACAGGATGTGCCTTGATGTCTGCCAACTACTTGTTAAATTAAAAATTAAGCATCAGATCTATACAGTTTTCTCTGACTTCTCTTTAAATTTTCTTGCTAATTACATCTTTTTGCTTCAGATTTGTTGGGTGAGATTGGGTTAAGACCAAATTAGGTTGTCTTTATAACAATATTTCCAATCAATTCATTTTTTAAAATTCATTCATAAGATGAGGGCATCACTGGCTAGGCCAGCATTTATTGCCCAGAGGGTAGTTACGAGTCAACCACATTGCTGTTGGTCTGGAGTCACATGAGGGCCAGACCAGCAGTTTCCTTCCCTAAAAGACATTAACGAACCAGATGGGTTTTTCCTACAACCAGCCATGGATTCCTGGTCATCATTAGATTCTTAATTCCAGGTATTTTATTGAATTCAAATTCCACCAGCTGCTGTGGCAGGATTTAAACACAGGTCCCCAGAACAATACCTGGGTCTCTGGATTAATAATCCAGTGATAATACGACTAGGCCATTGTCTCCCCCTCATTAATCTTGAACTTAGAAAATAATTCTTACTAAGATTAAAAATTAATAGTCATAGGATAAGTTTTGGAGCTTCTAAAATATCATCTTGTACTGGATGAATCTTTTTTGACGAATTTGATATTTTGATGAATCTGAGATATAATAGCATTTCTTGCCATATTTTTCTCTGGTGTCTATACCATAATTTCTTTATGGAAAGCTAATTTTGATTCATGTTAGACAAGTAGCAAAGATTTTTATTGCAGTGTAATGAAATTATTTGTTCTCATCATTTTGATGTTTTTTAAAGTCCGATATGTTCAAGGATCAAGAACTGAAATATCCATGACTACAGACTAGTTTTATGCACCTTCATAAGATCTTGTATGTCAGAAGATAACATTTATAGTGTTTAGAATTAACTTGTATAATTCAACTCCACTTGATAAATATTTGTTTAATTTTCTAAGCATTTCAAAGCTCACCAAAAGTCACTTTTGAAATGTCTATAGCAACCAGTTAGAACTTTATAATACTCACAGAATCCCTACAGTGTGGAAGCAGGCCATTCGGCCCAACAAGTCCACACTGCCCCTCCAAAGTGCACCCCAGACCCATTCCTCTATCTCTGCATCTCCCATCCAACCTAAACATCCCCAGGCACTATAGCATAGCCAATCCACCTACCCCCTGCATACCTTTGGACTGTGGGAGGAAACCAGAGAAAAACCCACACACACAAGGGGAGAACGTGCAAACTCCATACAGACAGTCACCTGAGGCTGGAATCGAACCCAGGTCCCGAGCACTGTGAGGCATCAGTGCTAACCACTGAGCCATCATGCCGCCATAAGTGTCTCACCGTTCATGGTTTGGCAGTAGTTTGAAGTATTCCTCCTGTTGTGTTCATGTTGTTCTCCACTTCAGCTAAGTGTGGTTACACTTTCATAATTGGAGGTCCTCAATACTCTCTGGATGCACTGCACTAATTCCCTTTTACTGTATTGTAGTTGGTGTGTTTCTGTTTCCTTTTCAAATTAGTTCACTCACGTGGGAAAGGATTGATAAATCCCAGCCTGTTGGTTTTTTTTTTAAAACAATAATATTCTGACGTGTCTTTGCATAAATGTCGATAAACAGATACTTAATATCTTTGGTGGCTGATAGGACAGCTCTCCATTACTTATCCTTAAAAAATACTGTTCAATGGCCACAAGATAAACATCCTAGAACAGTAATACAAGTTTGATTTGATTTAATTTATTATTGTCATGTGTACCTAAGTGAAAAGTTTTGTTTTGCTTGCAGAAAAGGCGTATCATACCATACGAAGTGCATCAGGATAATAGAACAAAATGAGGAATATAATGTTACGACTGCAGAAAAGGTGTACAAAGAGCTCGGTCAACATTAAATTTGAAATTTGTAAGGTCCATTCAGAAGCCTAATAACAGTGGAAAGAAACTGTTCTTGAATCTTTAGGGCCGTGTGTTTAAGCTTTTGTATCTTCTGCCTGACAGAAGAAGTTGGAAAAGATTATAGTTGGAGTGGGAGGGGTCTTTGATTATGTTGGCTACCTTTTTGAGGCAGTCAGAAGTATAGATGTATTCAATGGGTGGAAGGATGGCTTGCATGATGGACTGGGCTGTGTTCACAACTAGGAATCACAACGGTGTTTATAGCTAGGTATTCATTTTATTATCTATGTAAAGCACAGAGGCCACAATCTTCCAATTGTTTTGAAGAATTTCATTCATTCCTATGCTGTTTTATTTTGTGATAAGGCAGTATGAATTTTTGTGCCTGTGCTTGTGGTAAACTGACTTTCTTGTACTGGAACTGATTGAAACTATTTTCTTGTAGGATGTGATGAGTATCAAAATATTTGTAGAATGTCTAACTGCCACCAACACCAAAACAAAGAATGTCAAAATGCTTACATTAAAAATATTGAATGATTCATCAAACAAAATAACCTAGTGTACTTTCAGTACTCCTATTTCATAAACTCAGCAGTGCTACACTTACATTTAACTCATAGCGATAAAATATTCCAATTTTGATTGCAATATCAGTAATATTACAGTAATATTACTATTCTCTGAAAATTGAGAGTTATTGTATCATGTATAAAGATAAAAGAGTGAAATACAATATAATGCAAATGAATAACAAAGTTCTTTGTTTCTACATTTTTAGACATTAGAACCCCTTTTTAAAAGCTAATATTTAGCTTTTAGAGGAAACTGTTTACAGATATTTTCCTCACATTTTACTTTACCTATTATGGAGTAAATTTTGGTTGAACTAACTGTTCTTTCTTTCTGGTAAACTTCAGACCACTGCAATAATAAGACTGTCAAAAGACATAACCAGGATAATAATTGCAGAAATTCCCATAGACTGTATTTTTACTTTTAACTGATGCTGGGGAAATATTTAGCCAGGTTTATTTTACTGATTATTAACTAATTATACACAACTGTAAGTGTGCATGGGCAATGTCAGACGTTTTAGCAAAACAAGACTATGTCTGTGTTAAAATTCAATTAATATAAATGTTTCTTTTCAGTAATGACATATCCTTTCATATTAGCAAGAACTGTTGTAAGATTACTAAATCTTGAATATGATCCAATAGTTTAAACATGGAAAATACATAGATTTATATAGTTTTCAATATGAATAAATATTGCTGAGAAAGGGCACATTTTATCAAAGCTTTTCATTTAGCACTCATTAGGCAAATCACAAGAATGCCAAAGTAATGGGAAAATAGTATTTATACTGTATGAGAAGAAAGTTAAAATTGGTTGTTAAATAACTGTGGTAGAGGTGATGACAAGGAGAATGTGCTAGTTAATGACGACAGACAGCAAACTGCCAAGCTTCGGTTAAATTTAAAAATATCATCTGACTGGTCAAAGCATTGCCCTGATAAATGCATAAGAGAATGGCTGTCAACTACTTTGTTGGTTTGATACACTTGCAAACCTCACACAAATCTTACTAGACAAAGTTCAGTCTTGTAACTAACAGGAATAATATCTTTTCAATAATGTAATAATTATTAATCCATTCCAATTAACCTCTCCGGCCTAAATATTCTTTTAGGTTGGAATTTGTTCTTAGAGACATTTAATATTTTAAATTACAGCTTTCTTTTTATCTCTCTCTCCTAATTCAATCTTTCTTTCCCTTCCTCTTCCTATGAGGCACAAACAGCTGAAAGCACATAGCCAGTGGGCAGCCATTACAACTGGAGGGAAGGAGGATACCTTTGTAGGTCAAAAAGGACCCAAAATGTAGGTTCTGTCGTCCCAGAAACCCACCAGGAGGTCACAAGGCTTTATCACCCATATGGAGTCATACTCCATATTTTTTGACATTTTGAAAACCATCATTTCTCTACCTTTCTCTTCAGTTCCAAATAAGAGTTATTTTGAACTCGAACTGTTAACTGTGTTTCTCTTAGCACAGATGCTGCCAAATCTACGGAGTTTCTCCAGCACATTTTTGTTATTACTCCTGGTCAGCTCCTGCCTGTAATAAGCAATGAATACATATATTTCCCTTAGTTATAATATATATATGCAACCATTCATTGCTAATATTGGTGATATTGGTCAAACTGATGACATCAATATGCAACATGAAATACCACTTAGTGCTGCTAGTGTATGCATTTTCATACCCACACTTTCACTACACGTTTCCCATTAAACATAATCTACTTGTAATTGAAATTCATTATAATCTTTTGTCTTTTATCACTATACTGACTGAATGGCTACTGAACCTTGTCTGCATAACAAAAAAAAATCTTGACAGTGGACTATCCTATTAAAACTGACAGATCATTCATCATTCCGATAATAAAGCTCATGGCAATCTACAGAATGTAGTAAATAACTTCATATTTATTGTGCACTCATTCAGAATGGCTGAAGTTAATGCAAAATATAACCCTGCTGCACAACCTTAACCTTACCCTTGTTATCTCAACACATTTTTCATATTTTGAAATTCGCTGCTTCAAAAGAAATCCATTAAAAAATTGAAGGTGATGCAAATTGCTTTTATTTGTCAAAGAGCATTTTTAAAGAAAAGATTGCCATCTAATGCTATATTTAACCATATGCACACAAAGTCTTATATTTCAGCTAGACTGATTTGTATGAGCATATTTTAAATCACAATGAATAAACTCTCTCTTTATTCAGGTTCCAAATCTTTTCATCTTGTTATCAGTAAACATCTATAATTATTATTATTGTTATTATCATTTATGAAAATAGTCTGGACAATCAGAAGCCCATAAGATGTGGGAGGAGAATCAGGCCATTCAGCCTATCGAATCTACTAATTCAATAAGATTATAGCTATCTGAAAATCCTCGACTGCACTTTCCTATCTTGGCCCCATAACCCAAATTCTCGAATGAATTAAAAATCTGTCTATCTAAACTTTGAATATACTTAACGACCAAACCTCAACAGCCTTTTGTGGTAAAGAAATCCACAAATTTACTACTCTCTTACAGAAGAAATTCCTCCTCATCTGTGTCTTAAATGTCTGACCCCTTATTCTGAGATTATGCTCGCTGGTCTCAAACAAGGGGAAACAATCTTTCCACAACTACTGTCTCAAGTCCCCAAAGAATATTGTATGCTTCAATAATGTCACTGCGCATTCTTCCAAATTCCAACGGGTACAGGCCCAACATACTCGACTTCTCCACATAACAGTCTCTCTCCAAACCTGGGATCAGCCTAATGAACCTCCTCTGGACTGTGTCCAATGTCAGGACACTTTTCCTTAGATAAGGGATACATAACAGTTCAAGTATTCCAGCCATAGCCTGGCTAGTGCCTTGTATTGTTTTAGCTAAACCTCCTTACATTTATACTCAGTTCTCTTTGAAATTAAAAACCAAAATTCCATTTGCCTTCCCTATTACCTGTTGAACTTGGTGGCCAGCATTTTATGGCTCATGGATGAGGACTCCCAAATCCTACCCTACTCTGGCTTTCTGTAGTCTTTCTCCATTTAAATAATAATCAGCTCCAATATTCTGAGCTATTCTGTTCTCAAATGATAGTTACAAAATTTTATAAGCAAACTGACTAAGCTTTCACCTTCATAAAAGAAGGTCTACTGAATACTGAATAAGAAATAATGATGAGATAACAAGTTGTAGGGCTGGATGAACACGCAGGCCAGGCAGCATCAGAGGAGCAGGAAGGCTGACGTTTCGGGCCTAGACCCTTCTTCAGCAAATAATGATACTGCATCCCATAACAATAGGAGGAAACCATACAGAGGCTGAACACAATGGATTACAAAGCAGGGGCACCAGAACAAAGTAAAAATAAGATTCTTTCACTGCAGATTTCAGAAGTATTAGAAACTATCACAAAGTACTTTCCAAACATATGATCTTCCTACTAGGAGAAAGTGTCATGCCTTGCTCGGGCATTTAAGTAAATATTTACTTTAAATATTAATGTATACAAATTATTAGATGTTCTTAGATATATTCAGATTTCCTGATATATTTGTAAGCATTCATAAATAACATTAAACTGGATTCTATCAGATTTGATATTACATCTTCTGACAGTTTTTTGATGTAATGGTTTACTTATCCACTTAAAGTGTAAGATGTAAGAACAATGTCATGATGACTTAATCAGAAGAGGTAAGCTTTCTCAATGCAGTTCTCCCTCCATTGTGCGAAGCCTCTTTATATGGATTTTCAGCTCATTAATTGCACAACTCATTGGAAGTAACAACCCCTTCCCAATTAAATTTTGCCCAAACAGGATATTCAACATTTCAGGAATCCAACTGCATAAACCAAAATTGTACCTGGCAACTTTGGTCTTCAGCCTCCTGTCCAGTTGCATACATCATCTTGGCTGTCTTTATCAAAATATTCTCAATGGTCCTTGCCTTTTCCTTCACTATGACCTCTACAACTAAAGCAGGCCCCTCCATGGGGACTAAGGCAGTACATTTTTTTTTAGAACAGTACAGCACAGTACAGGCCCTTTGGCCCATGATTTTGCGCCGACCTATTATCCTACTAAGATCAATCTACCCTGCATACCCTACATTTTACTATCCTCCATATGCCTATCCAAGAGTCGTTTAAAAGTCTCTAAAGTATCTGACTCCACTACCACTGCCGGCAGCGCATCCCACATGCCCACCACTCTCTGTGTGAAGAACCTACCTCTGACATCTCCCCATACCTTCCTCCAATCACCTTAAAATTATGCCCCCTTGTAATAGTCATTTCCGCCCTGGGAAAAAGCCTCTGACTATCCACTCTATCTATGCCTCTCATCATCTTGTAAATCTCTATCAAGTCACCTTTCATCCTTCTTCGCTCCAATGAAAAGAACCCTAGCTCCCTCAACCTTTCAATGTCCCTGGCCCAGCTAGAGAATGGCAGTGAACCAGTCTCAACTTCACAACTGGCACTTTAGTGACAGGGTTACATAGCGATTTTTAATCTGTGAGGAGCACTCTACTGCAGGATGCATGCCAGTAGCTTGTGGCAGAGAGGGACGGATGCTGTACAGCAGACAGCGAGGCAGGAGCACAGCAAAGAATCCATATGAAAGGTACAGCACATGTCACTATACAGCATGGTACAGCATCAGAGATGGTGAATGTACCAATAGCTTACACAGCAACCACACTGCATGTGCGTGAAGAGCAGGGAGACATGTGAAAGGAAAATGGCACACATACTGAATGGGACAAGAGTGGACTTCAGTCAATTAGGGGGTACTATCACAGTTAGTCCAGGACTGGGCCATTTCCAGCCTGGGAATTTTGGCCACAGTCGATCAGGAGATTGCATCACCTTACGTGTTAGTTCCATTTCAGTCAGGGGATTGAGCCATGGTCAGTTCTGGAGTCAAGCAAAAAAGATCTGAGCCTTGCAGGTTAGTCATTCGGAGCCAGCTTGCAAATTCAATCTGGGAAATGGGTCTTAAATCAGTCGGAACGGGTTATACAAATCCAGAGGGCTTTAGGGTCTATAGGCAGCATCATCAAGGTTGTAGGCAGTTCAGGTCTGGGGACTGGCCTGCTATTATTCACTAACTAAAGGAATGCTCACAATCATAGGATTAACTGAATATAGGAGGATGGTATCTGATATGACGGGGAGAAGATTGGATAGTCTCAGAGGAGGGTGAAGGCAAGTTTTGGTCAATGTGGCCTCAATATAGGAAGGGAATGGGGCCAGCAATGGCACCTCAATAGTCAGAAGGTCCAAGGTTAAAATTGTGATATTGATGGTAACACAAAGGGGCTTAACTCAATAGGGAGGTGGTGAAAGGCCATCAGTGAACTAGAGATCTTAATACAGTCGGTGAGGTGTAGAACGTTGATGGTATTGTGGGTCACAGGGGCAGCCTGCAGCTCACTTAAGTGAACACAAATCTGAACATTTAATGATATTGATCAAAACTTCAACTGTGCAAGAAATGAGAGGAGTAAGTAACAGTTTTTTTTGAGAATTGGCACGAGTTCAAGATTGCAAAGTGAACCCACCTAATAGACTAGTCCAGTAATCAGGAGTCCAATGATTATAGAATAACACCTATCTGTCTTCAGTTCAAATTTAATCAGCATTGTCTCACAGGTTCCAAGGAAAGAGGTGGGCCTGGCCAAGGCAGCCAAAATAGGTCTGGCAGTGAGTGATTCACAGGTTGTTCAGGGGCTGAGTTATTCAGAGCGGAATTTCTAACCTCTGACCTGCTCTTGTAGCCATTATATTTATAAGACTAGTCCAAGTTTTGTTTCTGGTCCTTGGATACACTCTATGAATTCTTCTTCATGTCTACCTCTGACATTGTGACTATCCCAAACTATATGAAGATTAAAATCACCTATTAATGTACTGCTTTTTTAAAATATACCTTCACTATTTTCTGATAAGGTAGAGGGTAACGAATCTTTGGAATTCTCTACCCAGAAGGAAGAAGTTCAAACATAGAGTAGTTCAAGATAGAGCTTGACAGATTGCTAGATACCAATGACATCGAGGGAAATGTGGTTAGTGCGGAAAAAATGATGTTGATGTAGACGATCACCTCGATGATCAACCCTGAAGATAACAGAGCAAGCTTGAGATGCTGAATCACTTACTCCAACTCCTATGTTCCTATAATGAGAAAGAACAATGCTGTTACGTCAAATTGAGAAACATTTTCAGGCTGTTCAGACATGAAATGAATTATGAGAGTTGGTTTTATAAACATCCAGGATACATTTGCGAATTTGATTTCCAGGCAAGGAACGTTGTCGAGGCCAGTTAAATTCTAACTTTAAAACAATTTAGTTTAACATATGCTTTCTTTAAATATTTATATTTGGAAATGCCAGAATAATTGTTTTTCTCTTTATTTTTGTCTTTGTTGAAAAATAACTGAGTTATAAATTTGATCTGAAACAAATGAAGAGAATACTTTAAGCTACTTAAAAATTATTACATATATTTCGTCAAAGATTGAACAACAGTAGAGTCCATAAATTTGCCCAATCCCATGAAAGTGGAGTCATTCTCAAGCTTTCATATTTATTTATTTCTATGTCATTTCAGTGCAGGACCATGGTACACATTATCTAAAGTATGGGGGCGTTCTGAGAGAATTATTCAATATGTTGGAACTTCTGTGATTCTCACTTACGTAACTCTACTGATTATCCGCTGTTATTTCACTTAAATAACACAGAAGAGTGACGCCTATTTATTTTTTTCAAAGAACTGTTTGCCACCTGATACCTGCCAAACATTGTGAAATAGCCCTCATTAACTATTTCACAATCTTTGACTACTCGTGCTTTGACATGGTGTTAAGTGTTTGATTGGAAAAAGGAATAAACTGTATTGTAAGTATCAGTGCAGCTAAAAGGTGAAAGTCATCTCCAAGGACAACACGCTCAAACTATTGGACCTATGCCTGACCACCCGCTTCACTTTCAACGGCCAAACATACAAGCAAATCAACAGGACACCCATGGGATCACCCATCTCCGGACTCATAGCAGAAGCAGTGATGCAAAGACTAGAAAGAACTGCCCTTCTGCAAATCCAACCAAAACTGTGGATACGCTACATAAATGACACCTTTGTCATCACGGACCAAATTACAGGAGACACACAAACTTATGAACAACACCCTCACCGGAATAAAATTCAGAGAGGAGGAGAAGAACAAACAGCTCCCATTCCTGGATGTCATGGTAGAGCGCAAGACAAATGGAGAACTGCAAACGAAAGTACACCAAAAAGCCACACACACAGACTGGGTACTGAACTTCAACAGTAACCATCCCCGCACACACAAACAAAGCTGCGTGCGAACACTATTTATAAGGGCAACAACACTGCAGCAACACAGAACTACGCCAAGAAGAAGAATACCTCTTCCAGGTTTTCAAGGATAATGGATATCCAAAGAACTGGGTCAGAAGATGCCTACACGAACAGCATCAGAAAGAGACTACACACCCCGAGACACTCATCACACTACCCTACATCAGGAACACGTCGGAACTCACCACAAGACTCCTACGACCGCTGGGCATCAGAGTGGCACACAAGCCCAAGTCAACCCTACGACAACTGCTCACGCGAACTAAAGACCCACTCCCCGCCATGGACAGGACCAATGTCATCTACAAGATCCCTTGCAGAGACTGAGAAACACTACATCGGACAAACAGGAAGGAAACTAACAACAAGTGTACATGAACACCAACTGGCTACAAAAAGACACGACCAATACTCAAGCATCTCAATCCACATGGACAAGGAGAACCACCACTTCGACTGGGACAACACCAAGATCCTGGGACAGGCTAGGCAGAGACAGGCACGAGAATTCCTAGAAGCATGGCACTCCACAAAGCATGCTATTAATAAACACATTGAACTTGACCCCATATACATTCCACTATGAAGAAAAAACCGGAAGTGAGGCAATCCATCTCAACAGACCAGAGTTTAAAAACCAGCTGGGAAAACACACCGACGCTTCATCGGAGGGTGCACTGAGGATGTTACCCAGCATGGTAATGAAACGTCTGTGAAACAAGAAACCAGCTCGGCAAGCCAACCAACTTCAACAACCTCAACACCCACAACCCGAGCTACAAATCTACTTCAAAACCTTAATTAATTTATTTCCCATCATCCTCACCCTCACCTATTTGAACAAATGCCTGTGATTCCAAACTCAGGTCAGCAAATTTCCAAACCTTATCCTTTTTGGTAGCAGGTAGTTCTGAGGCCTAGTTTTACAGGAGTACTAATCTTGGAATCGGAGCCTCAAACAAAATATTGACCCTAAAAAACATTGCTTTCCTTTGTTGATATCACCAGTAGTGCAATTTTAGTTGGAAGTATAAACACTTTTTCTACCTACTATTTTAGTGAGCCCCCAGTTAGTACCTGGTATGTGAGACAACAAGGTGCAGAGCTGGATGAACACAGCAGGCCAAGCAGCATCACAGGAGCAGGAAGGCTGACGTTTTGGGCCTAGACCCTTCATCAGAAATACCTGGTATGTGCTGCTCACCAGAAATTACAGACTACTTCAGTAAAATTGTTTTATCAGAACAGGAGAATTGCAAAATATCACAAGCCATTGTGAAAATAACACCAAAACAGTTATAATAGCTAAGCACAAATTTAAACAAAGGCCTTCACCAAGTGTAGTGTTTACATATCACATTATCCAGTCAGCTTTTAAACAAATTGCTAAACATGCCTTACCTGATAACAATATCTGGTATATTCGCAATGAATTTTTCCATGCATATATGTGCAGTGGAGCATTTCAGAAAGACTTTAAAAGGTCCTCAAATGATGAACAAAGCCTCAGAAATTTCATAGGTGACTCCATCTTTGATTATTTACTAATAGGATAATAATCACTCTGAATTTTGCTGTTTATAGAAAACAGGTTATTAACATTGCCTGGTCCTATTGGACTTGAATTGTAACTTAAAAACAAAACACTCCAGTCTGCAGCTAGCAATTAAATTGCATTCCCTGCTCAATAATCTTCTTCAGCTTTATCCTCCTTTCAACCAGCAGTGGTTTTATGGTAAAATAGGTCAAAGTCAGCATGGTTTCATCAAGGGGAGGTCATGCCTGACAAATCTATTAGAATTCTTTGAGGAAGTAACAAGCAGGGTAAACCAAGGAGAGCCTGGACTTCAAGAAGGCCTTTGACAAGGTGCCACACAAGAGGCTGCTGAGTAAGATGAGGGCCCATGGCATTAGAGGCATGGATAGAAGATTGGCTGTCTGGCAGAAAACAGAGTGGGCATAAAGGGGTCTTTCTCAGGATGGCAGCCAGTGACAAGTGGTGCTCCACAAGGGCCAGTCCTGGGACCACAACTTTTCACTTTGTACATTAATGATCTCGATGAAGGAACCGTGGGCATTCTGGCTACGTTTGCAGACGATACAAAGATAGGTAGAGGGGCAGGTAGTATTGAGGAGGCGGGGAGGCTGCAGAAGGATTTGGACAGGTCAGGAGAGTGGGCAAAGAAGTGGCAGATGGAATACAACGTGGGAAAGTGTGAGGTCATGCACTTTGGTAAGAAGAATAAATGGGGAAGAAAATTCAGAAGTCTGAAGTGCAAAGGGACTTGGGAGTTCTAGTCCAGGATTCTCTCAAGGTAAACTTGCAGGTTGAGTCAGTAGGCAGGAAGGCAAATGCAATGTTGGCATTTATTTTGAGAGGACTTAAATATAAAAGCATGGATGTACTACTGAGGCTTTATAAGGCCCTGGTCAGGCCACATTTGGAGGCTTGTGTGTAGTTTTGAGCCCCATATCTCAGGAAGGATGTACTGGCCCTGGAGCGGGTTCAGAGGAGGTTCACGAGAATGGTCCCAGGAATGAGAAGCTTAACGTATGAAGAACGTTTGAGGACTCTGGGACTATACTCATTGGAGTTTAGAAGGATGAGTGGGGATCTAATTGAAACTTACAGTATACTGAATGGCCTGCACAGAGTGGATGTTGGGAAGATGCTTCCATTGGTAAGAGAGACTAGGACCCAAGGGCACAGCCTTAGAGTAAAGGGAAGACTTTTTAGAACAGAGATAAGGAGAAACTTCTTCAGCCAGAGAGTGGTGAATCTATGGAATTCACTGCCACAGAAGGCTATGGAGGCCAGGTCATTGAGTACATTTAAGACTGAGATAGATAGGTTGTTGATTATCAAGGGTTATGGGGAGAAAGCGGGAGAATGGGATTGAGGAACTTATCAGTCATGATTGAATGGCGGAGCAGAGTCGATGGGCCGAATGGCATAATTTCCGGTCCTATGTCTTATGGTCAGTCTCAACCAACTCAATATATGTACTTACTAGCTCATGTAAGCTCTTGAATTGTGATTAAAATTAAAATGGTGAATCTACAAACTGAGCTTGAACTCAAACATGATACAAGTCTCAGAAAAGCTCAGGTTACTCTTTTCTTAACTAATAATACATCTTTTCCAATGTATAACCACAAATCAATCTTGCATTGTACAACAATCCTTGGTGAGTGTGCTACTTATTGTGAAATTTACAGCGAATGGTAAACCAGGGGCTAAAAAGGAAGTAAGTGCTGCTGACAGATCAAAGGAACTTACTTTTCACCTCTACCAGTGTATAATGGCAAAAACAACTAGTTGCAGTATTCTTCACTGAGAATTCACAGAAAAGAGCAGCAGTAATTCAAGGCGGCTGTACAAGCCACCAATCACAGTACTATGTCTAACAGTCAGCATGGTATGATACAATTAAGAGATACGGTCATTACATCAACACTGTATAAAAGCATAAGATCTGAGAATGCAAAAGGTCTCAGATTCCATCTAAACTCCAGCCACTTGATACACAACATGCTGATAAAAGCATGCTTTTTTTAAAAACTGAATAGCATAAAAGACTAGCTGATAAACATGTATCTGAGAAAGCAATGTTTGTATATTCCAGTGAGGTATGAGAAATATCTGTTGGATCTTCCAATACAATGTTACTCATGTTGGGTTCTTATGTTATTAAGAACAACATAAATATTACAGGTAAGGTTACCCTGCTGGAGGTTAAACATGTCAACAACTGAGTTGCATTTGTAAAAATGCACTGCTCACTGAGGAATACAAAGAGCACATACAGTGAAAAGTTGGGCACTTGAGAGTTTGAAGTAGTGATTAACTTTTAGTTTGGCCTAAAATACACCACTGCTAGAGCTGAAGGAACTGAAATGATAGACATAAGGAGATTGGGTACAATGGGCAAATAGTGGCAGAATATGTCCAAGGATGGAAATGCATAGTGAGGACTTTCCTAAGAAGCTGCTGGTTCAGTAGACATCCAAGATGAAGCAGATACTCAAATTGCAGAGTGAGGCTTAAATCTCTGGTGATGTGCTGATTCAAAGGTAAGAGTGTCACTGCTGACAAAATGCTGACTCTTTGCTAAATACTTTACATCTGGCATCTTAATATACAAAATCTGTTTTCTTTGCTTTTAACCTTTCCTGATAGTTCGAGAGCCACTGTTAACGTTAAAGTTCCTCAGCAAAATCTCTATTCTTCCTATATGACCTATGATAATGATGGCCAGTTGGCTATTTAACCACACAGAAGTGCAAATGAAAACGAGTTGAATGTCAGCCTTATAAAACACATTGCACAAGTACTAAATCTCCAGTGGGACCAGGAAACAAATGTGCTGAGGCTAATTCTCACGTTCCTGCTGCTATCTGACAGATAGCAGCAAATGGTCTAGTGGTATTATCTCTAGACTATTAATCCAGAGACCCAGGTAATGTTCTGGGGTCTCGGGTTCAAATCCCACTACGGCAGACAATGGAATTTGAATTCAACAACAATCTGGACTTAAGAGTCTAATGATGACCATGAATCTATTGTCAATTGTCAAGAAAAACCTCTCTGGTTCACTAATGTCCTCTAGGGAAGGAAATCTACCACCCTTACCTGGTTTGGACTCCAGACCCACAGCAATGGGGTTGACTTTCAACTGCCTCTTGGAAAATTAGGGATGGATAATAAACGCTGGCCTGGCCAGTAACACACTCATCCTGCAAATGAATAACAAAAAATGCAGCATAAACATAGCAATGCATGTAGGATTTTTCTGACAGTCATACTATGGAATCATACTGTACAGACAATGTCGCTGACCCCACCACTGGCATTTTTACTATCATTAGAACTGTCCTGCCAGTAGGACAGATCAGCCAGAGATTGATGATGCGGGTACATATATGAGATGGGCTCTCCTGGGAGTTCACAATATTAACTCCAGACATCATGAAGTCTCACTGCTTCTAAACATACATGGGCAAGGAAACCGAGACAACAAGGTGCAGGGCTGGATGAACACAGCAGGCCAAGCAACATCATAGGAGCAGAGAGGCTGACGTTTCGGGCCGAGACCCTTCATCAGAAAAGGGGGAGGGGAAGGGGGTTT
>NC_063338.1:69332452-69378616 GCF_021869965.1 Rhincodon typus
CCTCTATCCCTCTTCTATCCGCCTCCCACTCTCTCCCTATTTATTTCAAAACCCCCTTCCCCTCCCCCTTTTCTGATGAAGGGTCTAGGCCCGAAACGTCAGCCTCTCTGCTCCTATGATGCTGCTTGGCCTGCTGTGTTCATCCAGCCCTGCACCTTGTTGTCTCGGATTCTCCAGCATCTGCAGTTCCTACTATCTCTGGGCAAGGAAACCTCCTGCTGACTACCATCTACCACTCTTCCCATCACTAGTGATGAATTAGTATTATTCCCATGTTAAACATCATTGGGAGGATGTATTGAAGATGGCAAGAGTGCAGAAGGTATGCTGCACAGTGACTTCCATGTCATATTGGCTTCAATGTTCTTAATGGATGGCTTGGTAGCATCCAGCAATGATGGACTTAGTCCAGTACTAAGGGGCATACCTCCAAGCATGGATCTGCAGACATAGGGGAGCCAATAAGAAGGAAAATTTACTTGACTTGTCCTCACTGAACCATTTATCATAGATATGTCTGTCTAGTACAGTATCAGTAACAGTGACCACTGCAAGCACTTAGTGGAGGTGAACTTTTCATCAACAATGTATCGTGAGGCACTACCGTTGTGCTGTATGGGGCAGACTTTGAACAGATCTACTAACTCGTAACTGGGCATCCATGAGGCACTATGGGTCATCAGTAGCAACAGAATTGTATTCAACAATTTACAACCTCATAGAATAATAGAATCTGCATAGTGTGGAAGCAGGGCTTTTGGACCATTAAGTCCACACCAACCACCTAAAGAGCATTCCACCCAGACTCACCCACCCCCCACCCTATCCCTGAACCCTACATTTCCTATGGCTAATCCACCTAGCCTGCACATCCCCGGACACAATGGGCAATTCAGCATGGCCAATCCACCTCACATGCACATCTTTTGACTGGATTCCCATTCTACCATGACCATCAAGTTGGGAGATCAACCCTGGTTTAATGAAGATCACAGGAGGGCATGCTTGGACCAGTATCAGGCATGACTAAAGAAAAATCAAGTGCTAACCTAGGGAATGTAAGGTGGGGCAAAAATCCCCAGTTTACAGACATACCTGGACTTTAAATCCTCTGAAGGCAGAAGTTGTAGAAATTACATTGGATTAAATTCACTGAACTTTTGGGAATCCAGAAACCATGGGCTGCAACTGAAGCAGGAAAAGGCTGGTTGGGACAGACTAGGAAATATGCAAGCCCAGGGGCAGATGTCTGGAACAGGAGTTAGCTTGCAGAAACAAAAAGGAAGGCCCTCATTCATGCCCCAGCTTAAACAATGGAAATCAGACTGCAGGAAACAAACAACTTCAGAATTTCTGCAGTTTACAGACGTACAAAGCCACACAATTATCCAGCCACTACTCAGGCACAGAAATATTGAACATTCCACACCATTGTGTTACTTGCAAACCTGTTCCACCCATGAATGTAAAGACATTCACATCACTATTCAAACTTGAACGAATACCCATCCAAGGGAAATACTGGACATTCCAGAACCATTCACTTCAATCTACGCCTACTCCAGTGCTCAGAAAGCTCCTTCAGCCCGAGAGGAGAAACAATAGCTCAACAGATTTGGCAGGAGATAAGGGGGCCTGCAGCTGGTTACAACTGGAAACCCTGAGCCCAGCATGCAAGACAGAAGGAGAAGGAAGAGAAGAAGAGTGATACCAGCCCTGTGATACCAGCAACGCGACCTGATTCCAACATGGTGAGTGCTCTGAGGTGGGCTCCGCGAGGATATTTTGAGAGTCCGAGGGGGAAGAAGGCCCCGCTCACGAAGAAAAGCAACCCTCGCAATTACTGAACACCAGCAGCTAACTACAAACCTCTACTCGATGTCCAGAGGTAACCAAAGGCATCCAGAGACACAAGGCGCCGACCGGGGCAACACCGTGACCATCGACCATGACAACAACCCGCTTGCAAGGATCACCAGAAAAGAAAGAAAACCCGTGGTACTCACCAGGCCAGTCTCACGCGTCTAATCGCATCCACGACCACCACTAGACTGACTGTTAGTGGTACGTGCGGCCCTTCACAGAGTCACAGCTACAACAAGAGACTACAGACAAGAGCCAGTCAAAATCGCGTTCTCACACCAGGGTTGAGGCTAAGGTCACCGAGACCCTTTAACCCAGCTTGGCTAGTCTGAGATAGGGAAAGGTGGGGTTCGGGGCTAACGGCGTAGGGCACCCCTCAGGAAGGGAAGTGGAATAGGACTCCGGGTCAGCCGGTACTCTCTCTCTACCTTTTCCCTGTTAGCATAAGCAACAGCCACCCACTGCATCTATTTACCCATTGTATCAAGTCTGGGCTGCCACACTTAACTGGAGGTCAAATTAACTGGGAGACAGGTCTCAGTCAGAGATAGGCGGTTTTTTTGATATTCACTTTCTTGTTTTCTGTAAATATATTAAATTTTGCTTTACTTCTGAAGCATCTTCCTCCTGTGTTTTCCACCTCACCACATTCCAATTCATAAGCCCCGGGATAAAACCAGGGAGCACTCCCTACACACCCTACAACACATGGCTTCTTACAAGCAAAACAGCAGAAGCAACATGCAATAGACAGAGAGAATGAGGCCCACATCCAGTGGATTAGACCTAAGCTCTGCATTCTTGTTGCATCAAATCATGAGTGGTGATGGACAATTAAACAACTAACTAGAGTTGTGGAAGCTACAAATATGCTTCTATACATATTTGTATTGATCTTCAACCAGAAGTGCCAAGTTCTCCTCTCGAGGTCTGCAGTATCACAGATGACAATTTTCAACTAATTTAATTCACTTCATATAATGCCAAGAAATAGTTGCAGATACTACGTACTGTGACAGCTATAAACTTTGATAACAGTAGCGTTGAAGACATCCAGAATGATCCAGACCCTTGGTCAAGCAAATCCAATGCAGTCAATTACTGCCTTATTAATTTAATTTGACGTAGTTTAATTTGATTTATTTATTGTCACGTGTACCTCCGTACAGTGAAAAGCTTTTTTATGAGCACTACAGGCAGATTATGGTAAGCATGGAAATACAGATTGTACAGTGATAAAAACTTAGACAAAGGCACACAGTTTACATCACACAGGGAGTCCGCTCGGCAAGGTCAACATTAACAAGATTAGCATTGTTTGAAGTTCGAGAGTCCATTCATCAGTCTAATAACGGTCAGTAAGAAGCTGTTCCTGAACCTGCTTGTGCTTGTGTTCAGGCTTCTGTACCTTCTGCCTGACGGAAGAGGTTGTAGGAGGTCATTACCAGAGTGCAATGGGTCTTCGATGATATTGGCCGCCTTTCCACAGCAGCGAGCCATGTAGATGGAGTCCATGGATGGAAGGTTGACTTCCATGATGGTTTCAGCTGTGCGCACCATCTTCTGTAGTTTCCTATGGTCCTGGGCAGAGCAGTTGCCATACCAGGCCGTTATGCATCCAGACGGTATGCTTTCAATGGTGCATCTGTAGAAGTTGGTGAGGGACCTTATGGGCATGCCAAATTTCCTGAGCTGCCTGAGGAAGAAGAGGTGTCGTTGTGCCTTCTTGACTGTAACATCAATGTGAGAAGTCCGGGACAGATTGTTGGTTATCGTCAAACCCTGGGAACTTGACGCTCTCCACTCTCTCAACCTCAGTTCCATTGATGTAGATGGGGGCGTGTTCTCCTCCTTTCTTTCTGAAGTCAATGATCAGTTCTTTAGTTTTGCCAATGTTGAGACACAGATTGTTCTCATTGCACCATGTCACCAAGCTCTCTACCTCCTTTCGGTACTCTGACTCATCATTGTTTGATATCCATCCTACCACGGTGGTGTTGTTAGCAAACTTATAGATGGCGTTCGTTCAACATTTGGCAACACAGTCAGTCATAAGTGTACAGGCAGTACAGCAGAGACTGAGGACACATCCTTGGTTGGGGGTGTGCTGGGGTTCCAGTGTTGAGTTATTGTGGAGGAGGTGCAGTTACCTATCCTCACTGATTATGGCCTATGGGTCAGAAAGCTGAGGATCCAGTTGCAGAGGGCGGAGCCGAGACCAAGGTCTTGGAGTTTTAAGATCAGTCTGGAGGGGACAATGGTGTTGAAGGTGCAGCTGTAGTCAATGAGCAGGAGTCTGATGTAGGTGTCTTTGTTTTCCAGATATTCCAGGATTGAGTGCAGAGCTAGGGTAATGGCATCTGCTGTGTACCTGTTGTGTAAGTAGGCAAACTGCAGAGAATTGAGGCAAGCTGGGAGACTGGAGCTGATGTGTGCCATGACCAGCCCCTTGAAGCACTTCATGATTATTGAAGTCAGGGCTATTGGGCAGTAGCCATTAAGGCACACTGCATGTGTTAGGTATGGGGATGATAGTGATCTTCCTGAAGGAGGTGAGGACTGTGGCTTGTAGAAGGGAGAAGTTGAAGATGTCGGTGAATACCTCCGCCAGTTGGTTCACACAGGATCGGAGGCGGGGTTCACTGTCCAGGCTTGTCACTTTCCCTGGGTTGACTCCCAGGAAGACTGATCTGAGGTCTGTGACAGAGCAAACAAGTGTATCTGGGTCTATCAGGACAGGCGTCGCCATGCCGGTGGTATTCTGCTCAAACCGAGCATGGACATTATTGAGCACAGAGATAGTAGGAACTGCAGATGCTGGAGAATCTGAGATAACAAGGTGTAGAGCTGGATTAACACAGCAGGCCAAGCAGCATCATAGGAGCAGGAAAGCTGACGTTTCGGATCTAGACCCTTCTTCAGAAATGCTAGACCCGAAACGTCAGTTTTCCTGCTCCTCTGATGCTGCTTGGCCTGCTGTGTTCATCCAGCGCTACACTTTGTTATCTCAGTATTGAGCACATCAGTCTTTGTCTGCTATCTTGCTCTGCTTCATTTTGTATCTAGTAATGTTGTTTAAGCCTTGCCACAGGCAGCAGGAGTCTACGTAGTTGGTTTGGGCCTCTAACCTGGTCCAGTACTGCACCTTGGCATCCCTGATGGCTTTGCGGAGGTCATATCTAGATCTTCTTTATAGGTGTGGGATGTCCGACTTGAATGCTGCATGTCTGGTCTTCAGCGAGGAGTGGATTTCCTGGTTCATCCAAGGTTTACGGGTTGGGGAACACTCGGATTGACTTCTTTGGTACGCAGTCCCCCACACATTTGCTAATGAAGTCCATGAGGTGGTGGCGTACTCATCAAGGTTTTCCACTGAACACTTCAACATGGTCCAGTCCACCGAGTCCAAGCAGTCCCAGAGATGGTCTTCTGCTGCCTCGGACCAGCACTGTACTTCCTTTTGCGGAGGGTCCTCCCATTTCAGCTTCTGCTTGTAAGCTGGGAGGAGGAACACAGCGCTGAGATCTGATTTTCCAAAGTGTGAGCAGGGGATGGAGCAGTAGGTGTCATTGATGTCTGTGTAGCAGTGGTCCAGGATATTTGGCCCTCTGATGGGGCAGGAGATGATGGTACTTTAGCAGTACCCTCTTGAGGTTGGCTTGGTTGAAGTTCCCGGCCACAATGAATAAGGCCTCGGGGAATTTTGTCCCTGGAGTATTTATGGTGGTGTAAATTTTGTCCAGGGCATTCTTCACCACTGCATGGGGTGGAATGTAGACTGCTGTCAGGATGGCAGAGGTAAACTCTCGTGGCAGGTAGTAGGGACGGCATTTTACTGTAAGGTATTCTAGGTCTGGGGAGCAGTGGCTTTCTACGGTCGCTACGTCCGAGCACAAGGAGGTCTTGATCAGAAAGTGTACCCCATCGCCCTTTGCCTTACCTGAGGACACCATGCAGTCCATGCGATGTATGGAGAACCTGTCAGCTTGTAGGGCACAGTTAGAAATGGCAGGAGTGAGCCAAGTCTCTGAGAAGCAGAGCACACAACAGTCTCACAGTTCCCTGTGGAAAGTAAGTCTAGATCTGAGTTTGTCCATTTTGTTTTCATAAGCCTGGACATTTGCTAGGAGTATGTTGGGGAGGGGCATTTTGAAACCATGTTGTTTCAACCTCACCTTTAGGCCAGCACATTTTCCCTGTTTCCTGGTAGAGTTCCTGCATCTGAACGTTCCCAGGCATTTGTCATGTGAGTTGCCGCTCCAGCAGGTGAGTGAGTCAGGTCCAGGTGGGCTGGGCCTCCCTGGGTGCGGGAGGCTGTGGGGTTGTAGTTCGGGCCCAGATGTTGGTGGTGCGTGTCTTCTGCTCCTGCAGGTAAGTGAGTCAGACCTGATTAGGCCAGGCGTCCTCAGGGTCTGGTAGTCACATGGTTGGGGACTAGGCCTGGGATGGTCAGGCCTCCAAGGGGTCACATTGCTGCTGGTCTGGGTTAGGTGCTGAGCTGGAAGGACCTTTTCAGGGGCGAGTTGTTGATGGGGATGATTCCATTCCGGATCGAGGACGGGTCGCTGCAGGGTCAGGTGTCGGATCATGGTTCCGGGTGTCCTCGTGAGTTCTACAGGAAGCTAGTAGGTCTGTCCTTGGTTTGCAAGTCCAGTGTTGATAATATTCAGGCCTGGACAACTGTAGGAACCTCAACCCTCTATGTAGATTTATAAGAACATTATTAGTAATTTTTACAGGTTTAGAATTTAAGTGTAAAAATGTAGAACAATTGTGAGAAATGTTAGAGTTAGATCTGCTGTAGGGAGCTTGCAAGGAGTCACATGGTGTCAGCACCATCTTGAATGACCAAACATCGATCAATTTGCTCTCACTCATCAGTAAAGTGATGGAAGGGGTCTTTAACAGTGTTATCAAGCAACACTTGCAAAAGCATAATCTGCACATTGGCAAAAATTACACTGAGCATCAAGCAGCTGACCTTACTACAGCCTTAGACCAAACATGGACAAAACAGCTGAACTCCAGAAATAAAATGAGTGACTGCGCTTGATATCAAGGCAGCATTTGATTGAGTGTGGCATCAATGAGTTAGCCAATGGATTCAGCAAAAACTTTCTGTTCATTGATATCATATCTAGCACAAAATAAGATAGTTCAGTTGTTGCAGGTGAGTCATATCAGCCACAGGACACCACTAAATTCTTCTGCCTTAGGCCCAACGATCTTGAGTTGCCTCATGAATGACCTTCCCTTCAACATAAGGTCAGAAGTGAGGAATTACACAACATTCAGCAGAATTCATGACCTCTCACATACTGAAATCCCATGGCCAAGAAAGACCTGGACAATATCCAGGAATGGAAAGCTTGATAAATGAGGAACATTTGAGGACCCTGGGACTATACCATTAGAGTTTAGAAGGATGAAGAAGATTTGAATTGAAACTTACAGAATACTGAATGGCCGGACAGAGTGAATGTTGGGAAGATGCTTCCATTGGTAGGAGAGACTAGAACCTGAGGGCACAGCCTTAGAGTAAAGGGAAGACCTTTTAGAATGGAGATAAGGAGAAATTTCTTCAGCCAGAGTGGTGAATCTCTGGAATTCACTGCCACAGAAGGCAGTGGAGGCCAGGTCATTGAATACATTTAAGACGGAGATAGATAGGTTCTTGATTATCAAGGAGATCAAGGGTTACAGGGAGAAAGCAGAAGAATGGGGTTGAGGAACTTATCAGCCATGATTGAATGGTGGAGCAGACTTGATGGGCCGCATGGTCTAATTTCTGCTCCTATGTCTTATGGTCTTATGGTCTTAACGTTTCGGGTCCATGGACCCCTCCTCAGAACCTTCCTCCGAAATGTTAACTCTGATTTTTTTCTTCACAGATGCTGCCAGACCTGCTGAGTTTCCAGCAGCTTTTGTTTTTGTTCCTGATTTACAGCATCTGCAGTTCTTTCGGTCAATATTACCCTGGGCTCAGCTGTTTCAACATTTTAATGTATAATCAAGATTTCAGTGAAGAATGCATAAGGAACATTTTATGAACGAGGTCAACAGTCTGAACTCCAAATTGTTAGCAGTTTGAAGAGGTCAATGTTTACACCTAGCTAGGCAAACATTGTGTAATTTGCAAGTTTATCTGAGCTTTCATCTAGAGACCCCAGTGGATATATCTCTCGTTCTACTATCTTGTTAATGTACCATATTAATTCCTACTCTAATGGATCTGTTCATTTTGGGAAATGCCATCAGAGCAAAGCACTATGTAGTTAGCTGCATGACTTCCAACGTGTTTGCTGTTGGAGAAGAGCTTCAATTGTGGTTTGTACCTTGGTTCAATGTTGGTATAGGACTTTCCAGTTTGTGACCAAGTGGATGGATTTGTTATCTGTGTTTAGTATGATATGTTTTGCAGGGCAGAATCTTACCATGTTTTGGCAGAGTGTCAGTTTTGTTGGGTTTCTTGGAGAATTTCTCTCCATGACTTTATCACGGGATATTCTATCATGCTTCATACCGCCGCCATCTTGGAACCCCAGCCATACACCCAGTAACATATTGGCAATCTGCCATTGACCTTTCACTTTCAATGAACTGGCACAACAGTTGCAAGCCAATGCTTCACGCAGCAAAGAGATGGCATAGCTGACACTTCACAAAGTATTAATTTAATACATCCAGCTATGTCTCTTGTCTTCAAGCATTAATCCATTTTCTTCATTCTTAATGCATCCAGTGTCCTTTTGCCATACTTCTACTATCAGATGCACTTAAAAACAATAGAATTTTGATTTATGTTAGCTGCAAGTTTTCTTTTTCCATTTCATCTCCATTCCCCATTTCATACCTGACAAGCACCTTTCAATCTGTCCTCTCCTCATATCCTCTGTCTGCCTCTCCCATACCACCTACCCACCTCCCAAATGCTTCCAACTTTATGTCAGGGCTCTTATTAGTTTCCAACAGACAGATACTTCTAAAAATAAAGCAGCTATCTTTATTATAATTGTACTTCTTAATCCCAATCTTATTCCACTTCATCTTTCAGCTATCATTGATCTCATGCTATATTCATCCTATTGCTTACATCTCTCTGATAACATTTCCATCCCATGCTGCCCGTTCTTCCAATGGTATCTCCATCACTCCCATGTAATCCCATTCCCCCATCACCATCCAATGTCAACATCCCTGCCCCTCCCCCCCAACACACAGAGTGCTTTATGTCTGGTGAGGTTTATCTTCTAAAATGTATTATACTGCATCTGTACTTTACACTAGCATTGAAACATTTGGGTAATTGGGTAAATGTATCCAGGCAATAACAATAGATCAAACCTAATGACAGACACACAGCTTAAACTGACCATCAAAAAAGTTCAGACAGAGAAAGGCCACGTTTTAATATTAATGTTAGAGCTGTTATTTTCTGAATGTATTAAGTCAATTAAAACGAACTGCAAATTAAATTTTATTTCTTGAGAACTGTATTTAACAAATGATTGCTTCTTAATGTGAGTTTCAGTTGATATTTCATAAAGTTCTCTTTTCAAGCATTGTAAAAAAATTTGTAAGATCAAATAAATAAACAATCTAAATACTTGATGTGAGTTAAAACGCTGCATGAGACTGACAGTGGAAGATAAGTCATCAAGTCTGAACAGCTCTGTGGAAAATAATTAATTAGCCAACTAATTAAGAACATGGTGTGAGGTCCAAATGGATAATTAAGTGTAGGATGTAAATGATTAAGCCACTGATGCATGCTTTCAAATATGGACAGCAGATGGCCGCTCTTCAGCAACAACCTATTCACTAAACTCCATTTTGACTTAAAATGATTCTGAAAAACAAATTTAACTTTGGGTAAGGTTTCAGATATTATTGCAGAAGATTTTCCTGGGAGATTGTAGAGTGGTCAATTCAGGAAATAATGATGGAATAATGTTTGATTTTGGTACAGAAATATTGTTGATCAATTTGTTCCCATGTCCAATGCAACTATCAGAAGAAACATGGAAAATTATTTTCTTTCCTGATTTTAATTTTGCATGATTCATTCATGTGTTACCTTATTTCAATGCATTTAATTTGATTCCTTCACATTAAAACAAATAATAAACTTATAAAAGATCAATGAAAATACGATTAGATAGTATTGCTTTTGCAAAAACTGTAGTAGTTGTAGTTCAGTAAAAAATAATTTGAGAGGTAATGAAATGTTAACATGAGAGGCCATCAAGTGAAATCATAGCTCTTCTTTCTAATGAAGATGTTCTAAAGTGAACTTGTGGAAAGGAGAATTGAGAAGTGTTCTTTCTTTTCACTTAGGTAAGATCAGTGTTCCAACTACTTGGCAAAATTCAGTCCAAAAATCCAGGCGTTTCAATTTATAGTGATGTGATGGAACATAATCCTGAACAAATCTCCATCTACAAAGCTGTTTTTTTTTAATTTAAGTGTTATAATCTTTAAGCACACATTGTTGTCTTTGATTACTTTTTTGTACTCACTGGCATGAGACTAGTAGAAGCAATTGTAATGAGTGAAGCCCATTAGCACTTTGAGTTAAAAATGAAGCAATAAAATCAGTTTAAACATGTGCTAATTTTCCTTTGTGAAACCAAATATAATTGTATGAATATCACAACTGTGTTCTGGATGCTTTACACAGATTAGGATTGAAGACTGTACTAATGAACATGCACTAGTGTTTACAAAGACATGGACGAAGACCACTTCATTAGAACATTTTTCCTTTAGATCCAAGTTCCATGTGATCTGGCATCACTGATAATGCAGTCTAGCTATTAGCACATATCTGTAAACTCCATGTACTACAATACCAATGATCTCTGTTACGAGCAGAAAACAATGAAATTAGAGTCTATATTTGAGTATTTAGAAAGTGAATGTGACAAAATGGCTAATAAGCTACTGTTTATAACCACATTATTCATAAGAGTTTTTGTGTTCCATTTATATCTATGTCCCAGAGCTTGTGAAAGACGAGTCAGGGTCTTAACATTTCCTTCATTTGAAACCAGATGCACTCAGGAGTGAAAAGCAAAATAAGGAAATAAATTAAAACAAAATATCTGATTTAATTCACATGATCCAGTTCACTGACAGCAATGATAATTTGCATCTAACTGACAAGGGAATCATTCAGGGATGGAAAATGAACCAAGTTCTTGCCATCAAATATCTAACAACTCATTGTCCAAAATATTTTTGGTGGTATGTAACATAAGTCATTTTCAAAGTAATATGCTTTTCTTCAAGTCAGTTATTCCTCAGCTTGAATTTGCTTCTTCGTGACTCCTCTGATGCTATATAGATGTATTGGTACCCTGTTTATAGACTTCAAACAATATTCATGAACATTTTCCAAGTTGTTTTGAAGAAAGCGCAACTAAAATGTTTTCCTGTAATTTTCCACTTACATTGGTGGAAATCACTACTGTTTGACAACAGATCAGATCAGAAACTAAGTGGAGCAGGGTAAAGATAATTAATGCCATAACAATACATGATCTAAAAGAATGATCTGAAATGGGCTAAAAAGTCCCTTTCATCCAAACCAATCTTGTACTGTTTTGTGACACAGCTGCAATAAGTAGCATGGCCATATCTTCTGACTCCCCTCTTTTCCTACTGTTGTAAAGTGAAAGGTGGGTTAATGTTCCTTGACTAACCTTGACTAGTTTACAGTAACCCTTTTTAACTCAGGCACATTACATGGTGAGATAGACCAAGGGGACAAGATGTAGGGGAAAGTCCAACACAACTTTGTTGAACACTTTATCGAGGAAAAACAAAATTTATCAGGTTCTACCATTGTACTTTAATTAAACTCTATCAATCTCTTCACAGGTCTCTTCAGTAAATAGTCTTAAATCTCTAAGTAAACACTGTCAAACCTCCATTAGCTACCTGACATGCACTTCTGATACTCCTGACATGCACTTCCAAGGATTCACCACAGGCCCCTACCACAGTATTTGTCTGAAAGGATTGGTAATGCCCATTTAATAAGGCAAGGACAAGCTGTTCCTTGGTCTTTCAGGATAGGCAGATGTTTCAGGATCTGCAGTTGTCAATATGGACTTCACCTCTTGTCTAAGGCTAATTCTGGTCTTCGGGCTACCTCATCAAGATGGTTTCTCTGGGGTCACTTAAAGAAGATACAAACACAGACAGAGTTGGGGCTCCCAGTTGTCCCTTTTACCCCCCTTTTCATGCCCTTCTCAATGATTCTGTCCAATATTAGCATCAGATGGGGGCAGGAAGATCCAATGAGGTGACTACTTTCCATATTTGGAGCTTGTAGTACATGGTTTTGAATGTTCAACAGTCAAGTGCTGTTTTTGTCACACTATACCTCTGGCCTCCTACTGAGCCGAATACCACCAAGTCTGCCTAGCATTCTTCTAACAAACCCAATTCACTGGAGGTAGAAACAACCCATTCGTTCTGAAACAATGTGACCATTAACACTTGGCCAGGCTCTTCCAGGCCTGCCCCATTTCAATGGGAAGTTGTTTGTTCAAGAGCTGGCTGCATGAAAACTGAAGAAAACTGCGGATGCTGTAAAACAGGAACAAAAACAGAATTTGCCGGAAAAGCTCAGCAGGTCTGGCAGCATCTGTGAAGAATAAATCAGAATTAGCGTTTCGGGTCTGGTGACCCTGCCTCAGAACAGGTTCCATTTTGCTTGCTGTTCTGAGGAAGGATCACCAGACCCGAAATGTTAACTCTGATATTTTCTATACAGATGCTGCCAGAACGGCTGAGCTTTTCCAGCAACTTTGTTTTTGTTCCTGATTTACAGCATCTGCAGTTCTTTCAGTTTTTACACACCACGTTACGGTTTGCATGTTTCCCCCAGATAAAGGGAGAATCCTTTGAAACAATTTCCTGTCCCCACAGATTGATCCCTGAATTGAGAGCTTCCACAGTATTATATTTCAGTCAGCTGTACCTGAGATTGAGATAAAAAGAACTTGCAATTAAAATAACGAATAAGAGGTAAACCTTTAATGATTTCAAAGAGCTGAATAGTCTAAATTGGTTTCCTTCTAGGTTTCTTGATTATTTGTATCAATGGAAGGCAGATTAAAGATGGTTAACAAATTAGCAAATGGATAAAATGAAACCAGTTGGTGATACAGTGTGGAGCTGGAGAAACACAACAGGCCAGGCAGCATCAGAGGAGCAGGAAAGCTGATGTTATGGGCGTCACGGTGGCTCAGTAGTTAGCACTGCTGCCTCACAGCACCAGGGACCTGGGTTCAATTCCACCCTCAGGTGACTGTCTGTGTGGAGTTTGCACATTCTCCCTGTGTCTGCATGGGTTTCCTCTGGGTGCTCCGATTTCTGGGTGCTAAATTGCCCCAAGTGTTCAGGGATGTGTAGATTAGGTGGGTTATAGGAGGATGGGTCGGTGTGGACTTGTTGGGCCAAAGGGCCTGTTTCCACACTGTAGGGATTCTACGATGTTTCAGGTCGGGACCCCTCTTCAGGGAGGGGGAGGGGTGGTCAGAAATAGAGCGAGGAGGGGTGGGGCTGGGGAAAGTTGGTGAGAGGTGAGTGCAGGTAGGCAGTGGTGGGGATTGGTCAGTGAGGTGGAAGTAGCAGATACGTGGGAGAGAAGACAGTAAGGTTTTGTCAGGTCAAGGAGGTGGGCATGAGAGGGAGGGTTGGTCATGGGATGAGGCTGGAGGTGGGGAGATTTTGAAACTGGTAAAATCCACATTTAGGCCATCGGGCTATAGGCTCCCACCTACCTTCCCCAGCCCCATCCCTCCTCTCTCTATTTATTTCTGAGCTCCCATTCCACTCTCCATTTCTGAAGAAGGGTCCCGACCCGAAAGGTCAGCTTTCCTGCCCCTCTGATGGTGCCTGGCCTGCTGTGTTCCTCCAGCTCCACACTGTGTTATCTCTGACTCCAGCATCTGCGGTTCTTGCTATCTCAGAAACCAGTTGGGATTTTTATTTCTGTAACAAACCGGTTATTCCAATTGGAAACTATCTATTGTGAATGATGGGTGAGGAGAGAAGAAATTTTGGCCATGTAGGCACCTGCCCATTATCAAATGATGTATTGACACACACTGTTTATGCTCATTGATGACATATAGCTGTTTATTTGTGGTGCTGATCGGTTCTACAAGACTGTAACACTGCACATATCAATGTGTTTGAAAGAATGGGGAGAAGCTGAAATAAAGTAATATTATACTTTGTCACTTATTGGAGTTTTTCTCGTGTACTGAAATGGTCTTCTTCTGTACCTGAATTTTCAAAATTGGGTTCTCTGGTTCCTAAAACTTGTGAGACAGCAAGCAAAATGAAATTGATTCACTGGACTCCAGCTTCTGTCAGTTTTGTTTCTGTTAGTTGACTCTCTTGCAAAGTAATTTCTTAATTAGGCAATAGATTTTCTTATTTCCCCCGGGAGAAAATAGATACACAATTTTTGCATTCATATTCACAACATTTGTACAAATTGAGATGAAGGTGAGGTTGATATAAAATATACATATTTATTTCTTTGCATTTTTATTCTTGTCGAGATGTTGTACTTTGTAGAAAGAGAGCAAGAGATGAGTGTGTTCTTCCAGAGGCTTCTAGAAAATAATGGCAAACTTCTAATAATAAATGTTTCAGGTATGCAATATGTCTACATTAGCAACATACACAGAATTTCAAATTTCACAGAGAAAAAAGGTAATGAAATTTCTTATCTTTGGTATTCATCTTCTTCTTCGTGTTTACTTCTCTACAACCTACTGCAAAGTATAAACGATTATGACTACAGCAGCTCCTGGAACAAAGAGAAAAGTGCAAATATATAATGAATTGACTAGGTAATAGAACACCAAGGATAGCTGTCAAGCCTGAATGTTTTTAAGTGAGGAGTTGTCCTTACAAGAGATTGGACTTTAAGTCACTGGACATCGATATGTTTCTTATATACTGACAGTGAGAAATGCAGCAATGTGAAAGCATAAAGTTAAATGAATAATTGAATATGATGGGATAGCACCAAACATTATATGATAGTCCCTTTTGTACAATCCACTATTTCCCATCATACACATTTTCAGGTTTACTAGAGAAGTTTTTGACCATTGGTGTAAATGAAAACATCCTCTCTGTACACGATCCCTAACAGCATAAAACCTTGACCCTGTAAAGACTAACTATTCAGTCATTTAATCTTTGCTGTATTCCATGCTTTCACAGGCCATCCTTTCTCCTTGTCCCACACACACCTTACTCAAACTGCATTACATTTCTAATTTATCCTGGCTTTGATGAAAGGGCATCCACCTGAAATGACAACTCTGGTTTTTTTTCCTCACATATACAGCCTGACCTGCTATGTGCTTCCTGCATTTTCTGATTTTATTTAAGATTTTCAACATCTGCATAATTGCATGTGACATAAGCTAGTACTTATTTGCAGTGGAGTTGAGAAGAGATGATATAACGGACGTCTTCGAGGTTATGACAGAAAAAATATTGATTGAATGGTTTCATTACTGATGTTGTAACAACAGATGCAAACTTATGACTCGAGAAGGGGACACTCAGTAGAGCACATATCTCCACCTTGCTATTTTGAATGTTATTGCAGTGATGGTAATCTCTTGCTGAGAGGTGCCAGGGCAAGCTACATCCAACAACCTGCTCTGCAAATTCTGCATACGTTTTGTTATCTGTGACAAATGTCATCACAGCAGTCAAGATAATCCATAACTTTCTTTCAAAAAGTTCTGAATGGAATGATCCACGGCTTTCTTAACACAAAAAGTAAATTTGTTCTATCTCCCAATTTCATTAGATCCTTCAAAAAAAAATCCAGGATCTGGATTGACTTCTTCATACAAACTAATCACTTGGGCCCATACCCTGTTTGTGTATCATGTTTTATTGTAATCTGTGAATTGATTTTTATGATATAGTGCTGAAACATCCCAGAAATTGGAGAAATGCCACCTTCAGGGAGTATCATGGAAGGTTACCCTCTTTGAGCCCCAAGTGATATTTCTCATGCAGTTTTATGCTGCTCACCTTGTTAAGTATGACCCATGCCCCCCGTGGTGCCACATTTGTGTTTACTTGCTCATAGTAGTGGTGACGTGCCAGTGGTGATGGAACCTTACTGTGTTCACATCACGGGGTTCATATTTAAACCCCAGCTGCAAATTATGTTGAATGCTGCCAGCTTGGTCTAAAGTAGCTGCTTGAGTCAGTCCAGAGTCCATGGGCGGGAGGAATCTGCAGCAGTGTCACAAGAGATTTAATGACCTTCTGTTCTCTGCAAGGATAAGTGCCACTGTCACACTTACTAACTCTGCCACTGAATCTACCTCTCACCAAGGCTCATGGTCTACCACTCTCAATATTTCATGCAGCATCTCAGCAGTTCTCACCCACTCATTCCCCACAAGCTCCTAACTCTTCTTGCTCCCTGTACTTCCTACTCACTCATTCAGGAAACCTCACCATCTTTCCTGACTGATAACAGACTAGCTCCTGAGTGACCATGACCTTGACTTTTGTTGCAGCCCATTATGACAAACTGCTTGGCTCTCTGTCTGCACAGAAAGGGATAAAAAACACAGCTTAGATCAAGTAAGCACTCAAGTAAGTGTGAAGTGAGCAAGCTCTAAGAAAGCGAACTTTTGAGCCTAAAGATGCATTCTATACAATACACGAATAGGGTGCCTGTTATTGCATGCTAAGCAGCCTGGCAGCGTCCTTGCAATATAAGGTATCAGTGAGCTTCAAAGTGCAGGATTGAAATGCTGAACTGTATTATAAGGGAGTGCCTTATGTGCCATAATGATGTAGTGAGACTGGTGCTTTGATAATGCCAACATCTATGGATGGAGGGTGTAGGTGGAGTGTGCCCTGAGACATTGGGGTACGCTGGTCAAGGTAGAGTGTTGGAGAAGATGCCAGTCGGCTGTAGCCATCACAAAGTTGCTCAGGAATCCATGTCAGGAATTGCCAAGTTTAGTTCATCTCCACTACCTGAAAAAAATCACAAACTGCAGATAAATGAGGCAAGATTATAGAATCATAGAATCCCTACAGAATGGAAGCAGGCCATTTGGCCCATCAAATCCACACTGACCCCTCAAAGAAGTTCCTACCCAGACCCACCCCCCCTTATGCTATCTCTGTAGCTCTACGTTTCCAATGGCTAACCCACCTAGTCTGCACCTCCCTGGGTATTATGGGCAATTTACCACAGCCAAACCACCTAACCCTGTTATGCTGAGATATTAATAGGTCCCTTGCCACTCACTATTGAGATTCTCTTCTCATCCAGCTGATGAAATCTTGAATGGAAAATCAAACATTTTTTCACTCAACTTTTCACATTCTTTTTTCATTCTTGACCTATTAACCAAAGTGACTTTCCATTGCCCACATTGTTCAAGGCCTCAGAAAATTCAGCCCATATCATCTGAAGACAAATGAACTAAAAAAGCAGAAGTGAAAATATTTCTTTCATATAATCACAAAAAATATTAAGGGTACAAAAAGTAACAAGTACACATAGAGAATATAGAGGAGGCAGACTTCTTTGAAACAAATGATAGTTGAAGGGAAGTCAGTAGGTACTTTGGAATGGAAACTAAATGTTTGAAATGGGGAGCATTGAAGTGTATGAGGGATGAGCAGAAATTGAGTTAGATGCAGGGGGAAATTTTTCTTGGTTGAATGATTTTATTTTGCAATGCTGAAACTTTGTATGATTCTTTGAAATGTGGAATTGGAGAAACTGAAATGCTGCATTTTTATTTAACACAGCAAATCAGATCTTATGATATTCAAACAATTGACCAATTAACAAAAGATGGTGGTAACAATCCATTTGGGTAGCATGACATTCATACATTAAAGTGTAAATATTGTAGAGATAATATCAGCAGATAATTATTTTACAGAAAAATTCTAGTTAACCAATTTGAATCAAATAAACATATTTCAAATATTACTACTAACAGATGGTGTTGGATGGCATCCACTTTGGAAAAGATTTTCATCTAAGTTTCCTAATAATAGTCTTTTTCTTAATGTCCACAAAACTCAAGGAAATGGGATTGAACTTTCAGATATATGATCATCCCTCAGACATTGATAATGGAAATCATTCTGTTGGATTTCCCCACAGAAAGAGTACATTTCAGAAAAACTGCAACAGTCATTATCTAAAAGGTAAAGTTGCCATAGTCTTACCAAGCCAGAGAGCTGTTTTCCTATCAGAGAGAGACAACTGGTGATGGCTTAACCTGAGGTTCACCAAGCCTCAGGCAAGGGGAAAGGTTGAGAAGGAGAGTCCTTCATGGTAACCTGAACTAATGTGGGAATTGAACCCCATTATTTGGGTAACATTCAGCAGAGGAAATATTAGATTGTGAATATATGCAAGAACATTCAATATTTTGAATTAACCCACAAAATGTGTTTAAAACCTACAGCCTAATAAAGATAAAAAGAATCGTGGGTTAAGGGCTGGAGTTTTAAAAGATATATTATTGTACAAAAATAATTTTTGATGAATCTTACACATGGCCACTCTTTTTCTCCCAGCGTTTGCTTTGAAGTTTCTTATAGCCTGAAGTGATCTATTCTGGATTAGGCTATTCATCTTCTGGTCTAACTAGAAGAGTCTTATTGAGTAAACAATATGAAGTTTGTTGAATTATTGCAATTATGTTCTTTTTTACTGTGACAGAATGAATGTATTTGCCTGCAATTTCTTCTGCTTCACAGAGATGACTATCTTCAATCTGTGATGCCAAAGACATGATCAAGAGTGCTTGTGGCCTGGATTCATATGCCTCATCTATTTTCTAATCAACCTGCTCAGTGATGTTATTACACACCTCTGAAGCAGGTGGGACTTGAACTCAGGCCCCCTGGCTCAAAGGTAGGGATACTACCACTGTGCCCCTCCATTTCACTCATAGCTAGGCACCACATGCATTTCACATGCAGAGTATTACGATTACAGGTGTTTTCAATCTGTACTGTGTTAGTGCCTGATTAATGCAATTGCCTCTTGAAGAGACTCACATCACTTGAAAGCAGAGCCCACGCCCTTAGCCAGAAAAGAACAATATATGTAGATAATATGTCATATAAAATAATTGACACTTCTGACCATGTGTAATCAGAAAAGGCTAGCATCCTGTTCAGTGGGTAATGGGGAAGACAAATGGAATGCTGACATTTACTTCAAAGGGAATGGAGTGAAGAAGTAGAGAGGCTTTGCTAAAACTATGCAGGCCCTAGTCAGACCACAACTGGAATGCTGTGAACAATGTTGGCCTCCTTATCTAAGGAAAGACATAGTGACATTGGAGGCAGTCCAGAGAAGGTTCAATTGGCTGATTGGGGTAGGGAGAGACTGTTTTTCAAGGAGACATTGAGTATGTTGGACCTATACTCATTGGAATATAGAAGAATGAAAGGTGACCTTATTGAAAATTACGAGATTCTTAGGGGATTGACCTGGGTAGGTGTGCAGAGATTGTTTTCCCTTGTGGGAGACTCCAGAACCAGAGGGCATAATCTCAGAATAAGTGATTACACACTTAAAATAGGGAACAGGAGGAATTTATTCTCTGAGAGGGTAGTGAATCCATGGAATTCTTTTCCACAAAGGATTATTGAGACTGGGTCATTAAGGATATTTAAGGCTAAGATAGACATAGTTTTAATCAGTAAAGGGAATCAAGGGTTATAGAGAAAAGACAAGAAAGTAGAGTTGAGGATTATCAACCATGATCTAATTGAATTGCAGAGCAGACGCAATGGGCTGAATAGCCTACTTCTGCTTGTCAATCTTATGGTCCAAATTTTATCTGGTAACTGATTTTTGACAGAAATTGGATCAAAACAGTTTTCTTTGCTGAATGTCATAACTATCATAGCTCTTGCATGGTACACACCTAGAACAGTCAAGTCTAGTAGATCCAGTATTCAGTATATCATGAATAGATTTTGAAGCAACACATTTATATTTCAGTCACATTTGTGCACAACATTTATAACTGAGCCTGCAATTCCAAGCTAATCATAGTAACATGGGATAGTAATATAGAAATCGAAATATTCACTGAAGATTTTGAGTTGTTGTGTCTTTGTATAATACCATTAAAATACTGTACAATGGATTTGTAGAGTCAAAACACAAAACAAAATGTACTTCAATTTTCTTGTTTCGTTGTTAGACTCGAACATGCTTTTGAATATAATGTCCATCCACTAGAGGGAGCTCAACAACTCAAAGCAAAAGATATTTTCCTGAACAGCTTATCAACACTTCAGCACCCCCTATCAATCGTTTAGATAAATTGAGTTGATACTCTTGGATTTCAATTAGTCTGTTCTTTCTCTCTGCTAAATTCCAAACTGCTGCATTTTAAGAATCATAGTGTACATCCTCTGAGAAAAAAAGTAGAGCAATATTTGCAGAAATGCCCTTTCTTAGGTGTACTTTTTTTTGGCAAAATAATTTTAACTGATGCTGGAGAAAATATTTAGCCAAGTCTTTTGCTCACAGTTTTCAGTAAAAATGCAATGAATGATTTCTCAAGGTGACAAATAGCAAATTTTTTACATAGCATGATTATATCTGTGGTACATATTTATTAATGTATAATTATGACCATCAATGCTTCAATAAGAATGCATCTTGTGATAGAACCCAAAACTGTAGTAATGTTGCTTAACTTTAATTTGATCTATTATCAATATATTTTATGACTGACAACAAAAGCTTAAGAAATGGGGAAAAAGAAAAATAAAGAAATAAAAGTCCAAGGTGATTCATTTTGGTAAAAGAGAATGGACGGACAATATAAAATAAAGAGTATAACTATAAAACAGGTGCACTAGCAAAAAGACCTGAGAGTATATTTGCATTTTAGAGGTGGCAGGACAGCTTGAGAGATTGATTAATAAAACATATGGCATCCTAGGTTTTATGAATAAAGGCACAGGGTATAAATGCAAGGAGATTAAATTGAACTTGTGTAAGATAATAGTTTGTCCTCAAATGGATTATTATGACCAGTCTGAGCACCGCAGTTTAGGGAGGATATGAGGGCATTGGAGGGAATGCAGAACAGATTTATGAGAGGGGTTCCAGGACTGAGGACCATGAGTTACAAAGACAGATTGGAGAAGTCAGGACTGCCTTTTTTGGAGGAGACTAAGCTGAGAGACAGAGGTATTAGAAATCATGAAAGATCTAGATCCTAATCTAGGTTCACTAGGTTAATTACAGAGATGAAAAGAGGTTCAATAGATTAATTCCAAAGTCAAAGGGCCTGTTTTATGTGGAGAGATTAAGCAGCTTGGGGTTGAACTTGCTCCGGTTTAGAAGGATGAGAGGAGATCTAATCGAGGTCCATAACATGCTAAAGGGGATTGACAGATTAGATGCAGAGCAGGTGTTTCCCTTTCTGGGACAATCTAAAACAAGAAGTTATACTCTTAGGCTAAGGATTGTCAGATTTTAAACAGTGATGAGGAGAAATTCCTTCTCTGAAAGGGTCATGAATTTGTGAAATTCACTACCCTGGAATGAAATGAACGCTGGAACAGTGAATAAATTTAGGGAGGAGATAGGCAGATTTTTAATTAATAATGGGTTAAAGGGTTACCCGGAGTGGGCAGGAAAACAGAGTTGAGGTTGAGATGAGATCAGCTGTGATCGTATTAAATAGTTGAGCAGGCTCGAGGGCTGTATTGCCTATTTCTACTCCTCGTTTTTGTGTTTTTGTGTCTGGGCAGTGTAAATAGGGAGAAACTGTTGCAGCTTTCGAAAGGATCAAGAATGGGAAAGCACAGATTTAAAGTAATTTGCAAAGAAAGGAATGGCAATATGAAAATGGTAAGTCATGCAACGAAAGGATGGGCTCTGAAGTATGCAGCCTGAGTATGTGGTGGAGGGAGGTTCATTTGGAGCATTCAAAAGGGTATTACACTTTTATTTGAGAGGGAATAACATGCAGGGTTATAGGGAGACAGCAGTAGACTAGCACTAAGTGAAATTCTTATTAAGAGAGAGCTGGAGCAGACATTATGGGTTTAATGGCCTCCTTCCATCCTCTAAAAATTCAGTGGATCTGTGAAATAAATATTTGCATATCTAAGACTTTTGAACTCATAATTTACCCTGTTGTGAACTAATCTTCAATTAAAGTTTGTATTTATTGTTTTAAAAGCATCACTTGCATTTGTGTTATGAATTGTTAATATACAGTAGCTAAACATCTTAAGGCAGATAACAGGAAGAAAAAAAGATACAGATATATTTGGTTTTGTTGAAGGGGCTTCAAATACTTTCTCCTGCTTGTGTTCATTCCATTTCAAATATCCTCATTAATGTTCATTATTGCACTGGCACTTTACTGATTGCAAGAATACATCCTACTTCTTATGACACAATTTCCAAGCAGTACATTTTACCATCTTTCCCATATAAGGTTTATCTGTACTCTTACAATGCTGGAAATAGATTACTTTCATAAAGATGCTGACAAAATGATTACCCTCTGTTCTGTATGGAGATGCTTGAAGATACATCAGTGAAATACCAAAGGATATCTGATTCTATCTAATTTAATATTTTATATTAATGTGTTTCATGATTCTTTAACTTATCAGGTTAGGTTTAACAGTTCAGTTCATATAGTTGGAGAAGATTTCCTCTGTTTATATGGATAAAACAATTTAGGATTTGTTATGTGTACAGCAAAGTTCAAACCTTACCCCCATCCACTCCCATGCTTTCATCTTGCCCCATTTTTGGTAAAAAAAGGTTCTTTCTTTTCAAGTTAAGTTTATTTTTAATTCCAATGTTATTTATCTTCTGCTCTATAATTAAACCCCTAAACTACTGTCTTCCAGTACCACTATCCATGTCTATACTGGATCACATGTTACTAACAAATTTATGGCACAATAATAATAGACATTTTATTGAGGTACAAATCAGCCAGCAAGTTCAGTGGATCAAAGGTTAAACCAAATAATGTGATATTGCCTAAACAGAATCACAAAGATGAGATCAAAAAGAAGTTTTCAAGATCACGAGGGGATGGAGTAGATAGGAGAAACGCTCCTCCTCATAAAGGAATTAAGAATGAGAGGGAAAAAATTTAAAGTAATTTGCAAAAGAAGTGAGAAAATACTTTTTCATATAACGTGTGGTTCAGGTCTGGAATGCTGCTTGAAAGTGTGATGGCGACAGGTTCAAACGAAGTATTCAAGAGAGACTTAAATAATTATTTAAATAGAAATAGTGTGCAAAGGTATGAAGAAAATTACGGTGCAGAAAGAGGCCATTCAGCTCATTATGTCTGCGCTTGGTCTCAAAATGAACATCACGTCCTTTACGAATGGGTGAGTTTTGTCTCTATCTACTCTATCCCTTCGTGACCTTGAAATCTTCTATTTGATCTCATCTTAGCCTTCTTCTCTTGAAAAAGAATAGCCCCAAACTCTCCAACCTGTCCTTGTAACTGAAGTTTCTGGAATCATTCTTGTACATCTCTTCAGCACTGTCTCCCATCTGTTCACAGTCTTCCTATCATGCAGTGCCCAGAACTGTACACAATAGTCCAGTATTGCAGAGAGAACAGTATTGTGCCCCTCTGGTTCTCCATTATTTTCTAAGAATTTTTGCTGGATTTCCCCATTCATTGTCCATTAAACTCAACACAGAGAGTTAAATCTGGTAATTAATAGCATATGTGATCGTAATTAAACAATGTCATAAACCTCTCTAGTTCAGGCACTCCTTGAGGTATTGAATTGCTCTCAGATATATTTCACATTTAAATTGCTTTTCATTTCTCAGTTTTCTATCTTGCCTCTTTTCTTTTTCTTATCCTTTCTTCATGTCATTATTCTTCCCCAACAATTTCCTTCCAGGTTCCAATGTATCTTTGTTTATTACTCCAATTTATAAATATCCTTGCAATAAATGTAGAGTACATGTTCTCCTTCAGTAGCAGTGTGTATGTGAAACCACTCACTGCTAATATTGGTGTGGTATTTGAAAAACAGACGACATCAATTGTCACATAAATCATCACTAAGTACTGCTGCTGCATCCATTTTTCAGATCCGTGTCTTCACTACACATATTTCCCATTAACCATAATCTTTTTGTAATTGAAATTCATTATAATCTTTTGTCTTTTATTACTATGCTGACTGCATGGCTTATTGAACCTTGTCTACATAGCAAAAAATCCTTGCAGAGGACTATCCTATTAAAACAGACAGATCATTTATTATTCTGATAATAAAGCTCATGGCAACTTATCAAATGTAGTAAACAGCTTAATATTTATTGTACGCTCATTGAGAATTGGCTGAAGATAATACAACAAAATTATTTTGCTGCACAACCTAAACTGCACCCACTGTTTCCAAAGATTTTGTAATTAATTGTCACAGCAAAAGAAAACTGTTAAAGAATTGAAGATGATGCAATATGCTTTTACACATCAAACAGCATTTTTGAAAATTACCAGTGATTGATCAATATCTAACACTTCTGTTTACCACACACACATCTTATCACTTTACATAGACAGATGAGATTTTTTAAAACTTAATGAATGAAGTGTCACTTAATCCAAGCTTTAGTCTTATTGCCTTGTTAGTGTAAATTTACTATATTATTCTTATTCTTCATAAAAACCTTCTGGAGAAACACTATGAGCAGAATTTTCCATTTTCAATCAAAGATTTTTTTAATGAAATTCAGGGCGTCTAGTCCATCAAGACTCATATGACTTTTGTCACAGAATCTTCTACTCTGCACCTCATGAATTATGGATCTGGGTGCTTGGTTGTTTTCCTTGTAGAATCTTGTGGCCATAGAGGTGGACTTGTTCGACATTGTCAGGACCTTGTGGCATGCATGCAGCTACTGCCATATTAAAAGATGCACACCAGTTTAGCTGCTGCAAACCAAGAGCTACCACTCATACTGGTTTTATCTCATTGTTATTACTAAACACAACGCACAGAAGAAAACATTTGCACTCTCCTTTGGGCACAGGGACCAGGAAGTGCTGGTGGATGGGGTGTCGGAGCAAAGAACTGTCCTTTATCCAGATAGGCACTGCAGAAAGCCACACCACCAAATGTCATGCTCCAACTTATTTGCAACAAAAGAGAAATATTCATGATATCAGACTATATTGTGGTATAATGACCTGATGGTATTTAGTCTCAGACTCCATCTTAACTGGAGTTACTTAAAGCATAAATACTAATGGAAGCATATTACTGTTTGTAACTGAAGAGTTTACAATTAGCTCACACACTGAAATGGCTGTGACTGTAATATCAATAGCAATAATAAACATGGGCATCATTTTACCCATATCTAGTTCTAATATTACAGGGACTAACATAACCATTGCCACATCATGTACAAGTACACTATTGGATGCAAAACTTACTCTATGGTGATAGATCATGAAAAGCAGCATTGTTTATAAGAGTCCAAGTTCTTAGTCGTGGACACGAAGAAACCTCAATTAACATCAGCTAGAAAACAGCCCTGGAATTCAAAACATTCAAAAAGCTAACAGCACCGATTGCTATGAATAGAGATCTGTAAAGTGGACAGTCAAAATGCAACAGCTACTTTTTTTCTATTTAAAATGTAAATTGTCAAAATAAGTGCCTTGTCTCCCTTTTAAAAGAAAATAAACTACATCATCCACTTTGGGGAGATGATGACCGAGTGGTATTATCGCTGGACTGTTAATTCAGAGATCCAGATAAGGTTCTGGGAAACTACATTTGAATCCTGGCATGGCAGATGGTGGAATTTGAGTTCAATAAAAATACAAAATTAAGTGTCTAATGATGACCATGAAATTATTGTCGATTGTTGGAAAAACGCATTTAGTTCACTAATGTCCTTTAGGGAGGGAAACTGCAATCCTTACCTATATGTGACCTATATGTGACCCCAGATTCACAGCAATGTAGTTGACACTTAACTGCCCTCTGGGCAATTAGGGATGGGGAATAAATGTGGGCCCAGCCAACGACTTCCACATTTCATGAATGAATACATCTTAAAAAATGCTTTTCCATTTGAAAGCAAAGTCAAATACTTGCTTTTATTACAGCATCATTACAGAGCTCTACTGAATGAAATACAACTTTAAAATCAATAAAGAATAAAGTTTTTAAACAACCAGGCTTCCCTGTGAGTAGAGGTCAGTTGTTCTCATAATTTTGTCTCCCATGACAGTGCCTTGCACAGGGAGCCCCTTGTAATGTCATCACTCCTTATTTAGCATGAGTGCCATCTAGTGACATAAACCTGCTACTACAGACTTTCCAAAGGTGCAATTAGAAGTGTCTGAAGCACTCTACGTAGCAACAATGTAAAAAATAAACGGAAACAAAAACAGTAAAGAGATATTAAAAAACAGGAAGGGAAAAGCAAAATGAGAAGAAAAAGAGCAAACAAATCCCTAAAAGAACTTCTACTTCTAAAAATAACCAAAGAACTTCAACAAAATATAAAAAGTGAACTCTTAATTGTGGACTGGACAATTAATGCTACTCTATACTGATTATTGATATTCAAGCAATATATGCAGATTAATTTTATAGGTAAAGCAATAATTGGTCCTAAGAACAGATCTTTGAAAATTGTGCTTGTCACCAGCAAGGAAAGATTTCATGGAATTAACGTATCTAGTCTTTCTGTAGAAGATCAGAAAGATCCAGAAAAGATCTAGATGGTATTTGAAGACCAGCTCAAGATAAAAATTGACTTCAGCATTGATCGAATCCAACTCATGTCAGTTAAACAAAAAGCTGATGTGTCTATTAACGAGTTTGTTGCAAGATACCACTCAAAAGACATGAGTGTAATTTCTCTGAAGAAGAACTCTCAAAGACTTCTTGAATTAGTAATCGCCCTTACTCTTCAAAGAAGGATCTTTTAAGCAAAAAAGTGCCACTGATGCCTTGCTTGAAGATGGACACACATATAACCTAGTTGTAAGCAAACAACATGTTTTAGACACAGCTAACACTGTTATAACAAGGTGTAGAGCTGGATGAACACAGCAGGCCAAGCAGCATCAGAGGAGCAGGAAGGCTGACGTTTCGGCCCTAGACACTGTTATTATGGTCAGCAAAATACACTAAACCAAAAAGATCTGTATTACTTGTGATTTGTTGCACCTAAAGGAGCACCATTTTAACCATTTTGAATGTCAATTCAAATAGTTCCTGCTGATTCATCCACCTATGGAGTAACTGTCAACCTAAAGAAGATGATTAAGAAATCCAATTGTATATCTCACAAGTAAAATAGATCAGTATGCAAATAACCTAGAAATTTGATTCCAAATTTCTTACAAAGATTTCTGAAGATAATTTCAGGTAACATTATAACCAACAGATCTGGTGAAGAATGCAATGTACAATAATAAAACCAAAATTTTATATAACTGACATTAGATGTATTCTGGAAGGCTGTGAGACTAGGACAACAAAGAGATTAATGGAGCAAAAGGTAATTTTTAAAAGCCAAAATTAATACAAAAATAAGCTGTCTTACTCAAACATCAGTTGGTGTTAGACTTTAAGAAGGAATTAACTTTACACAGCTTGGTGAGATTATCACAAGTAAAGAAAACATACAACTGAGTATATGGCATTATTCTATTGATAATACAGAAAATAACTAACACAATTAACACAATTCAGAAGTCACCAATAATTTTAACTGTAAGGATGTAAAAATTGTAAAGTGAGGCAACTCTATCCTGATTTCATTATTTTCTTCACTAAACAGATACAATAGGAATATTTTGAATCCATCACATCTGCTTCCAGCAGTATCTACGGTGTTAATAACTTAACTTTCAGTCACCAAATAGGTACAAGTTTACATCATCAATAAAACAAGCTAAGCTTTAGCAGATTTTAATTGACATTCCAGTTGCTAAGTTGAAAAGGCTAACTGCAGAAGGCAGGTGTCACAAAGAACCTTGTGAACAGGAGAATATGGTTTTGGATGTTACTAAGTGAGTTTCCAAGCAAAGCTGTTGATGCAGCAAGAAATGAAAGATCAAGAATTGACCAATGCAATTCTGTAAGACTTGATTCTCAGATATTTTTGTATTATCTGGCTCAATCTGATCCACAGTCACTTACCTTTTATCTTAAAAAAAACTGTCCAGTGATAGAAATTAGAATTACATAGACAGAATAGAAGCAGGCCCAGCTGATCTATTCCAGTGTTAAATTTCCATACAAACCTTTACCTACTGTATATTATCCAGCCATCTTATTTTTTTTCTGGGATAGTAGGAACTGCCGATGCTGGAGAATCTGAGACAACAAGGTGTAGAGCTGGATGAACACAGCTGGCCAAGCAGCATCAGAGGAGCAGTAAAGCTGACGTTTCGGATCTAGGCCCTTCTTCAGAAATGGGGGAGGGGAAGAGGATTCTGAAATAAATAGGGAGAAAGGGGGAGGCTGATAGAAGATGGATAAGGGAGAAGATAGGTGGAGAGGAGACAGACAGGTCAAGGAGGCGGGGATGGAGCCAGTAAAGGTGAGTGTAGGTGGGGAGTTAGGGAGGGAATAGGTCAGTCCAGGGAGGACGGACAGGTCAAGGAGGCGGGATGAGGCTAGTAGGTAGGAAGTGGGGGTGGGGCTTGAGGTGGGAGGAGTGGATAGGTGGGAGGACAGGTTAGGGAGGCGGGTATGGGCTGGGCTGGTTTTGCGATGCAGTCGGGGGAGGGGAGATTTTGAAGCTTGTGAAGTCTACATTGATACCATTGGGCTGCAGGGTTCCCAAGCAAAATATGAGATGCTGTTTCTGCAACTTTCGGTTGGCATCGTTGTGGCACTGCAGGAGGCCCACGATGGACATGTCATCCAAGGAGTGGGAGGGGGCGTTGAAATGGTTTGCGACTGGGAGGTGCAATTGTTTGGTGCGAACCGAGCGTAGGTGCTCCACAAAGCAGTCCCCAAGCCTCGCTTGGTTTCCCCGGTGTAGAGGAGGCCACAACGGGAACAGCGGATACAGTATACCACATTAGCAGATGTGCAGGTGAACATCTGTTTGATGTGGAAGGTCTTCTTAGGGCCTGGGATCGGGGTGAGGGGGGAGGTGTAGGGGCAGGTGTAGCACTTCCTGCAGTTGCAGGGAAAAGTGCCGGGCGTGGTGGGGCTGGTGGGGAGTGTGGAGCGGACAAGGGAGTCACAGAGAGAGTGGTCCCTCCGGAAAGCAGATAAGGGTGGGGAGGGAAAAATGTCTTTGGTAATGGGGTCGGATTGCAGATGGCGGAAGTGTCAGAGGATGATGCGTTGGACCCGGAGGTTGGTGGGGTGGTACGTGAGGATGAGGGGGATTCTGTTTAGGTTATTATTGCGGGGAGGGGGTGTGAGGAATGAGTTGCGGGAAATGTGAGAAACATGGTTGAGGGTGTTTTCGACCACTGTGGAGGGGAAGTTGCGGTCCTTGAAAAATGAGGACATCTGGGATGTCCGGGAGTGGAATGCCTCATCCTGGGAGCAGATGCAGCGGAGGCGAAGGAATTGGGAATAGGAATGGCCTTTTTGCAGGAAGGTGGGTGAGAGGAGGTGTCTTTTTATTTTTTTGTCTTTTTTTTTCTCCCTTGTGTACTCCTGTTTAAATGAAAACTTATGTTATCCGAAACTATTCTTGCAGTTGCAATTTCCACTATATAATCCCTTGCTCACTAAATCTGTTCCTCCAGAATTTCTTAGCGAAAATATTTATGACTGTCTAATTATTTTTCAGCCCCTTTACAAGCAGAGATATCTTCTCATCGAGAAATTAGTCTTGATTGTAAAGACTACTATGGGCACTGCAAAAATTATGTGTCACATTCAATACATGCAAGTATTTTGCAGTTGTCATGACCAGAGTATAATGAGTGGGGAAAGAACTTTGAATACTCAAGTAAAGTCTAAATTATTAATTAATCACGAGAAAGGTTGCTGGCTTCTGTTCGGAGTAATGCATATGTACATAGTGTACAGGTTCTGTAAACATGTGGCCTCTGCCTCTGCTGCAATTTGTTTGCACTTTAGAATGATTAGCCATGAAAATGTTACACAAAACATGGTATCAGTGGTGTCCAGCTGAAATTTTCTGGATTTTTAGAGCTTCAGTAGAGGTGACCAGAGACTTAAAAGATCCAGCCATGAAAAAAACATCTGCTGAGAGATGGGAAACCTACTCTCACAAAAGCTATTGACATGTGCAGAAGTGGTTTTATTTGGATAAATGAGAAGTATTGCATTTTGGTAAAACAAGAGCAGGACTTACGCAATTTATGGTAGGGCCCTGGGTAGTGTTATTGAATAGAGAGATCTTGAGGCTCAGGTACATAGTTCTTTGAAAGTAGTATCACAGATAAACAGGGTGGTTAAGAAGGCCTTTATCATGCTTGCCTTCATTGCTCAGACCATTGAGCATAGGAGTTGAGACATCATGTTGAAGTTGTACAGGACGTTGGTGAGGCCACTTTTGGAGTACTGTTTACAGTTCTGTTCTCCCTGCTATGGGAAAGATATTATTAAATTGGAGAGTGTTCAAGAAAGATTTACAAGGATGTTGTCAGAATTGGAGTGTTTGAGTTCTAAGGAGAGGTTGGATAGGCTGGGACTTTTTCCACTGGAACATAGGAGGTTGAGAGATGCCTTACAGAAGTTTATAAAATCATGAGGGGCATGAGGGGCAAAAGGTGAATAGCAAAGGTCACTTCTCTAGGGTGGGGGAGTTCAAAATTAGGTGACATAGTTTTAAAATGAGAGGAGAAAGATTTAAAAGGGACCTGAGGAGCAATGTTTTCACACAGAGGGTGGTTCATATGTGGAATAAACTGTCAGAGGAAGTAGCAGATGCAGGGACAGTTACAACATTTAAAAGAAATTTGGATAGGTACTGCATGTTTCTAGCCCAACCAATGAAGAGTGCCAGAGAGAATGCCAAGAAACACCAGGCATACCTAAACATGAGGTGTCAACCACTGAAGCAACAACAGAGGATGACATGCATATAAAACAGCATAAACAGCAAGTAATCTAAGCATGTAGATCTGACATATCCAATCATGAATGGTGGGAGATGATTAAACAGGAGGAAGTTCCACAAATATCTCCAAGCTAGATGATGGGAGATCCCAGGACATCAGTGCAAGAGATAGTAGGAACTGCAGATGATGATATCAGGCTGAAGCATTTGTGACAATTTTCATCCAGAAAGGGGTTAGTGAATGGTCCATGACAGGCGCGAGCCTTCAGCCAATTCAATTCACTCCATGTGATATCAAGAAATAACTGAAGTCATTGGGTATGGGACTTGATAACATTCCAGTAATAGTCCTGAAAATTATGCTCCAGAACTTCTCATGTTTCTAGCCAAGCCATTCCAATCCAGCTACAACACGCACATCTTCCTGCTAATGTAGAAAATTGGCCAGTTATGCCTTGTACAGTCAAAACAGGACAAATCCAATTCAATCAATTACCACCCCATCTGCTCTCAATCATCAGTAAAGTTGTAGAAAGGGTCATCAACAGTGCTATCAAGCAACTCTGACATATCATTAATTTGTCCATTGACACTCAGTTTTGGTTCTGTCAGGGCTATTTAGTTGCTGGCCTCATTCCAGACTTTGTGCAAACATGGACAAAAGAGATGAATTCTACAGAGGAGGTGAGAGTGACTGTCTTTGAAATCAAAGTTGCATTTGACTTCAGCAGCACCAATGAGAATTGGGGTAAAACTTTCCACCAGTTGGAGTCATACCTAGCACAAAGGAGGTTAGCTGTGGTTGTATGAGGTCAGACGACACAGCTCCAGGATATTTCTGCAGATACATCTAAGGATAATGTTATTACATATCCTTGGCTCCCACATAAATTCAGATGTAAGGATGTTTTCTCATGAGTGCACAATGTTCAGCACCATTCACGACATATCAGATGCTGAAGCAGTCCCTGTACAAATTCAGCAAGACCTGAACAATATGCAAGCTTAACCTGATAACTGCAAATAACATTCACGCCACACAAGTGCCAATCAATGATCATCTTCAACAAGAGAGAATCTAATCACCTGCCCTTCACATTCAATGGCATTCACATTGATGGATCCCCACTGTCACTATCCTGCAGACTGCAACTGATCAGAAACTGGACTGGACCTGGCATATGTATGCTGAGGCTACAAGAGCAGGCTAGAAATTAGTAATTGTGCACCAAGTAACTCAGCTTCTGACTCTCAAAAGCCTGACTACCATCTACAAGGCACAAGTCATCAGTGTGATGGAATATTCCCAACTTACCTGGGTGAGTGCAACTCCAACAATTCCCAAGGAAGACTCCATTTGGAACAAAGCAGTCTAATTGATTTGCACTACCTCCATAAACATCCACTGCCTCTATCTCCACCACTCAAAAGCAGCCAGAGGTGTATTGCAGAAGTTCGCCAAGTCTCATTAGAAATAACAATCCAGACCATGATCACAGCTATCTAGGAGGACAAGGGCAGCACATACCACCACATGTTCCCCTCCAAACTACCCACCATTCTGATTTGGAAAGATATTGCTATTCCTTCAGTGCTGGTTGATCAAAACCCTGGAATGCACTCTCCAATGACATTGTGGTCACACCTGTAGCAAACAGACTGCAGTGGTTCGAGGAGACAGTTTAATACCATCTTCTCAAGGGCATTAGATTTGGGCAATAAATGAAAGCTCAGCCAGTGAAGCCCACATCCTGTGAGTGGATTTAAAAAAATGCACACACTTTTGGTCTGGAAGTTGCAGAAGCAGAACTTTATTACGAAAGTAACTTATTCCCTTAACCATTATGGGAAACTCACTGCTAGGAAAGAGAATATATTTGCTTCTAACCCCAGTCGAATTGCCTCTGAACTGCCCTGAAATAACCTAAAAGTAATCCATGATTATTATAAACTGAAAATAAGTAAATGGCATTCAATGTTTACTCCATCTGTTGTAAATCACTCTAGTCTAATAATTTTCCATTAACACTCCAGGGAGTCCCTAATCTATGACACATACTGGATTAAGTCACTGTTCTGGAAGGACTGTCCAACCTAGTTTTTTTTCCTAACAACCCTTAACAAAAGTAACCAACACTGATATGTTTCTATTTTAAAATGCAAAAACTAAAGGTTACCATTATATATCCATAAATTACACACTCTTCATCACTTTATTAAATTGATATAGTTCAACAATGTATAATCAGTCAATGGGTAATGTGATTTCTTGTACATTTACAAAAACAACTGAGATTTCAGGACTAAAGGCAATTTCTCTGGCAGAAATAACCTGTAAATTTGCCTATAGCTAGGAATTATAAAAACTTACTATACACCTCAATTCAACCAAATCATTACATGCAATTTAAAGGTGAGAATTTCCAGCTGGTTTGGCAGCATTCTAGGATGGGTTCTGCAGTCCATCACATAATATGTCCTTCAAAGGAATGTTGGTCAAGGTCAGATAAAGTCTGAGAGAGAAAAAAAGGTGCTGATAATTTTTAATCTTCTGTAGTTCACATTTATAGGGGTGGGAAAGTGATGCTTTCTGTTAAACCAACATCTGGAATCATACTTCTTCTTGAACTAATGGACAGGAGTTTGTATTGTTGGATTTGCTCTCATTTTCAGAACTGGCTGACATTTTTATTCTTTAAAATTTATTGTTATTCCTGGTTCTGGCCTGGTCAGTATAAACTACTGAAACCTGCACAACCAGTGTCTAAACTTGCTTGTCTAGATGAAGTCAGCATTTCCTAACAAAGTGGAAGATTTACACTCAGATGATATATAAAACACCCTGCCTTTCAGTTTGATGTTAAGTATCTCCAGTGTGGTTTCTGGACCATTGAAAACGTGATGATAAAAATCAAATTAAATTCTTGAAAGAGAACTTACATTTCTTATGTTGCATATGTTTAAAAGTGCTATTCTGTAAACCGTAGCCAATTTTTTGTAATTGTTCTGTCTTTGTTCAATGTCAAAAAAATTATACATATTTTCAGTATGTTTCTGTTGCTTAAGCATGCTACTTCTTGAACATATTCATAACTGCAAATATTAAAATCATAAACTTCTATCATCAGTATTTCATTTATAAATGTTTAGCGGAAAAATCAATGAGCAATTTGTACTCGTGTCAATTGAAAAATATTTGTTTTTCACATATCATGCAGTGTTGTGATCCCAACTGATGGTAGCGACAAGTCAGATCCCAGAATGAGACATGGCTTGATAGACCATACATTTTTCTTTTGTATATTGCGATTTTCGGACAAGAAGGTGCCAATTTAATTTTAATGAAAGAGCCTAAAAGCTTTTTGCGTGCAAAAGAAAAACAGCACTATATTACACTATATAAACAACTATTTGAAATAGTCTGATTACAAATCTCAGAAAGAAGGTTTCAACCCTTTTAATCCTTAATGAACCTTACAGACATGCAAGCTCTTGTGAAGGGTCACCTCTATCTCTATGCTAATGCTCTTTTTTCAGCTAGTATTGATGTAACAGCTGTACTGAATTTCCTTTTTGGCAACAATGAAGACAACAGAGAGATATAAAACAAGCTGCTAGCCTGCTAATTGTATTGTTTGCTATTTGCTATCATAGTGTTTTACATTGTTGTACAGAGATGAAATGACCCCCTTTCCCCCTCTCATATACTGAGTTGGAGATATTTTTTATGTGTTCTCCAGTGAGATCACTTATATTCAGGGAGCATGATATTAGCAGTCAATAGATGACACGGTAGCCATGGTGCTAATAAATACTATCCAAATGTTAATACATAGATAGTTGTTGGTTCTAGACTTATTCCTCTAGGAATAGCCTAGGGAATTTTGATTGTGAACACAACACACAACACTCTCACATTTCAGGTTTTCTATAAGGCAATATAATTGGAAAAATACTCATGCATTTTCTGATCACTATAATGTTTGAATACAACACAGCAGAAGAATCTTTGTCTTATTGCTGCTTAATATCAAGGTCCCTAAACACAAAGCAATGTGAGTATCATTGGAAATCAGTCTGCACTGTAAATTACATTTTTTAATGAAGGAGATACTTGGGCTCAGAATATATTACAATGAAGCTTTTTGATCCTCCTTCACTGGAGGGAAAAATTTTCAGCAAAATCAAAGACTCATGGGGATAAAAATAATGCTTTAACAGGCACATAGATAATAAATTGTAGTTTATGAGCCAATTAGCATGTTTATTAAAATATTAATCTCTCTCTAGAAACATGTATAAAACAATTAAATTATCATTATCACTAAGTGGACATACTTCCATTTATATATCGATTTTCACTTTGTTTAAGAAATAGTACTCCATGCAATAGCACATATTGGTTCGTTTGTTTTTCTTGTTTTATTCAGATTACAATGTCCTTTTTTACTTTCTGTGAGAATTTTGTCCAATGCGTGTTCAACAGTATAGATAAAATATAGAATTTAAATATTCTTGAATAAGCTGATAGCCACTAAACTGAGAGTAAAACATGCAATTGGAAATAAAATTACACAAAAGAGAAAGGGAACCTATATTTGCAATTATTGTTAGTTTATAAGTCTTCCTTTTATTCAGATAATCAATAAATATAGTTTCTGGATAATCTCACAACAGAGAGGGAATGTGTTCAAGTACTGGATGTGTCATCATCGCTCATCATGATCAGATCAATGGCTTTTTGACTTCAGCAGGTTTTCAAGACTAGCTGGTTTCCACTAAGATTTGCAATAGTTTCTGTGAAGGCTGATTCAAACACAGTTTATCATCTTAGCAAGACCTGACCCAAGGTACGAATGAGTACAGTGCCCATGTCAGCTAAAGAATCTGTATTTTTTTTCCTCCAGGAACAGTATAGAACACAGAAACTGAATCCACAATCAAATTGCAAACCCGTTTTAAAACAAATCAATGTACTTCATTGCATGGAAGCAAACTATTCCTTGCAGAAAACAGTCTGTTTATCAACAGCTCACATTTAACACGTCAGCATAAGTGGAACCTGCAGAGAGGAGACGATTTGCTACATTAGTTTGGATTTTTGTTATGTGACAACCTAACTATTTTGCCTTACTGCACATGCATGATGAATATCTGCGCTAGTGCTCTGGCTTTCTCCTCATCGCTCAATGTCCCACTGTTGCACTCAATCATGAATTCTTCCATCAGCTACTTGTCAGCTCAGATGCCAAACAGTGGCTCATCAGAACACAATACATCAGAAAATGTATCCTGTGTGATGTGATAGCTGGTTACAGAATAGAGAGTAACATGGCCTTGAATTGAGACTATGGAATGAGACAAGTGACTAACTCGCTCAGAAGTTCAGACTATAACAATATTTCACCATAAGAAGTTATAGAGAAAATTTTATAATCAGCAATATCGATGCTAGCATGATGTTTGATGTGATTTATTTTGCCCGACCACGAAAGGTTATTTGATTTCATGATGCACTCTGCTTGTTTTTTTTATCATTTCAATATTCAATAAAAATCTGGATGAACATCTATCCATCAAGGTTTAAACGATTGTTACTTAGATATAAACACTATCATAGCAAATAGCTTTGGGGCGAAGTGTCACTTAGTGATGGTAACTAAATTCATCCAATCAAATTAACACATAACATACAAATGCTTTTAATTGGCTTTTCCTCATGGTAACCTCTCACTATCCAAAGTTACCTTACTAAATACCTGAGGCATTAAAAGATGTTATATCACACTTCCACAATGCCATCAACTAAATAGCTCTATCATTGTAGTTGCAGGGTAAAAGCCATCATGTTGGTGAGTTTATGATAAAATGACAGCTATGCTGTAAGCAGAAAAGTATTATATTTGAATCTCACAACTGATGGAAATGAAACACAATGACACAGACATTGCAATGGTAATGATAATGATACTGTTAGATTTCCTAGATATTACTTCTGTGAAGTAGACAGAAACTTTGGTACTCCACACAGGCACAGAATAATGTGGAAATCCAAGGGCTAGTGTCAAAGACTTTATTTATTGGTCTCCACTCCATGCTTTTAAAATCACTAAGCAACCAGTGAAGTTACAATAGCATCCATTCTTACACTATTAACCTGTTTGTAAAAAACCATGAAAAAGTTACATCCCATTGAATGAGATGCAACTGGCTTTATAAACATCTGAAATCACACGACACCAGGTTACAGTCCAACAGGTTTATTTGAAAACACAAGTTTTCAGAGCCTGAAGAAGGAGAGAGGCTCTGAAAGCTTGCGTTTTGAAATAAACCTGTTGGACTATAAACTGGTGTTGTGTGATTTCTAACCATGTCCACCCCAGTCCAACACTGGAACCGCCACATCATGGTTTTATAAACACATACTAGCTTCATAATTTTGCTCAACACACTCGGTTGCCCTGAAAGCTACTTTAATATTTGTTGAATGTTAAATTTCCCTAGTATGAAAAGAAACCACATGACTTTAAAAATATGATTTTAAACTCTTATTATCAGAAACCTGAAACAAGAACAGAAATTGCTGGAGAAATTCAGCAGATCTGGCAACATCAGTGGAGAGAGAAATAAAGTTAACGTTTTGGGTCAGGTATGAATCTTAAGGACTTGAAGCAACAATTCTGTTTCTCCCTGCACAGATGTTACCAGGGTTGCTGAGTTTTTCCAGCATAGAGAGAAAAGCAGAATTAATGTTTCCAGTCCTGAATGTGGTCTATTGCATCCGCTGCTCCCGATGTGGCCTCCTCTACATCGGTGAGATCAAGCGGAGGCTCGGAGACCACTTTGTAGAGTGCCTGCACTCGGTTCACGGCAAACAGCAACACCTTCCAGTCGCGAACCACTTCAGCTCCCCCTCTCATTCCCTGGATGACATGTCCATCCTGGGTCTCCTCCAGTATCACAATGATGCCACCCAGAAACTGGAGGAGCAGCATCTCATATTCCACCTTGGAACCCTACAACCGAATGGTCTCAATGTGGACTTTACCAGCTTCAAAATCTCCCCACCCCCAGCCTCATCCCATGACCAACCCTCCCTCTCACCCCCACCTCCTTGACCTGTCTGTCTTCTCTCCCACCTATCCGCTCCTCCCACCTCACTGACCAATCCCCATAACTGCCTACCAGCACTCACGTATCGCCATCCCACCTACCTTCCCTAGCCCCTCTCATCCCTGCCTCCTTGACCTGTCCATCTTCTCTCCTGCCTATCTCCCTCTCATCTCCGCCTCCTTGACCTGTCCATCTTCTCCCCCACCCCTCTCACCTCACTGACCAATCCCCACCACTGCCTCACCTATCACCATCCCACCTAACTTCCCCAGCCCCACCCCTCCTCTCTCTATTTATTTCAGAGCTCCCCTCCCCCTCCCCATTTTTGAAGAAGGGTCCCGACCCAAAACATCAGCTTTCCTGCTCCTCTGATGCTACCTGGCCTGCTGTGTTCTTCCAGGTCCACACTGTGTCATCTCTGACTCCAGCATCGGCAGTTCTTACTTTGTCTACGTGTTTATAAAGCCAGTTGCATCTTATTCAACAGATTCTGTATTTGTTCCACTCTTCCAGCATCCACAATATTTTGCCTTTACTAACACAGTAATGATGATCTAATTGTCCTTTATCCAAGCAGTCTGATTGTGTTTCATTCTGTTCTTAATATTCAAATGACTTCTGTGCATCTCAAGGGGAGGTAATGGACTAGTTGCATTATTGTTGGACTGTTAATTTAGAGATCCAAATGATGCTGTGGGGATCTGGGTTCAAATCCTGCCCCTGCAGATGGTGAAATTTGAATTCAATAAAAATCTGGAATTAAGAGTCTAATGATGACCATGGATCAATTGTCAGTAAAAACCCATCTGCTTCACTAATGTCCTTTAGGGAGGGAAACTGCCATCCTTACCTGGCCTAGCCTATGTGTGACTCCAGACCCACAGCGATGTGGTTGACGATTGACTGCCCTTTGGGCAATTGGAATGGACAATAAATGCTGGCCTAGTGAATGATTCCATTATCCCATGATTCAATTAAAACAGTCTATTTTCTATTTCTTATTTTTAGTGGCATATACTTTGCTACTAACAATCATGTTACTAATTTTCCTTTGCCTCCAAACAAAGGTAGATTGTAATGTAACATAATAATCTCAGGATTACTACATAAATCATGAGCACATTAGGATGGGTAAATAAGATTAGAGAGCTAAATCAAAAACAGAAAATATTGGAGAAATTCAGCAGGTCTGGCAGCACCTGTAAAGAGAAAAGTGATAGAGGGCTTGGTGACGTGGTGCGAAGAGAACAACTTTCCCTCAACATCGGCAAAACTAAAGAACTAATCATTGACTTCAGAAAGAAAGGAAGAGAACACGCCCCCATCTACATCAATAGAACTGAGGTTGAGAGGGTGGAGATCGTCAAGTTCCTTGGAGTGATGATAATCAACAACCTGCCCTGGACTTCCCACATAGATGCGAGGGTCAAGAAGGTACAATAACACGTCTTCTTCCTCAGGTGGCTCAGGAAATTTGTAATGTCCATAAGGATCCTCACCAACTTCTACAAATGCACAATTGAAAGCATGCTGTCTTGGTGTGTAATGGCCTGGTATGGCATGTGCTCTGCCCAGGACCGTAAGAAACTATAGGAGGTGGTGTGCACAGTCCAAACCATCACAGAAGCCAACCTTCCATCCATGGACTCCATTTACATGGTTGATGGTGCAGAAAGGCTGCCAATGTCATCAAAGATCTATCGCACCCCAGTAATGATCTCCGACAACCTCTTCCATCAGGCAGAAGATACAGAAGCCTGAACATACGCTCCAGCAGGTTTAGGAATAGCTTCTTCCTGACCATTATCAGGCTGATGAATGGACTCTCTAGCATCAAATAATGTTGATCTTGCTAACATTGATCCTGCCTAGCGCATGCCCAATGTAATCTGTATGCCTCTGTCTGAGTCTTTTTGATCTGTATGTCTTTGCTTACAATGATTTGCCAGTACTGCTCATAAATAAAGCTTTTCACTGGACTTCGGTACATGAGACAATAAATAAATAAATCACACAATCAATCAAAAACAAAGTTAACATTTTGGGTTCAGTGAAACTTCTGGACTCAAAACATTGACTTTGTTTTTCGCACTACAAATGCTGCCAGACCTGTTGAGTTTCTCCAGTGCTTGCTGTTGTTGGTTCGGATTTTCAGTATCTGCAGTTTCTTGTTCTATCTTGGCTCAAAGAGTGGTGTGAGAGAAATTTATTTAAATTCATAGTGCACTGGCCACATTATGGGGAAAAGTGGCAGCCATACAGTAAGGATGACTTTCATCTGAATCGTGTTGGAACCAGCATTCCAGCAAGATATAGTGTAAAAAAAGTTCCATTCCCAGAAATGGTGAAAATAATGGCAAGCATGATAAATTAATTAATTAATCCAAAAACTTGATTCTCACCATTAAGCTAAGCTTCCTCAATGAAGGCCTCCCTCTTCAGAAAGCAAGATGAACTTCTCACCATCTCGTCAATTAACATTTCTGTCACACAAGTACCTGACAATGACTATCTCCAACAAGGGAGAATGTAACCATTGCTCCCTGACGTTCAATGACAATTCTATTTCTGAAAAATCCACTACCAACATTTTCAGAACATTAACTGGACTAGCCGCATAAATACTGTGACTACAAAAGCAGGTCAGATCGAAGAGTCCTGCAGCAACTATCTCACTTTCTGACTTCCCAATATCTATTCACCATTTACAAGGCACAAGACAATGGTACACTGGAATATTTCCCACTTCCTGCAGAAATGCAGCTCTAACAATACTCATGGATCTTGAAACCATTCAAAACAAAGTAGGCGGCTTGATTGGAATCACAGTCACAAACATCCACTTCCTCCACCACGATCAGTCAATGGCAGCAGTGTGTGTTATTTACAAGACACACTGCTGATGTTCACTAAGGCTTCTCAGACAGCACATTCCAAATCCATAACCACCACCATTTTGAAGGACAAGGGCAGCAGGTACACCGCCACCTGCAATTTCACCTCCAATCCACCATCCTGACTTCAAACTATTTCATCATTCTTTCCATGTCATCAGTTCATGATCTTGGCACTGCTTTTCTAATAGTAATGCAGTTGTACCTATAGCAAATGGATTGCAGTGGTTCAAGAAAGCAGCTCACCACCATGTTCTGAAGGGCAGTTAGGAATGGGCAATAACTGTAGGCCCCACCTGTGCAGACCACATCCTCATGGATGAAAAATAAATAACTTACCAAAATTAAGTTTGTCTCCCCAACTAACTTCTGCCAATAAAGATATTTGACACTTAAGAAAATTGAATACATTATAGCAAGCATATAGCTGTCAACTGGCCTTCTGCCTTCAGTGTGGGTGAATACATAGCTTTGGCTTCCTTTGGTAAAATCTTCTTAATGTCCATTGTCTCCAATTTCACTGTAATCTCTACAGCTGCAGCAGGCCCCTCCATGGGGACTAAGGCAAAATGTATCCCTACTCTATCACAGAATCCAGCTGAGGAATCTTAATACTCCAATGTTTGTTTCACAATGCCAGCTTAGCACACAGGGGTTTCCAGGGCTTTTGTCTCAAAATATCATATTTGTGCAGGATGCAGCTTGTAGCTGTTTAGAAAACTTTAGCACAGAAGTCAAGGGAGTTGCACGTAGCTGTCAGAAACAGTGAAGTGTCAACATGTGGTTGAAAGGCACAGTACTCTATCGACATCACTGTGTATGTGTCTTGGCATATGTGACAACACAATGCATGTGTGTGAAGAGCATGGTGATGTGAATATAGGACATGGGAAGTATGCTTAGTGAGGCACTAGGTGAATTATAGACAATCAGGGGATATTGTCACACTCAGTGTAAAAACTTGGTCAACTCGAGTTCAGAGGATTGGCCACAGTCAGTCAGGTAGTTGGTCCAATTCAAGTCTGGAGATTGGTGTTGCTTCAGTCCAGATCTTGGGCCATGGGCGATCTTTGAAATTAAGTAAAATCCATACAGTCAGGGCACGGACCACTATTGGTTGGCAATGTTCTGCAAATTCCATCTGAGGGATGGGCCATGGTCATTCTGGGAGGCGTGTTGTACATAAACCAAGTGCTTGTCATGGCCATTATTGAAGCAGCAGGAAGCTCTATTCTAGGGATTAGCCTGGTGGTTTTGGCAAGCTGAGCAAATGATCAGAATGCTAAGGGTCAATTGAATACAGTAGAGTGGATTTGGTTGGATAGTGGGTGAGTGGCTGGTCTCTAATGAGGGGTAGGGGGCAAGGGAATTCAGGATCACTCTGGTCTTGAGAATTCAGTTCTAATATGAACACCTCAATAATGAGGGACTCTGGTGGTAAAATGGGGACATTGATGGCAATACAAAGGTCAGGGAAACATGGATCACAACCAGGTGGAGAGGTGAAGAATTGAAGGGGTACCACAGGTTACAGGGAGAACGCTGCAGTGAGTGGAATGACTAACCATCATTATTTTGACCTCAAAATCAACTATGCAACAAGCTTTCAATGTAAACGAGGCTGCATCCAAAGGAGGAAGAGTTAGTAATGTGTTTTGTGGAAAGAGTGGAGTTTGTAACTGGATTGTGAAGCCAATTGAGGGGCTACAACAATAACCAGGAATCTAGTGATTACACGATGATAACAATCTACCTTTAATCCCACTTAAGCAGCATGGATGAGAAACTTCAGTCACAGGAAAAGATTGGAAAAATTGGAACTTTTTTTCTTGGAGAGAAAGCTAAGAAGAGATTTGATAGAAATTTTCAAAATTGTGAGGTATCTGGACAGGGTAGATAGGGAGAAACTTATCACTGATAAATGGATCAAGAATCAGAAGACACATTTTTAAAGTGTCATGAAAATATGATATGAGAAAATAAATTTTTCACGTAGCAAATAGTTAGGGTAAGGAATACATTGCCTGGAAGAGAAGTAGAAGCAGGTCCAGCTGAGACATTCAAGAGGACTTTGGATGAATATTTACACAGAAACAAGACTATGTACAAGATTATGAGAAAAGGCAGGAATTGACAATAAGTTAAAACTCTCAAAGAGCTAACGCAGACATGATGGGCCAAATGTACAGTGACAAATTAGTGATACTGTGATATCAACGTAGTTTACGCTATACAGTTGTGGCATGATCTCGTGAGACACTGAGTAACAGTATATTATGATGTTATTGGCACCTTCCAGGCTACCAATAGTCAATGGAGCAATGGACATTGGAGCAATAGGGAAGAGCACATTCAATTAAACACTCATCTTCCCCATTCGGGATGACACAGAGTTTCATTACAAGAGTTACATAAAGCTATAATGTAGATGATTAATGATCAAGAAGGCTAATGGAATGCTGTCCTTTATTACAAGAGAATTTGAACATAAAACTACGGATGTTATACTTCGGTTGATTAGGGCATTGGTGAGACCACATGGCCCATAGCTATGAATGTTATGGCATTTCAAATACTCATTCAAGGACTTCTTAAAGATTGTATTACCCTCCATAATCCTCCCAGGCAGTGCATTCTAGACCCCTAATACCCTCTAGGTGAAAATTCATTTCCTCAACTCCCCTCTAAACCTCCTGCCTCTCATCTTAAAAATATGCTGTCTTGTTATCGACTCTTCATCTAAGGAGAACAGCTGTTTTCTATCCACTCTGTCCATGCCCTTCATAACCTTATATACTTTGATCAGGAGCCCCTCAAAAGTCTCTTCTCCAAAGAAAACAACCCGAGCATATCCAGCCTCTCTTTGTAGCTAAAACACACAATCCCAGGCAATCCCCTCCATCGCAATTACATCCTTCCTATAGTGTGGAGACCAGAACTGCACACAGTACTCCAGCTGTGGCCCAACCAAAGTTCTGTACAGCTCCAAAATAAACTCCCTGTTCTTGTAATCTATGCAACGATTGATAAAGGTGAGTGTCTCATAAGCCTTATTAACTACCTTATTAACCTGCCCTGCCATCTTCAGGGATCCGTGTACAAACATTCTAAGATCCCTCTGTACCTCTGAGCTTCATAATGTCTTACTGTTCATCTAGTACTCCCTTCCAAAGTGAATTATCACAATTATCAGTGGTAAATTCCATTTACATCTGATTTGCCCATCTGACGAATACATTTATATCCTCCAGCAACCTAAGACCTTCATCCTCACTGTCAATAATTAGACCAATCTTCTTGTCATTCATTAACTTGCTTATTATTTGTCTCACTTTCTCATCTACATCATTTTTATATATATCACAAACAAAAAGGGACCCAAAACTGATGCCTGTGGTACGCCACTGGATATCATACTCCAGTCACACCAACTGTATTCTGCCATTACCCTGTCACCTACCATTAAGCCAATTTTGGTCCAACTTGCCAAGTTACTATAGATCCCAGATAACACGGTGTACAGCTGGATAAACACAGCAGGCAAAGCAGCATCAGAGGAGCAGGAAAGCTGACGTTTCGGGTCTAGACCCTTCTTCAGAAAGGTCTAGACCCAAAACATCAGCTTTCCTGCTCCTCTGATGCTGCTTGGCCTGCTGCATTCATCCAGCTCTACACCGTGTTATCTCAGATTCTCCAGCATCGGCAGTTCCTACTGTGGATCCCATGTGTTTTTACCATCTTTATCAGTCTCCCATGTGGAACCTTGTCAAAGGGTTTTCTGAAATCCATATCAACTATACCAACTGTGCTACCCTCATGTACATGCTTGGTCATTTCCTTGAAAACCATGATTGTTTCTTTTTATTATCTGTCACCACAGTCAATACAGTGTACTGGACAATCAGTCACTCCTATTTAGTTTTGTAAGCGGATCAAGGGCTATTTGGAGAAGGTATGAAAATAAGGCTGAGAAACATATCAAGCATGATCAAATGGCAGAGCAGACTGAACGGGCTGTACAGTGGAATTCTGCTCCTATATCTTATTGTCTTATGGCCTAAAATGTTCACCTCTTTATCCTACACACAATGCTTAGATAATATGGGAGTTGGGGTGATGAGAAAAGTTCTCATCATTTCTACCACATGTACAATCTTCTACTGTATGTACTGTGTGTAATGTATTGGGGAGGTGATGGCTTAGTAGTATTATCACTGGACTGTTAATACGGAGACTCAGCTAATGTTCTGGGGACCTGGATTTGAATCCTGTCACAGCAGATGGTGTAATTTGAATTCACTAAATATGTGGAATTAAGAGTATAATGATGGCAATGAATCCATTTCCAATTGTTGGAAAATCCCATCTAGTTTACTAATGTCCTTTAGGGAAGGAAACTGCCATCCTTATCGGGTCTGGCCTACATGTGACTCCAGGCCCACAGCAATGTGGTTGATTTTAACTGCTCTCTGGGCAGTTAGGGATGAACAATAAATGTTGGCCGAGTCAGCAACACCCTCATCCCATGAATGCACAAAAAAAATGCGCACTAAGAGGCTTTAGCAGTGTACATCTTGTTAGCCAGAGGTTACAGAGAGATAGAGAGAGAGAGAAAAAAACGTACAAGTTGCTGACTTCGCTGCCTGTGGAGACATTACCCAGAGGCTGCAGAAAGATAAGAGAGAGAGACAGGGGTGCTAGCCGCTGACATCGCTAACAGGAGGTACTGAATGCAAAGGTGCTGATGTGAAGAAAGCAGCAGCTTTTGAACTAAAAATGACCTGTGCCAGGTGCTAGTTTGAGCTGATTTAAACCGATTTGAATTAACTAAGTTCTGCAAAAAATAAGAAAGTTGAGGTAATCCTTATTTGAGCAGGAAATGAGGTATTGCTACCTAAGTCTCTGGGCCAGGGCCAATAAGGTAAAGGCATGCAATAAGTGAATTAGCCTGAGCCAACAGGAAGACGACAGCATGACTTGGGAAAGATAAGAGAAAGAATAAAAAGACGACCTTCGGGGGCATGCAGGCAGTGACAACTCCAGCGACCAACCATTGCAGAAGCAGACCCTAGCTCAAGGATGTGGTGACGACACTGAGTGTAGCGCTCGGCCAGCATCAGCCCTCATTAGCAGCAGCAGCAGCTATCCTGATCGGGTATTAGCTTTTATATTCTGTGA
>NC_063338.1:69379016-69520332 GCF_021869965.1 Rhincodon typus
CTAGGCCCGAAACGTCAGCCTCTCTGCTCCTATGATGCTGCTTGGCCTGCTGTGTTCATCCAGCCCTGCACCTTGTTGTCTAGGAAGAAGACAGCATGACATGAGAGAAATAAGAGAAAGAATAAAAAGAAGGCCCTCAGGGCATGCAGCCAGCGAACACTCTGGGGAGCAACCATTGCAGAAGCAGACCCTACATCAAGGACATGGTGACGGCAAGGAGTGCAGCACCAGGCCAGCATCAGCCCTCGTCAGCAGCAACAGCAGCAGCTATCCTGATCGGGTAATAGTTTTTACATTCTGTGATTACTTGGGGAGTGTCAGAGGACTCTAGTACGTGTATAAGTAGGTCCTAGTTCAGTTTGTGGGAAAATAAGGTCTAGTTTTGTGATAAAAACATTTAAGCAGCACGTGTCTTGTTTAATACACTAGTAAAGTAATTTGTGAGCTTGTGAGAACTGACTCTTCTCCTCTCTGTATAAGCCAATAGCTGGAGCTGTTGTTCTCTGGGCTCCCGACAACAAAATGAATTAGACCAACGATGTGCAAGCTCCCTGTAGAGGAATCCATTGGCCTCCTTGTCAGGGCCTTCATATTCCTACATGTTGAGGGCAGTGCATGAATGTTATGCCTATATGATTACTGCAACTGCTGAATGATCATGTGAATGAGGAACTATTTTGTTTCTGATGATGCTCACATCGGCACATTGGATCACTATTGGATCTAGGCTCAGAAGCTGCTGTCAACACTGTTATCCACTGCACTAAGAATGTCTACAGGAATGGATGAGGCACGTATGTGTCCGGAAGCCCAGAACCAGCATCAAGCTCCAGCAAATGTGGATCAGCGTCTGAATGCAGAGTTTCCAGCCACAGAAGTCCATATGATGGAGCAAAGATGCAGGACAAGTACAATCACTCATCTTTTGTGGAATGCCATGTAGATGAGAATGAGGCAGGGTCACTCTACTCTCTTTGGAGCTGGAGGTCAGAACACCGTGTCAGGATTTCAGTGTATCTGCAATTCAACAAGCTCTTGGCACTGGGCCAAGACGGTCATAAGTTGTCACCTCTACATCAGGCTTCCATTGGGCCATAGGACTCATTCTTGTGCAGCATTCATTGCACCTCCAAAAGTGAGCAAGTAAGTTGATTTCTAAGTCTGGGTAATAGAATTCTGTCTGATCATATGGATTATACATCAGGGCTATTGCGTTTTCTTTTTGTTTTGCTTGAGGCACAATTCTGTTCACTAAAGTGAGTACTCAAAGGGCTGCAAAATGAATATTTTTCTATTTTTCATAAAAATCAGGTTTTCCAAATTAAATATGACATGCATCAGACAGAAACCTCAGCTCTTTATCTGACAATGATCCTATGTCTTCTGTTGAACAGATGGACTGTGCTGCTCTAAAGATTTTTAAAAAGGGCATGCACTGATGGAATATGCATTAAGCAATGAGTTACCCTGAAAATGTGCTAATTATGATATAAGTGCCTCATGCTATGATACGCTTGGTAGGTTCTGCTCATATTCCTGACCACTTGGGACCACCAACTGATTCTCAAGCTCCACCAGTCCCAGGGTCACCATAAAAGGTAATGATCTAATCAATGCGGGCAAAGTCTCCAATTTACTTGTCTGTTGGAATCAAGTTAACAGAAAACACTGACCAGGATCTGTATTTAACAAGAAATAATGTGTATTACAAATAAATAAATTCTAATCATAAGTAAACAGCTATCAATTATCAATATATTGCTCCAATAGTTAAAATTCTGAACATTTTTCCAAACCTCTAGACAAAGGCAAACAAAGAAGATATTGCTTTTAAGGGTGGAGGAGAATAAAGAACTGAGAACCACAGATCAACAACACCAGTTCACAGGATTTACTGAAGTGATCCTCTGACTTGCCAGAACTTTGTGTTCTTTAATTTCTTTTTTTTCCAGGCTTTTTCACTTCTTCACAGGAGACACAGGGTAATTGGTACTCTAACTATAGTCTCTTATTTGGTGGTTAAAGTCAACAATCTCCATCAACTTGTAGGAGAAGATAGTTGCCTTTCTTTTGGCTTTAGGTATTTTTACCGCAGAGAGGGAAAAAACCTGACCTTTCAGAGGTCTAAAGGCTTCTCACTGTATTGTTCACACCTACAAACGCTTGAGCTACTCAGGAACCAATTGGAGAGTTGTCATCAGGCTGATGACCTTCAGCATCTATTACTGGTTACAATTATACAAACCAATCAGCTACTTGTTGACAGCCAATTCACAAAAATCTACTCCATTGCTTGAACAAAGCAGTAGTGTAAACACACACATATACACAATGATTTTGACTGACTTGTTTTTGCAAGTGTAGTCATTCCTTCCACAATAATTGTTTTAAAAGTCTTTTTTTTTTTCATTTTAGTTCTCAATCACAAGTACAGTAAATAAAATGATACGGTCTTTACAAGTTGTAGTAATTTGTTCTTCATTTATAGATCTTTGAAAATTTTTAGTGATTTTACCGATTTCATTTTTTTTAAACAATGATAAAGATATGATAATGAAGTTAAGGTGAAATAAGTATTCTTGCCAATTGGCAGTTGGGGAATACTTCAATATTACAATCACACATTAACCTTTGCACACTTCATTGGATTTAGTCTAAGAGTTCAGCCATATAATAATCATTTTTGAACACTTAATTGTCTGCGGTACCTCCAGTATCTTAAGCAAAATGCTAACTATTTGAAGGTGTGCCTCTCATCCTATTGGCAAAAGCCAAAAAATTAGCAGGTGATATTCATTCCTCAAATAGAGATGAAAAGTCCCTTTGCAAAATGCAAATTACATGTCACACGTAAGTTTAAAACCCATTGTGCAAAACTGTTTAGCCAATGCTGAGCCAATGTTGTGAGTGTGAATTAGCCAGATCCCACCAATATGATTAACTTGATCTGGGGGCATGGCCAATTGGGATTGACTTCCATTGAAAAGCTTTTAAACATTACAGACACTCTCAAATTGCGCTGGATAGAATTTGTACCTGAAATTCCATAATTTCTGGCATTCAATTGGCTGGGAATTGGAAAAATTATACAACCAAACAGAAACTCCTGGCTCTGCTATTCTATATTTCATAAATAGATGTCCTATAGATTATTTTCAATCTCTTATTTGTGAAATGTTGAAAACTAGTTAGGGTTACACTTTCTTTTCTTGAACCTCCTCAGTTCATTCCCACTGGCTATTTATAATGAAGCCAAGATCGATAAGCAGTTTTTCATTTTTATTGCTGTTGCAACATCCTAAGTTAATAACCATAAGTTAATATAAAACAATCTTCATATTGCAGAAATTGTGCAAAATAAGCATATTTTATAATCCAAATTGCTCTTCCACACTCCTTTGTATTGATTACTGATTGAAATAACTCTCGTAAATGAATTGCATCGCCAATATAATTTCCCCACAGTCATTTAAGAATACACTTTCATTGGTATGAGTAGTAAGTCCTGTATTTATTTCCTATCCCAAATGGCCCTTCAGTTGATAATGATAGGCTTCATTCTTGAATCTGCAGTCCATGTAGAGTTAGTGCACCCACAATGCTGTCAGGGATGAAGTTCCAACATTTTGACCCAGTGATAGTGAAAGAACAATGTTATGGGATGAAATATTTCCAGGTACTGAATGATGTGGGTATTGACAAGAAATTTTGGCAAATCAGGTGAGATTGGCAGTGAGGATCTTCTGAAAGGAATGTCTCAGTTTCCAACCCAGCCTTGAATGGTGAGATTGGACTTTTGCTATTAAGTAGTAACAGGCTTATTTGGAGGCATCAGCATGTAATTACATCTTACTCAATTTCACCTGATTTATGTACAGTTTTCCATTCTCTGACCCACTGTTAGACAGCAACAATTGTGAAAGTCAGAGTGGTTGTTTGGCATCCCCAGTTTGCTGCTGGCTCCTCCAGACTTCCATTTTGGAAATTAGTCATGAACATCTCAAGATATGCTCCGTGGGAAGCAACCACACACATCTCTATCCATCCATGGACCTTGGTATTGTATATGTACCAGCATTACCACGGGGTTATTGCATATCTCAGATCCACTTTCAACATGATTCTGCACTTCAATGCTGACTTTGGAGCACACTAGCACCTTTCATTGCAACTCTGCTGCACAATGGGGTCAGTCAGCCATCTCAAGGATTTTTGCTATCACTCACAGTGCAGCATCCCTGTCATGCCTTGCCTTGCCTTTTGTGTGCTTTGTCCCCTTAGTCAGACCTTAAGCAAGAAACGTAGAAAATAGGAGCAAGATTGGTCACTCAGCCCTTTGAGCTTGCTCTGCCATGGCTGATCATGCAGTTCAATACCCTGTTCCTGTTTTGTCTCCACAATCTTTGATGCATTTACCCCTAAGAACTACATTTAACTCTTTCTTGGAAACATTCAACCTTTGATGCATTTATCCCTAAGAACTACATTTAACTCTTTCTTGGAAACATTCAATTTGTTGGCCTCAATAACATTCTATAGCAGAGAATTCCAGAGGTTCACCATTCTCTGGGTGAAGATATTTCTCCTTATCTCAGTCTTAAATGGCCTACTAAATTCTTATGGGTATCCTTATACTGTGGCCCATGGTTCTGGACTTCCCAGTCATTGAGAATATACTTCCTGCATTTTCTCTGTCCAGTTCAGTTGAACTTTATAGGTTTCTGTAAGATCACTTGTTATTCTTCTAAACTCCAGTGAATATCAAAATAACCAAACCAGTCTCTCCTTATTCATCAGTCCCAACAGTCCAGACCTCAGTCTGCTAAGCCTTCACAGCACTATCTCCATAACCAAAATATCTTTCCTCAGGTAAAGAGACCAAAACTGCACACAATACTCTTGGTGTGGTCTCACAAAGGCAATGTACAACTGCAGTAAGACATCATGGTGCTGTACTTAAATTCTCTCACTATGAAGGCCAATATACCATTTGCCTCCTTCACTGACTTCCGCACCTTTATGCTTACTTTCAGCAACTGTTGAACAAGGATATCATGGTCTTGATGAAGCTCCCCCTTTCCCAATCTAATGCCATTAATCTGCTTTCCAGTTTTTGCTACCAAAATGAATAACCTCATATTTATCCACATTATATTGATCAACCATGTGTTAGCTCACTTATTTAACTTGTCCAAATCACACTGAAACATTTTTTTATCCCATTCACAACTTACCCTCCAATGAAGTTTTGTGTTACCTGCAAACTAGAGATATTACATTTAGTTCCCTCGTCTAAATGATTAAACTATAGTAAATAACTGGTGTCCAAGAATTGATTCCCCGTACCACAATAGTCATTGTCTGCCAGTCAGAAAAACATCTGCTTAATCTTATTTTTTCTTTCCTGTCTGCTGACCAATTCTCTACTCATGTCAGTACACTACTCCCAATCCCATGCACTTTAATTTTGCATGCAAATCTCTGTGCGGGACCTAATTGAAAGCTTGCTGAAAGTCCAAGTAAACCACATCCACTGGCTCCCGCTTATCAACTCTACCAGATACACCTTCGAAAAATTCCAGTATTTGTAAAGCAAGATTTTCCTTTCTGTTCGATCCTGTCACTGTTTTCCAAGTCCTCTTGTAATTAAATCTTTTACAATGGACTCTAGCATTTGCCCTACCACAGATGTCAGGCTAGCTGGCCTATAATTTCCTTTTTTCTCTCTGTTTTATTTTTAAATACTGGGTGGCATTAGCTACCCTCTAATTCATAGGAACTATTCCAGAATCTGAGAATGTTAAAATATGACCACCAATGCATCCATTATTTCGAGGGCCACTTCCTTAAGCGCTTTGGGCTGTATGATGATCGATCCCTGGGGATTTATCAGCCATTAATCCCATCAATCTCATCAAAACCATTTCTCTGCTAATACTGATGAGCTTCAGTTCCTCCTTCTCACTAGACCCTGTGTTCCCCAACATTTTTGGGATGTTATTTGGTCCTTCCTTTGTGAAGAGAGAACCAAAGTATGCATTCAGTTGGTCTGTCCTCTTTTTGTTCCCCATTATAACTTCACCTGTTTCTCACTGTAAATGGCTTACATTTGTCTTCACTAATCATTTTCTCTTCACATACTTCTAGAAATGTTTGCAAACAATTTTTATGTTCCTCACAAACATACTCTCATACTCTTAATCAATCCCTTTATCCTCCCTGGGGAGCTCTTCTGCAAGTGTAGTTGATGCTAGGCAATTTGTTAATTCCAAAAGCGATTAATAGATATTTCTTAACTAAAGGTATTATGTATGCTGTGAAAGCAGATGTATGGAATTAAGTTGCAGATCTGCCATCATCACATTGAATGGTTGGACAGCTGCTGATCAAGTTGTTACTTCTGCTTCTGCCCATGTGACTGCTCCAGGGCACGTACCCACATCCTGATGAAGTCTCCACACCCAACCCTGGCCCCAGCTGTACACTCAGCCCCAGCCAAGCCCTGACCTCCCCCTCACTGAGGCTGAACAGTCAGTCCTCAGCAAAAGACTCACTTTCATTCCCCTGCACCCACACATGAACAAATTCTGCACTCGCCTTGATGTCGAGCTCTTTATCCACTGCCTCTGCCTCTGCACCGATTTCTTTGAACAAGAATCCAACCCACCCTCTGATGACCCTTTCTCCTGTCTCCAGCAAGCTCCATCTTCTTGGATACCGTTTCCTGGCCTCCTTCGACCTCTTCATCTCCAACTGCTGCCGTGACATCTATTGTCTAAATCTCTCCACCCCTCTCACTTACTCCAACTCTCCCTGTCGGAACACGCAGCCCTCTGCTCTCTTTGCTCCAACCCCACCTCCCATTAAACCCATCGAGCAGGGCGGGCGGGTGTGGTAATATGGTGAACTGATCTCTACGTCACTGAGGCCAGACGCTAACTCTCTGATACCTCCTCCTACCGTTCCCTCGATCACAACCCCTCTTCTGATCACCAAACCATCATCTCCCAGACCATCCACAACCTCATCACCTTGGGAGATCTACCATCCACAGCCTCCAACCTGATAGTTCCCCAACCCCACACCGCCCATTTCTATCTCCTACCCAAAATCCATAAACCTGACTGCCCTGGTTGACCCATTGTCTCTGCCTGCTCCTGCCCTTCTGAGCTCATCTTCTCCTACCTCAACTCCATTCTTTCCCCTAATGTCCATGAACTCCCCACCTATATTCAGGACACAATCCACACCCTCCACCTGTACCTTTTCCAAAACTTTCAATTCCCTGTCTCCCAACACCTCATCTTCACCATGGACGTTCAGTCCCTGTATACCTGTATCACCCATGAGGGGGTGGCCTAAAAGACTTCCACTTCTTCATCTCCCATAGGCCCAAACAGAGCCCCCTCCATCGACACTCTCATTCACTTGGCAGAACTGGTCCTCACTTTCAACAATTTTTTTCTTTGATTCCTCCCACTTCTTACAAACCAAAGGGGTGGCTATGGGCATCCACACAGGCCTGAGCTTTTCCTGCCTCTTTGTAGGATTCGTGGAATAGTCCCTCTTCAACAACTACACCGGCACCAGTCCACACCTCTTCCTCTGCTACATTGATGATTGTATCGGTACTGCCTTGTGCTCCCACGAGGAGCTCAAACAGTTCATCAATTTTGCCAACACCTTCCACTGCACCCGCAAATTCACCTGAACCATTTCTGACACCTCCCTCCTCTTCCTGGACCTCTCTTTCTCCATCTCTAGTAACTGACTCACCACTGACATCCATTTTAAACCCCCTGACTCCCATAGTTACCTCGACTACACCTCCTCTCACCCACCCTCCTGCAAAAATGCTAACCCATACTTACAATTCCTTGGCCTCTGCCATATTTGCTCCCAGGTCAAGGCATTTTACTCCAGGCCATCTCAGATATCCTCCTACTTTAGGGATCATAGTTTACCCTCCTCTGTTATTAAGGATGCCATCAACCGCAACTCCCCCATTTCCCGTGCTTTTGCCCTCAAAAACTCCCTCCCAACAACAATAAGAATATAGTCCCTTTAGTCCTCACATATCACCCCACCAATCTCTGAATACAAGACATCATCCTCCAACATTTCCGCCACCTATAATCAGTCCCCACCACCGAAAAGATATTCCCCTCCCCCACTCTGTCCACTTTCTGCAGGGACCATGCACTTTTCCACTGCCTCGTCAGCTCCACACTCCTCACCAACCCCTCCACCACACCTGGTATCTTTCCCTGCAACCGCAAGAGGTGCTCCACCTGCCCCTACTCCTCCCCCCTCACCTCCAAGGCACCAAACAATTCTTCCAAGTCCGGCAGAGATTTACCTGCACTTCATCCAACCTCATGTACTGCATCCGTTGCTCCCAATGTGGTCTCCTCTATACTAGTGAGACCGAACGCAGACTCGGGGACCGGTTCGTGGAGCTTCTGTGCTCTGCACGCAGCAACCAACCTGACTTTCCGGCTGCCATTCACTTTAACACCCCCTCCCACTCACTTGGTGACATGTCCATCCTTGGCCTTCTCCACTGTCAGAGTGAGGCCAAACATAAATGGAGGAACTACACCTGGTATTTCGCCTTGGGAGCCTCCCAATGCCATGAATATTGACTCACCAGCTTCACAATCTCTCCACCCCCAACCTGTCCAACTTCCAACTCACCTATCCGCTATACCCTTCGCACTGACCAATCACAGTAACCCCTGCCTGCATCCACCTATCTCCATCCCACCTACCCTCCCCCCAGCCCCACCCTCCTCCCTCTATTTATTTCTGGGTTCACCTACCCTTCCCCAGACCCGATGAAGGGTTTCAGCTCAAAACTTTGACTTTCCCTCCAGCCTATTCTATCATTCAACAGGATCACGGGATCCAACATTTCTCATATCCACTTTTGTGCTTTTTCCCTGTAACCCTTGATTCCCTTAGTGATCAAGAATCTATCCATTTCAGCCTCAAATATAATAAGGATTCTGCTCCCACATCTCTTTGTGGCAAGAAGTTCCAAAGACTTACAGCCATCTGAAAGAAGAAATTTCTCCTCATCTCAGTCTGAAATTGGCACCCCTTTTATTCTGAGATGATATTGCCTTGTCCCAGACTCTCTCACAAGGGGCAACATCCTCTCAGCATTTACCTTTGTCAAGCCCCTTAAGAATCCTAAATGTTTCAATAGGATCACCTCTCCTTCTGCTAAACCTTAGTGAGTCAAGTCCCAACATGTACAACCATTGTTGATGAGACAATCCATCCATCCCAGGGACCATCCTAGTGAACATTCTCTGAACTACCCCTAATGAAAGGGTATCCTTATTTAAATAGGGGGAACAATACTGCTTACAGTGCTCCAGATGTAGTCTCACCAGCACCTTGTACCGTTGCAGTAAGACTCCCCTACTCTTCTACTCCAACCCACTTGAAATAAGGGCCAGCATTCCATTACCCTTCCTGCTTACTGCCTGTACCTATATGCTAGCTTTTTGTGTTTCATACACATGTAACTGTAAGTCCCTTTGCGTTGCAGCTTTCTGTGGTTTGTCCTCATTTAAATAATATTTTGTTCTTTTGTTCTCCTTTCCGATTGAACAATTTCATGCTTTCCCAAATTTTTCTCCATTTGCCAACTTTTCCCCACCATTTAACATATCGAGATCTCTCTGTAGACTGACGTATTATGTGTTGTGTATATTAGACTATAATAGAAGTAGTCCATTAAATATCAACTAAAGAGAGTTCAATCCCAATCTTTGACGAATGCTTCATGAAGTAGTAACTTTGTCCTAATAAATTTAGCCTCTGCCATAACTATATGATGCACTGCCAAAAATGATATATTGCAGTAATCTTACAAACACTATTTTCAGATACAAGAAAGGTGAAGGGGTAATCATTTTAAGGAATAAACGTTGCTTTGGTTGTTTTGTATCCATGGGTTTGGGGTTGAAACTTGAATTTATTGTATAGTCATCGATTTTTATCTTTTGAACAGATAATACAGAATGAGTAAATGATCTTGATCAAAAATAAAAATATCTCACAAAAAAAATGCAAACCTAATAACTTGCAATGTTACCATAGAGTAATTGATGATTAGAGCATGGGATGCCACACTTCTTTGGATCTTTTTATTGTAATTACACAGTTACTGAGGAGCTTTCAAAATGATTTTTAAAATTAACATTTTGTCAGGCTAGATGTATTAATAAATGTACTATATTTCATTATTAAAACATTCCCAGCTTATTATTTCAAAACTTTTCTTTAGCTTTTGTACCACGAGGGCATAAGTATGCTATTTACAGTCTTAGAAGCAAAGCCTTTCACATTTAGTTCCCCACTTGAAAGGTGGAGCTATTTATGGGCAGAAACCCAATTTATTAATTAGCGGACTTAGCCAAGTTGTTACCCAGATCCATGTTATCAGCAATAAAAACAAAAACTGCTAGAAATACTCAGCAGGTTATGGCAGCATCAGTGGAGAGAAAGGAAATTTAATTTAATTTTTCATGTCGATGACCTTCATCATGTAATCAACATCTGCCCTCCTGGTTCCCTGACCAGTCCAGATGTGATGATGCATCCATTCTATCAAACAAAGGACTTTTAATTAAAGGGGCACAACATGGGTTACATAGACCCTTTGCACTTGGATATTTGAGGCTACAACAATCACAGTAGTGGAGCAGGCTGCTTCCCAAATCTTTACAGGAAGTCCAGTGTGGAGGAGGAAAAAGACATCATCTTTGATCAGGCAGGTGTGTATGAAAGTAACTGCCTTATAAACTTGGAACTGCCATTGAGACAGAACCTTTATTACACGGACTGCAATAATTCAGAAAAGAAAGGATCACAGCTATATTTTTAAAGGTAACTAGGTGTGGTTAATAAATGCTAGCCTTTTCAGTGACATCCAACATTCCAGGATTTTCATTTTAAAATTCAGTTCTATAATCAAAATTCAATAACCTAAAGACAACAAAGCATAGAGAATGTAATCATGTCAGGATCAGCACGTTAATTAAAATAGTTTAATCTATATAAATCTATATAAATATTTTATATTAATTTATATTTAAAAAGTTTTAAATTAACAACAAAATGTGGAAACTGCCAAATCCAACTTCAGGAAAACCCATGTATTCTCAACCTAAAATAAGTGCCGCACAACATCTAGACAAAAATCAAACTATTCCTTGGAACATGAGCAGATTGCATGGGAAGAAAAGTGAGAGTGTAATAGCATTCAAACACTCACTCAAACAGTTTCTGGCAAAATAATTATGTGACCCACCTGAACAGAGTAACTTGGTCCTCAGATAGCATAAATCAAGAGTCTAAGAATGGAAATAAAAAAGCAGTTGAGATAAATGATAATACATTGCAACGAAAGAATAAACATTTGTCAAGTTACGAATGCCTTTGAAAACACAGAATTTTTAATGATGAACACTCTTGGACAAAAACCAATTCTTCACAATAGAAGAATTCATTCACCACACCTCTGCCTTAAAATCATTCAAAGGCTCTACTACACCCTTTTGAGGGAGAGGTCCACAGTCTCACAACTGTGTGTGAAAAAAAATGTTCTTACCTCTATCTTAAAGGCCTCTTATTTTTAAGCAGTGATCTGTAGTTTCAGATTTTCCCATAAGAGATAACATCTTGTCCATACCCTATAGGGTCTTCTATGTATGCCTACATTGATAGAATATCTCTGAGATGGAGGGATAACAGTCAGTGTACACTTAAGTTTTGAAGCAAGCTATTTTTGACTGCCAGCAATGACATTGATGAAAGAAACTTTCTAACAAGAAACATCCATTTTAATATAGAAAAGTACTTTGTTATATGCAATTAGACATTAAATGAATTATGTTTTGCATTAGTTGTACAAATAAACATTGTTATTAATAAATCATCAACAATGCTGGGGAGAAATTTGCATTCAGTATATGGCTCAGATAATGCCACAAAAAGATGTGAAAATTAATTTATAATTCATTTTTCACCCTCCAAGGAATCCTAAAAATATATTTTCTCTTTTTGATTGCATTATAAATGAAAATAGTAATTACTTCAGTGATACTTTTGACATGGTATAATAAAGGGGTGATAAAATAATGGTCCAAATTATGTATGTTTAAATATTTAATCATTCCTTCCTTTATTATCAAGAAAAAGCTGAAGCAACATTGGTTGCCCCATGATAAATCAACTTTAGACAGGGTTCTCAAACAGATAGTTGGTCTCTTATTTACATATGCAAAGTATCTGATGTCTGTTTCAAACATGATTAGTGGACACATATATTTTCCAAACCCAATAAGAGCCAAATTCATCATAGTTTTACCAGATCAAACGTCTGCTCTCTCATTAGAGAGAGATGACTGGTGGTGGTTTAACCAGAGAGTCACATGGTTCAGGCAAGGGAGGAGGTTGAGAAGGAAAGTTCTTCATGCTAACTGTTTTCTCATAACCTCACCTCTTGTCAACTATCTACCAACCCTTCTGACCTTTATCTGATGCTGACCATTCTGTACTCAGCAAAGGTCTTAGTCTTATGCCTCTGTGCCACCACCTTAAGCGAATTTCCGGAACAACATGTTGTTGAAATCTTCTTCCATTGTCTCTGCCCCTCAGTCCATTTCTTTTGAAAGGACTCTTCTCCTGTCCCACAGACCCCTTCACCCACCTCCAACACTCTGTCTCCATCTGAACGCATCCGTCTGACCTTTTACCTGCACTTGACCTGTTCATCGTGAGCTATTGATGTGATATCAGGGGTTGCCTTCACTTCTCTGCACCCCCTCCCCATCCATTCAAAACTATCACCCCTCTGAATCGACTGCACTCCGGGCTCGTCAATCCAACTTTTTCATCAAACCTACCAACAAAGGTGGTGTTGTTGTTGTTTGGCGTACTGACCTCTACATTGCAGAGTCTGAGTGCCAGCTCTCAGATAACTCCTCCTATTGTTCCCCAACAGCCTGCTTCTACCTGCTTCCCAAAGTTCACAGGCAGGACTCCCCAGGTGGACCCATTGTTTCAGCCTGTTCCTGCCTCATGAAACTTATTTTTCACTACCTTAATTCAAATTTTTCTCCCCATGTCCAGTCCCTTCCCACTTACATCTTTGATTCTTCTGATGCTTTATGTGAATTTCAGAATTTCCAGTTTGCTGGCACTAGTTGCCTCCTCTTCATCAGACGTGCAATTCCTTCACACATCCGTTCCCAATCAGGATGGTCTCAGAGCCCTCCACTTCTTCCTTAAATGAAAGTTTGAACCATCTCCATCCACCACCACCCAAGTTCATCCTCACCTTGAACAACTTCCTCCTAGCTCCTGTCACTTTCTCCCTTTAGGATGACTTGTAGGAACAACAAGACCAGAGAACACTGGATGTCTAGAAATGTTCAGAACTGGACAAGAATGAAAAGAGAACCTTGTGGCAGATGCAAAGGGAGAAAATCGACAGAGGCTCCAGTGGATGATTAAAATTACAGCGGGAGCTTAAGAAAGCAATTAGGACAGCAAAGAGGGGGCATGATAAAGTACTGACATGTAAAATTAGGGAGAATCCCAAGTTATTCTGTAAGTATATGTGAGAGAAGAGAATAACCAGGGAAAGTGTAGGTCCCATTAGGGAAAAAAAGGTCAATCAGTGTATAAAGCCTGAGGCTATTAGTGAGGTTTTAAATAAGTACTTCACTTCAGTCTTTACAGAAGGAGGATATTAATATAGAATTTGGGGAAAAGGACTGTAAGGTTCTTGAGCGGATGGACATAGGGAATCAGGAGATATTGGAGGGTTTGACCAACTTAAAGGTGGACAAATCCCCAGGTCCAGATGAGTTGTACCTCAGGTTGCTGTGGGAAACAAAGCAGGAAACTACAGGGCCTCTCACATCAGTGCTGGGAAATTACTAGAGAAAATCTAAAGTAAAGATTTAATCTCCACTTGAAGAGGCAAGATATACTCTGGGATAGTCAGCATGGTTTTGTCAGAGTGAGGTTATGCCTAACAAATTTGATTAAACTTTTTGAGGAGGTGATCAGGTATAAAGATGAAAATTGTGCAGTTGAGATAGTTTATATGGATTTCAGGACTTTTTGACAAGGTCCTACATCGGAGACTAATAATGAAGGTAAAAACACATGGAATCTGGGATAACTTTGCAAGATGGATCTAAAATTGGCTTCGATATTAGGAAACGGATGGCGGTGATATAGGCTATTTATGTTACTGGAAGTTGGTGTCCAGTGGCATATAACAGGGATCAGTGCTTGGACCCTTATTGTTCATGATATATGTGTAAATGTTGTAAATGAGAATGTGGGAGAGGTGATGAGTAAGTTTGTGGATGACATAAAGATTGGACAGTGGTTAATTGTGAGGAATAAAGTTGTAGGTTAAAGAAGATATAAATGGGATCTTGGAATGCTTGTCCACAGATCCCTGAAGGCAGCAAGGCAGGTTAACTGGATGGTTAAGAAGGAAATGGAGACATTTACCTTTATTAGTTGTGGCATAGATTATAAGAGTAAGGAAATCATGTTGGAGCTGCGCAAAACTTTGGTTAGGCCATAGCTGGAGTACTGTGTGAAGTTCTTGTTGACACATTATAGGAAGGACATAATTGCACTGGAGGAGTTGCAGATGAGATTCAATAGGATGTTACCTGTAAAATGTACCAGGATGGTACATTTTAGTTATGACGAGAGGCTGGATAGGCTTGGGTAGCTTTCTGTAGAGAAGGGGCCTGATAGAGATGTTTCAGACTATGAGGGGAATGGACAGGGTGGATATGAAACAGCTGTTCCCCTTAGTTGAAGGGTCAATAACGAAGGAGCATCATTTTGAGGTGAAGGGCAGGAAGTTTAGAGGGGATCTGAGGAAAATTCCCAGTGATTGGTGGGAAATTGGGATGCACTGCCTGAGAGGGCAGTAGAGATGGAAAACCTCACAACCTTTTAAAAATTATGTGGATGAGCATTTGAAATATCATTCATGGCTTTGGGCAAGTGCTGGATTGGTGTAGATAGGTCAAACACATACCTGATGTGTCAAAGGGCCTTTTCTGTGCTGTATGGCTTTATGATTGTCTAGCCATCAGTAAGGGTCTCGACCCAAAACGTCAGCTTTCCTGCTCCTCTGATGCTGCTTGGCCTGCTGTGTTCATCCAGCTCTACACCGTGTTATCTCAGATTCTCCAGCATCGGCAGTTCCTACTATCTCAGTAAATCCAGGATATAGTTTCTTACTATTGACCATAAATTGTCACATTTGTACGAACGAAAATCGTAAAAAGAGTATTGATCAATATGCTGCTTCTTAGCTTATTCTGATGAACAGAAATATTTATCAAATACTGTGCAGAAAATTTGTGCTGTTTCTTATCATAATTTTGCGTTGATTTAGCTGGCTTTTTCTACAACTTATCAAATAATTTGGGAATTGGTTACAAATGCCACACATTGGCAAACAGAGAAAAAGACCCAAATTCAGTAGGTCAGAATGACTGGATTGTTTTGTATTTTAAATGAAGTCTAAAAACTAACATTCTGTGGTCAAACTGAGGTGATTGATCACAGCCAATGATATTGAATGATTGACATTTCTGCATGTTTAATGGATTGTGTCCATGTTGCTCTGTTGAATAATAATCAGACAATCACTTGCAAGATTCGCTTCAAGGTTTGTTCATCAATAAAAGTCACGCAATTTAACTGGTTTCTGCTTTTGCAAAAAAAATCTTCCTGGAAGTTCAAGATCAAAATCTAAACTGTTGTCTATAAGTACATGCAAGGAAGTTGGATTTAAAATCAATAAACTAAAGTCCAAGATATCAAGACCTTAAATGATTCCATGAAATTAATATCAGAATAACTTTACCTCCAAACTTAAACTGGATTGCAAAGGAAACTTTTATCGAAGTGTGAACCAGCCTGTTAAGTTTTTTTTTCCATTTCATTATAGATATCTCAAATGCAGGAAATGTAACTGTGCACTGTTGATTAGCGAGGGAACTTGTTATATTTGAACATCATAAGGGAGAAATTTTAAAGGGATTTAGGAAATCTTCCGTGGCATCTGCACACAGAGCAGATAGTTTGCTTGTTTAATTATTTAACAGGAATGATGCAAGCATACCTTTAAGTGGGGTGATAAATCTGGTTTGAGTAGGAACAGACCTAAATAGAATCTGTGATAAGACATAGAGTGGAGGAATATCATTGTTTCAATATGTTAAGAAACAGTGAAATTTGGAAGAAAGTTTGAATCTGCATATAATGGGTGTCTGCTAGATGTAGACCACTGGAATTTCCATTAAAAAAAACACCCAGAGATGACAGGGTCCCTCACTTCTGGGCAGCATAGTGGCTTAGTGGTTAGCACTGCTGTCTCACAGCGCCAGGGACCCGGGTTGAATTCCATCCCTCGGGCAAACGTCTGTGTGGAGTCTGCACATTCTCCCGTGTCTGCGTGGGTTTCCTCCAGGTGCTCTGGTTTCCTCCCACAGTCCAGAGATGTGCAAACTAGGTGGATTGGCCATGCTAAATTGCCCGTAGTGTTCAGGGATTTGTAAATTAGGAGGATAGGTCTGGGTAGGATGCTCTGAGGGTTGGTGTGGACTTGTTGGGCTGAATGGCCTGTTTCCACACTGTAAGGATTCTATGAAAAATATTCCTGATCTATCTCCTTAATTTCAGCAGAAGAGGTATAGTAACCATGGAGAAATATGAAAAAAGCATTTGCACTATTTCTGCAGGGCTTCAGCTGATTCCATTGTATGCTTCAATTGTATCTTAAATAATTCCAAATTTTTTTATGTCTACTAAATCTTTCGGAAATGATGATCAGTTTTTAGGTGACAAACCTGTGAACTTCAGTTCAAACTTACTTTTCACCAGTTTGAATCTTTGAGTGGAATCTTCCCAATTCCGATATGGCATGGGTTGTTTTGACAAATTTTGGAAAAATGGGTGAGTTGTGGAGTAAGACCCTTCCTCACGTTGAGACCAAAAAGTCAAATTTTCTAATCAGGTCCTGGATTTTGAGGTGAGAATCTCGCTAGTGTGCAGTGAAAGGCCTTACAGCGGGGATTATTGTTCAATATCACACTCATTACTACCTAATCTCAACTCATTAAAATGAAGCTTGCATCCTCCCCTTGCTGGATTGAAATTTTTTGTTAAGAATTGCTGGCATGGTAGTCTAAGTAGGTAGCTGGTGACTCCAGCTTGCCACTTGCTCCTCTGAACGTCCACCTTGTACACCTGGCACCAGCATCTCAGGGTATACTGCACGAACAGTAGTTGTACACACCCAACATCCATGGACTTTACATCTGACGTGTACCAGTCTCACTGCATCATTTTGTCACATTTTGGCTCCACTTACAATACGCTTCAGAGAGCTCCAGCACCTTCCATTGCAATGCTGCTGCAAAGACACTTTGCACACACAGACAGGCACCCAGTTCATGTATTGGTTGCACTGCAAGGCTACCTGCTCACTCTTTTTGCTCAGGTTCACTTTGCGCCCACCTGGATGTTCACAGCATCTCTGCCTTTCCTTGCCTTTTTGCAGTTTGCCCCTCTCAGCCTGACTTTAAAGGCTCACAATACTTCTGTGTTGCCTTGTTGTTTAATGCAGACAGAAAGCTAGACAGCTTGTCATGGTTATCTGTCAAGAGGATGGGCATGTTGCTGAACACCACATTGTTATGTCAATCTCACACTTCTGGATGTGCCAACAGGTTAAGCAGCAAATTCACTGCATCAACCAAATGGCTATGTCTCATAGGCGGGGGTGTAGTGGTTTAGTCAAGACAAGGTGGGGGGCAACTATCAGTCAGGGGTCCCTGCCTAATCAATTAATGATTGAGGGTTTGATTCAATCAGTCATTCATTTAGGGGAGTCAGGTTTAGGAGCTGCAATGCACTGCAGTCGGGGGAACAGGCCACAGTTAGTCTGACAAGTCGAGCGCAAGCAATCAGGAAATTCACAGATCGTCAGTCAGGAATCTGTACAATTCCTAAATGTGACCTATGATTGTTAAATGGCTGCAGCAATGGCTGAGTCATGGTTTTGTTCTGGGTCAAAACATGGGCTCAGCATCTGAGTGACAGGAGGTCCCTAAGGTGCTCCTGCATCAATCATGAACTTGCAGATTGCAGGTTGAAGTCATTTGCAAAGATATTATTGTGTGCTGCTGAGCTCACCAATAGAAAGTGTTCCATTTCATCAATGTGTCAGTTATATGTGATCATTGCTATGGCACCTTAAAATTCTGCGATAGGTAACCTGAAGGCTGCAATGATACCTGTACCCTTGAGAGCTCTCATGTTCCTGCATGGTTTGACAGGATCGATGCCTCACCAGCATGGTTACTGAGGGACAAGGATTTCCCTCTGCAACTTTTTTTTCTTTATTCATTCAAGGGATGAGGGTGTTGCTGGCCAGACAGCATTTATTGTCCATCCCTAATTGCCCAGAGGCAATTAGTGAACCAGATGGGTTTTTCCTGACAACTGACATTGGTTTCATGGTTGTCATTAGACCCCTAATCCCAGATATTTATTAGATTCAAATTCCACCATCTGCCAATATCTGGCTCTCTGGGTTAACAGTTCAGTAACAATACTACTAGGCTATGACCCCCCCTGTTGAAGATGATTCTGTTACACAGCACCCAACTTAGGTAAAATGCAGATATAATGAAGCCCATTCTTTGACCAGGGCCACAGAGGAACAGACGATAGGCTTCTCAAAGGTGAGGTTTCATTCTTGGAATCAATCTTGGCTGGGAGACCTTGCAGTAGACTCCAGACAGAGTGCGCTGCATAATCCTTGCACACTGCTGTCTGCAGAATCAGAGCACACAATGAGGGAATGTGATGAATGATGAAGAGCTGGCAGAGCAGGAGCAGTATTTCAAGGAGGAAGATGAGGACATTGAACAGGGATGACATCATCTTCAGCATGATAGAGTGCAGCAGCACCGCGCACTGCAATTCAGACAGGATTTAATTATACCCAGTTCTAGTAGATGCAGTGATCACTCATCGACAATCAATCTGTTATTGTTCAGCAGGCGAGCAGTTTATTTCTGTTCTGAAAGTCAAATGGAGCTTCTGTTTGTTTGATTTTTGCTTGCTTTTGGTGTTAGTGAATAAAGATGAATGTGATGGTCTAGCATTGGACAATAATAAGATACTGGGTTATGGTGGGCACTGGGGAAAGAGTAGCAGTGATGTAAACTGGCATGTTGCTAAGGACAGACCTAATGCCTAAACACTGATTGGAACAGAAACGTGCAGTTGGACATGTATGGTATTTTCAGCCATGTCACCTACATGCTGTAGGAAGCACTGGTTTGAGACTGGTGCCCCACTAAGTTGTGGATGCTGAACAACTCCAGGCTGCCAATGTATGACCAGGTGCATGGCTAGGGTCAAAGATGGTACGAGTGCCAGATATCTGGGATACCCTGGCAATGGTGAATAATTCCACTTATGGTGAGTGGGAAAATAGGACTAGCATGGTTGAGAAGGGTGCCTTTATGATATGGCACAAAGTTAATAAGGAGAGTTTGTGGCAATAAAATCCAAAAACTTGTAGGCTTCAATAGGAGAAATCCTCCATGAAACTCAATTAAACTGACACTTAGCTTATACACAACGCAAAACTCCGGATGCTTTAGATCTGAAACCAAGACAGAAATCACTGCTGAAATTCAACAGGTCTGGCAGCATCTAGGGGAAGAAAGCAGAGTCCATTCTGATGAAGAGTCAGCAGATTCAAAACGTCAACTCTGCTTTCTTCCCACTGCCGCTGCCAGACATGCTGAATTTCTCCAGCAATTTCTGCTTTTGTGACACTTAGTCAGTTTCTGGTTCGATTCACCCTAATGGTCTATAATTATGGTCTGATAAAGTTGGATGTAAAATTAATAAACCTATCACTGCACTTCCACATAATTTAAAGTAAACCTTCAGTTGCTGTGAAGCTACAGGGAAGTGGTTGTGCAGAAGTATCATTGGTCAAGTAATCCAGAAGTTGCAGGCCAATGTTCTAGGTGTGTGGGTTCAAATCAAACCATGGCAAAATTTTAAGCATTTAATTCCAAGATTGCTGCTATTTTCGAGGTATTGATCAGGTTTTACTTCATCAAGCTATTTTGCCACATTGTTAAATTTGTGAAGTGACACTGAAAACTACAACACTGTAGTTAATCATTGAAAATATCTATTTAACTAACACAATAAAATTACCTAAAGAAAAACTTCATTACCTTCTCTCTAACATAGAACATATAACATGGAACATAGAACAAGACAGCATAGTCTAGGCCCTTTGGCCCACGATGTTGTGCCGATATACTAACCTACTCTAAGATCAAACTACTCTGCATATTCTACATTTTACTATCATCCATGTGCCTATCCAAGAGTCACTTAAATGTCTCTTATGTACCTGGCTCCACTACCACTGCTGGTAGCGCATTCCATGCACCCACCACTCTTTGTGTAAAGAACCTAACTCTGACATCTCTCCTATACCTCCCTAAAATCACCTTAAAACTTTGGCTGCTTGTAATAGTTACTTCCGCCCTGGGAAAAAGTCTCTGGCTATCCACTCTATCTATGCCTCTCATCTTGTACACCTCTATCAAGTCACCTCTCATACTTCTTCGCTCCAATGAGAAAAGCCCTAGCTCCCTCAACCTTTCCTCATAAGACTTGCCCTCCAGTCCAGGCAGCATCCTGGTAAATCCCCTCTGTACCCTCTCTAAAACTTCCACATCCTACCTATAATGAGGCAGCCAGAACTGAATACAATACTCCAAGTATGGTCTAACCAGGGTTTTTTTAGAGCTGCAGCATAACCTCACGGCTCTTAAACTCAATCCCTCTGCCAATGAAAACCATACGCCTTCTTAACAACCCTAACAACTTGGGTAGCAACTTTGAGGGATCTATGGACATGGACCCCAAGATTCCTCTGTTCCTCCACACTGCTGAGAATCCTGCCATTAACCCTGTATTCTGCATTCAAATTCGACCTTCCAAAATGAATCACTTCTCACTTTTCCAGGTTGAATTCCATCTGACACTTCTTTGCCCAGCTCTGCATCCTGTCAGTGTCCTGTTGCAACCCACAACAGCCGTCCACACTATCCACAACTCCACCAACTTTTGTGTCATCGGCAAACTTACTAACCCACCCCTCCACTTCCACATCCAAATCATTTATAAAGATCACAAAGAGCAGAGGACCTAGAACAGATCCCTGTGGAACATCACTGGTCACTGAGCTCCAGGTTGAATATTTTCCATCTACTACCACCCTCTGTCTTCTATTGAACATTCTCAAAACTTCACTGTGCTTCCATATATGAGATGGAGCACAGAATTCCAACTGATGACAAAACCCTTTCATTGACCCTTATCTCATAAGCTGAGGTTGTTTGTATAAAAGTGGTTCTTTGAACTTGAGACCAGGAGAATATGAAAGGTGATTTCAAAGTCGCATGTGCTAAAGCTGGAAGTGGGGACAAAAGGAATAGGGTGAGGTGAATGGAGGGGGTTGCTGAATTCTATTGCTGGAGCTGTCCTTTAAAGATTGTTGAACTCAGTACACACCAGGATCAAATCTTGTCATCTTTCTTTGCACAGAATGTGGAGACTACCAGTTTAGGATACCTGCTAAAATTCCCTCACATCTATCAGAAAGAAGCTGACCGTTCTCAAGTATCCTGCTAACATCTTCAACCTTCTCTAACATTACGGGAAGAGTATTTGATCATTCTCTATTTAACAGAATGTACCATCTTCCGCCCAAGTGAAAAAAAAAGGTAGAGAGAAATTCAGGTGCCTGAGAAGGGAAAAAAAAATTAAGTAGGAGAGAAGAGGAGAAAGTAAGAAAAGTTTAGAGGGATATGGGCTAAATGCTGACAAATGGGACTAGATTAAGTTAGGATGTCTGGATGGCATGGACGAGTTGGACCGAAGGGTCTGTTTCCATGCTATATATTTCTATGATTCTATGACTCTAACCGGTCTAGGTACATGTGACTCCAAACACATATTGATGTAAGTGACTCTTAAATGCCTTCTGGGCAATTATAGATGACTAATGAATGCTGGCCCAGCCAGTGACGCCCACATTCTGTGAATGAATAAAATCAGCACCGTTTGAAACATCTGCTATATTGCCATGAATTCAGAAGTTTCTGATGAAGAAATACAATTTTTCAATTTCTTCATATTGGATTTCCTTATATCAGGGACCATCCAAATAAATCTGCTTATATAATCTCTGAAACTTCAATATCCTTATAATAATTTGGAGCATAATGTGGCACGCCATACTTTAATTGAAATTATATTATGGTTTTACATAGGTTCGTCATTGTCCCTGGACTTCTGTACTAAAAGTTAGCAAAGTTATTTGAAAAGTACAACTCTCTTATTTTTACACTTTCAGTTTGTACTGTCTGAGATAATTCCTTTACTGTCTGACTGTTCTTCCAGATCACTGAATCTATTTCTGTTCAAAATAAATGTACTGCTGTCTTTTTAATCAAAGTTCATCTCCTCCCACATTCAAAATATGGATTTCACCTCCCATCTTTAAATAAAGAATAGTGTCAGTGGTTATTAAGTTGTGAGCCTGTACAGGTCCAATTGAATACTTCCACCAAGATACCCACAATCTATATGTAGTGAGATCTTTTCAAATGGAAATGCTTTAAAAAGTTGAAGGATGTCAAATAAATGCGTTTATACTTGTGATTGCAACAAGTAAAGTACTGGCAGGAAAACCACTTTTGACAACAATTCTTACCAGATTTTAAGATTTAAAGGTCCAGAAGCCATTTCCACAGCCTCTAACAGATGGTAAGTGTGTAAGATAAGTGATGGCATAAGATACTACTTGGATGGACATTTAGGAAGATAGTTGGGTGGAACTAAAGTAGGATAATGCGTGGTTGGGGTGGCAGGTGGTTTTGGGTTGGGTTGTGAGTTCGTTGAAGGAATAGGTGATATGTGGTTGAGTAGGTAGGGTGGCAGATTGGTGAGGGTTTAGGGTGACAGGTGGGTGAGGGGTTGGGATGGCAGGTGGCTGAGGTGTAGAGGGACAGGTAAGGGCGGCACGGTGGCTCTGTGGTTAGCACCGCTGCCTCACAGCACCAGGGACCCGGATTCAATTCCACCCTCAGGTGACTGTCTGTGTGGAGTTTGCACATTCTCCCCGTGTCTGCGTGGGTTTCCTCCCGGTACTCCGGTTTCCTCCCACAGTCCAAAGATGTGCAGGCTAGGTGGATTGGCCATGCTAAATTGTCCGTAGTGTTCATGGGTGTGTAGGTTAGGTGGGTTATATGGGGATGGGGATGGGGATGGGTCTGGGTGGGATGCTTTAAGGGTCAGCGTGGGCTTGTTGGGCCAAAGGGCCTGTTTCCACACTGTAGGGATTCTATGATAGGTAGGTAAGGGGTAGGGCGAGTGGTGATGGTGGCAGGTATGTGAGGGGTAGGGAGGGCACATGAGTGAGTAGTTAGAAGACCAGGTGAATGAGGGATTAGACTGGCGTTTGGGTAAGAGGATGGGTAACACATAAATAGATGAGTCCTTAGGGGAATTGGGTTAGTCAATGGAATTTGGAGGTTGTTGGGCCAGATCCTGGCAGGGTGTGATCCAGTCAAGGCACTGGTCTCATACTTCAGGGAGGAACGGGAATCAGGTCATGAGTATTGCATTTATGGGTCATCAGAGGTTGTTGAGTCAGTGTGAGGATTGAGTTGAAGTGTGGTATCGGGTGGGAGTCAGGTCTGGGCAGGAGCTGTGGGTTAAGTCAGGGCCAGTGTGTTGGGGATGGTGGTGGGCTTGCCTACTGAGTATGGGAAACAGTCAGGGTCAAATCAATGGGGCGGGGGGGGGGGGTGGTTCAGGTCTAGGGCCATACAGGTGTCGAAGTGGGGATCAGTTGTGAGCTTTTGGATGTCAATTTAACAGTTACTCTGGCATCTGATCAGATTTGTTTACAACATTCACAAAGTTAGTGGAGTTGCTAGAAACACAGTTCAAGGATAAAGATTTAACCATATGTTAAAGATTTAAGCATTTACTTGGCAAATAGTTAATATTTCAGATGATATATAACTTCACAATATTTATTTCTAAGTTCTATAGAATTTGTTCCACAGGTTTAACAGCCTCTTGTGACTTTCTGAAATATCTGGACAGTGATTTTGCTTTAGTTCATTATCTTCGATCAGAAAGATACGATTTTGTAGGCAGTTCAGGAACAAATTCCATGATTTACTCTGACCAAATTTTCTGAACAAAATTTGAATAGCTTCCTGTTTCGATAAGATGCATGGTGTAAGGAAATGTTTTCCTTGATAGTAACTACATGATATTGGGTATGTGGTGCATATTAATGTGGTGGATTAAGTTTATTTTAGCAAGAGAAGACAATTATTTGAGGATAATATTTGCACTGGATAATAACCCCTTCCTTCTGAAGCATTAGGTTTAGGGTTAAGTTGTAACTGCATACGATGGATGTTACAATATTACATTGAATGTTTTATATCAGTGAAAGATGATAAAACAAGTCTTATGACAAATAATCCATTTCAATAAATGTGTTCAGTTCCTCACTGCACCAGATAGTTCTGATTCATGATGAGTTATTTACTTCTTATACCTGTGTCCACATCTGGCTCTCAATTTTACTGTCACTCATATTTAACTGTCATAAATAAAGTCTATAAATAAGGTACTATCATTTTTTTTCCCCAGAATTCATCTATTTTTCTGATGTTCTGTGCCTTAGGCCATTCCCATAAGAATGCTCCCTGCAAATAGGAGTGTGCATTCATCTGCATAATATTGAGCAGCCAAATATTGTCTGAAGGTCAAACAGGTACATTTATAACCGGAAAATGTAATCTCCCAGGCATCAAGTATGGAATGATACATATTTTACCAGGATAGTTTTAGCTGTGAACAACAGAAGATGTTAATTAAAATCAATCGTTTAGCAATAGTAAGATATATTAGAGTAGTGCAGTCTATTAGACTTTCAATTTCCATTTGTCTTAAATGCAGATATAAGAAAGGAAAAACATTTCACTAACTGTTGATAATGGTAAATCTGGATTACCATCTTCTACTTAGATACTTGTAATGGCCTGCTGGGTTCTGTGACCAAAACCATCACTTCAGTCATTGTAGATTGACACTAAACAGAATTTCTGAATTCAAAGAGAAAGTGCCAGATATCCTTTGATATGTACACTGAAGTTTCATCAATTCCCCTGCCTTTGAGATCATCCTGAGAAAAAGCTTATTCCGTTTTTACCCAAGAGGTCCTACTTAGCCTCCAACAAAATCAAACAAGATAAATGATGTCAGAGAGGCAAAGAGCAGGGACTCAGGACTACCGTAGAAGACGGAAACTGTTCCGCTAATCTCTGTTCATTCATCCAGATTGGCTCTAAATTACCATCATTGCAAGATCTACTTTTTCTCAAATGCTTCCAGTATATATGTTTTCAGCCTCACTAGTCTGCATGCCTGTTCATTAACAAAAGAACTTAAAGACTAAATTTGCTAGCTTAAATCTGTAACACATTCAGTTTAATTTAAGTAGTTCCCTTAATTTTCTGTTCCATACTTAATCTACCTCTATAAAAATCAATGCTCAGACGATCTTAAGTTTCTTCCAGTATTTTCTCATAACTGAGACTGCTAAGACTGGAGGATTCGCTTATATTCTTTTTTGCTCTGACCTCTGCTTATTCCCTTGTGCCTCAGTGACAGAACTAGATATAGGTTTGATTCAAGCACTGAAGAATTTGAACATAATTTCCTCTGACTTGTAATGCACTGTGTTATCTATATGGTCCGACATTTTATTGGTTTTATTCACTGTTGCTCTGCACTGCTTGGACACTTTGAATGAGTTACATTTTAAGATCCTGCAGTCTTTTATTAATAATATTTTTATCCATGGTTTATAGATTACCAATAAACCATTTTTTCATTCCAATGTGTATATTTTACTATTGTCTGTATTTAGCTTAATTTCCTATTGTCTACCTGTTTTGTCCAGCTTATTCTAAAATTTCTGTGCTTTGCTGGTTGCATGTCCATTGCCTTTAAGAAAGTTCACCTTTAAGAGGGTTCACTTTTAAGGACTCCATGGTCTATGTGTATACAATACCACAACTTTATCTGCCAGTTGGTACGCTGTGGTTTGTAAACTGCACAATAAATCAATTTGTTTGCAGCAACTTCTGCTTCAAACTTTATAATATGTTTTATTGTTTTAAATAAACTAACCCACAGAGTTAATCAATCCCTGATGAGCAAATCATTACCAGATTATTATCATTAACATGACACTGCTGGCCCCAGCCCATCAAGATCAATGGAGTTTTAGCCATTAAATGGAAGAATCAAAACCAACTGCGTGCCCAGATGAATGATTATTGATTTGCATCCACACCTCCAGAGAATTAAGGCAGCAGTTTTTGAAGTTATTTTTAAAAGAGTTTGCTCATGAAGCAGACTAAGCAGGACCACTGCACATCTATAGCCTCAATGGGTCAGGCAAAGTGTACTACAACATGCATTGCTCTGGAAGGGTTGTTGAACCAACACTTTCCCACATTTGTCCTATCTCCAACCCAACCAAGTGATGAAGATGATCATGGTTCATAATTCTTCTTTTTAATTGTTTATTGTAACATTGATAAATACAAGAATATCAGAACAGTGGCTCTATGGGTAGCACTGCTGCTTACAGCACCAGGGACCTGGGTTCGATTCCAGCTTCGAGCGACTGTCTGTGTGGAGTTTGCACATTCTCCCTGTGTGTGTGTATTTCCTCCGGGTGCTCCGGTTTCCTCCCACATGCAAAAATGTGCAGATTAGGTGGATTGGCCATGCTAAATTACCCACTGTGTGCAGAGATGTGCAGGCTAGGTAGGTCAGCCATGGGAAATGCAGGGATATGGAGATAGGGTAGGGAGTTGGATCTGGCTGGGATGCTCTTCGGAGGGTCAGTGTTGACTCGATGGGCCAAATGGTCTGCTTCCACACTGTAGGGATTCTACGATTGTTAGAAAAACCCATTTGGTTCACTAATGTCCCTTTAGGTAAGAAAACTGTTGTCCTTGGCTGGTTTGACCTACATGTGACTCCAGATAAAAAGCATTGTGGTGGATTCTTAATTGACCTGTGGGCAAAAAATGCTGTCCTGGCCAGCGATGCCCAGATCCCATGAACAAATAAAACAAAGGGGCATCATGCTGGGATTTATATGATTTGCTGGATCATGAACATCTGGATTTAGAACAGGAGTTGGCCATCCAGTGCTTTGAGCCTCCTTTCCTATTCAATAAGAACATGGCTGATCTAAGTGTGGCCCATCTTTCATATTCTCACCAATTCCCAATAAGCTGTGACTACCTTGATACTCAAGAATCAATATACTTTTGCCTTAAAAATATTCAAAGCCTTTGCCTTAACAGTTCTGTGGGGAAGAGAGTTCTGAGGATTCACAATTCTCTGAGACAATATAACTTTTCCTTATGTCCATCTTAAATGTGAGACACCCACCCTACCACGCCCTGTTTTTAAATTCTGCCCCCAAGTTCGAGTCTCTCTCCCATAACAGTGAAACAGTTTTTCATCATCCACCCTGTCAAGTGCTGCAGGATCTTATATGTTTCAATAAGATCATCACTTGATGGACTCAATGACGGTAGAGCCCAACACATCAGTGCCAAAGATAAGGCTGAAGCATTCACAGCAATTTTCAGCCAGAAATGCTGAATGGATTATTCATCTCGGCCTCCTCCAGTGAGCCCCAGTATCGCAGATACCAGTCTTCAGCCAATTCAATTCATTCCACGTGATATCAAGAAATGATCGGAGGCATTGGGTATGCAAAGGCAATGTGCACTGACAGCATTCTAGCAATAGTATTGAAGACTTGTGTTCCAGAATATGTTGCTCCATTAACCAAGCTGTTCTGGTACAGTTAAAACACTGGCATCTACCCAACAATGGGGAAATTTGCCTAGGTATGTCCTGTGCACAAAAAGCAGGACAAATCCAATCTGGCCAATTACTATCCCATCAGTCTACTCTCGACAATCAGTAAAGTGATAGAAAGTGTCATCAACAGTATTATTAAGTGGCATCTGCTCAGCAATAACCTGCTCATTGATGCCCTGTTTGGGTTCCACCAGGGCCACTGAGCTCCTGACCTCATTATAGTCTTAGTTCAAACATGGACAGAAGAACTCAATTCCAGAGGTGAGGTGAGAGTGTCAGCCCTTCGTATGGAGGCCACATTCAACCAAGTGAGGCATCAAGGAGCCCAAGCAAAACTATAATCAATGGGTATCAGGAGGAAATCTCTATTGGTTGGAGTCATACCTGGAATAGGAAAATGATTGTTGTTGTTCAAGGTCAGTCATCTCAGCAGGAGTTCCTCAGGGTAGTGTCGTAGGTCCAATCATCCTCAGCTACTTCATCAATGACCTTCCCTCCATCATAAGGTCAGAAGTGGGAATGTTCACTGATGATTGCACAATGTTCAGTACTATTTGTGACTCCTTAAATACTGTCCGTGTTCAAATGCAACAAGATCTGGACAATATCCAATACTTGGGCTGACAAGTATCAAGTAACATTCACACCGCACAAATGCCAGGCTATGACCATCATCAGTAAGAGCCATTCTGACTACCATGCCTTGACATTCAATGGTGTTACCATCACTGAATCACCCCACTATCAACATCCTCGGTGTTATCATTGATTAGAAGCTCAACTGGACTCACCACATAAATGTAATGTACAAGAGCAGGTCAGAGGTTAGAAGCAGCAAAGCAAGTGACTCGCCTCCTGACTCCTCAAAGCCTGTCCATCATCTACAAGACACAAGTCAGGAGTGTGATGGAATACTCCCCACTTGTCTGGATGGGTGCAGCTCCAACAACACTCAAGAAGCTTGACACCATCCAGGACAAAGCAAGCTGCTTGATTTGTGCCACATCCACAAGCATCCACTCCTTCCACAGTAGCAGAAGTGTGTACTGTCTAAAAGATGCACTGTCAGAATTCACCAAAGACCTTTAGACAGCATCTTCCAAAATCACAACCATCTACTTCTCGAAGGACAGTAACAGCAGATACATAGGAACACCACCGCCTGAATATTCATCTCCAAGCCACTCACTCTTCCCACTTGGAAATATATCAACATTCCTTCACGTTACTGGGTGAAAATGCTGGAAATCCATCCTTAAGGGTATTGTGGGTCAATCTACAGCACGTGGACTCCAGCGGTTCAATAAGGTAGCTGACCACCACCTTCTCACGGGCAACTAGGACAGGTAATAAATGCTGGCCCAGCCAGTAATGTCCACATCTCATGAGTGAATAAAAACTAAAAATTTCTTATTAAATTCCAATGGATACATGCCCAAACTATCCAAAACTTCCTCATAAAATAACTGCCCCATTCTAGGTATCAGTCAAGTGGAACCTCTCAGACCTGCTTCCATGTCCTTATTTAAATAAGACAACAAAAACTTTACGTGCTAAAATGTGGCTTTACCAGAGAAGCGGACTGAAACACCCTTTTTTTTTAACAAAATTTTATTCCCCTTGTCATCAATGATAACATTCCATTCACTTTCATAATCAACTGCTGATACAAAGGTTTGCAATTCATGTGCCACAGCATCTAAACCACCTAGTACCTCAGAATTTTGTTGAGCACCTCAGTAATCTGTTTCCGTTGTTAAAAATATGATACTTTTCAATTGTTCCTCACAAAATAGACAACATGACACTTTTCAAAATTGTACTTCATCTTCCAAATTTTTCGCGTTCACTTAAGCTGTGTATATCCATTTGTAGAGATAGTAAGAACTGCTGATGTTGGAGTCAGAGATAACACAGTGTGGAGCTGGAGGAACACAACAGGCCAGGCAGCATCAGAGGAGCAGAAAAGCTGACTTTTCGGGTCGGGACCCTTTTTCAGAAGGGTCATTTCTCAAGAAGGGTCCCGACCCGAAACGTCAGCTTTCCTGCTCCTCTAATGCCACCTGGCCTGCTGTGTTCCTCCAGCTCCACACTGTGTTATATCCATTTGTAGACTTCTTATGTCCTCGTCACAACTTACTCTTTTATCTGTCATTGTGTCAGCAGCAAATTTAGTAATTATACATTCAGTTCAAATTGCACTCCATTCATCACACCTAGCCAACTCGAAAATTATCCATTTATGCTTACTTTCTATTACTCATTCTCTAATGATGCTAATATGTTATTCCTCTACCATGGAAAATCATTTTGAAGTTTGATATGGCATCTGCCTTCATATGCCCTCTGGAAATTTAAGAACAGCACATCCCTTTATCCATGTTGCTTCTTATTTCGTCAAAAAATTCCAGTGCCTTCAAGAGATATGTTTTGCATTTTGCTGGATCATGTTGACCCAGCACACTTGTGTGGAGTTTTCTTTGATAAATCCTAGCATTTTCCCAATGATATATGTTAAACTAACTGGCCTGTAATTTAGTGCACCCCTGTATCTCTCCTTTTTTGAAAAGAGGAATTGCATTTGCGGTCTTGCAATCAGATGGTACATTACTTGAGCTCTGTTTATCTGTATCTGATCAGTAGGTGTGCAACGATAAATTAAACTTCTTAGAAATGTTTCCCCACAAGCTATAATTCTACAACTTTGTCTAAGTTCCAGCAATTCTTAGGTGAGCAAAAAGCTTGTCATCATCCAAGATAAAGCAGCCAGCCTGATTGACAACTCATTCACCACTTTATTATTCACTCCATCCACCATGGGTGCATAGGGGCAGCAGTGTACATCAGAGACAAGATGTGTTGCAGCAATTTGCGAAGCTTTCATCAATAGTCCTAACAAAATCTGCAACGTCTTCCATCCAGAAGAACATGGACGATGGACACATTGGAACTTCACTTCCACAAGCTTCTCTCTAGGTCACACACCATCCTGACTTGAAAATATATTGATATCCCTTCATTGCTGCTGGAATTGAAATAAACTGGAACTTTCTTTGTAGCAGCTCTGAAGGGATACTCATATGGTATGGACTGAAGTAATTCAAAGAGGAGACTCAATATCATCTCCCAATGGACAATTAGGGGTGGGTATTAAATGATTTGCCAGTCACGCTCGCATCCATGAATAAACTTTAAACAGAAGTAAGAGGTCTTCTTGCTGCAAAAACAGAAAAGTGCAACAGGATTTAAATTCACCCATAGAATTTAAAATTAAAAGGCGTGGTTTCTATCATCTGTACTGAGCAAAACATCACATTGACTGAAGATCCTTTGCTTAGGGAACATGAGACGGACAATTAATAAGACATAGGTAAAGTGAAAATAGACTGAAAGGAAAGTCACAGGCTGTGGTGAGAAGGATGTCTGAAACTAGCGGAAAGGTGAAACACATTGGGCATACCTGTTGACAAGTGCCAGAGCCAAAGATTCCAAGCTGGGGGCGAAAAGACAGCTGAGACAGTCACCTTTGTATTTGAGCAGAATATTCATACTCCTGATTCTTTTTTATTTTGATTTTTTAATTTTTTTACTTTTACATTTTTGTTTTCGAGTGATGAGATCCCAATATCATGAGGTCTGTTTATATTTATTCACTTTTTTTTTCTTGTGTTTGGTACAATGAGTGACATGCTAGGCCTTTTCATTGGGCATTTAAGAGTCAGCCACATTGTTGTGAATCTGGAGTCACATGTAGGCCAGACCAGGTCATATTCCCTTTCCTAAGGTCATTAGTAAATCTGATGGGTTAATACAGCAATAGTCTCACAGTCATTAATCATGATGTGATTCAAATCCAGGTGCCCAGAACATGACCTGGATCTCTGGGTTATTAGACCATTAGATCATTGCCTCCTCTTGTATCTTCCTTAGTGAAGTACCATTTTTCTCTGACCCATTTTAAATTTTCCTGACTCTGCTTTTAATTAATCCACTTTTCCAAATGTTTCATTGGAAGAATTATGTTGGAAGAGTTGTGTTTGGAGGTCACAATGCCAAGGATGAGAATTCGATAGGAGATGGACTGAAGCATTGTGAGAGATGGACAATGTGATAGAAGTGTGACCTTTACAATGGAAACAAAATCATCCCTTCTAATTTCAGAGATGCATCTTTGTGCTTGTCTCTGTCATAGCAAACTCTAAAACAATGGCCTTGGATGTTAAAGATGCTGCTAGGCAATTACCCTAGATTTGGAATGTTTAAAATTATCTATTTAAAGAATTCAGAGAGTCCTGATGAAATTAAGTAAATAATTACACAGGAAATGCCTGGACTAATTTTGAGTACGCATTCAAATTATCTCACATAGTTACTTCACATTCTCCCAGCTACATCTCCCTCAGACCCTAACCTGACACTTATTTGCCTCCTCCTACCCTGTAGCCCACCTCCAGGATCCAAGAACCTTATTTCTTTCTCAGAACCCTATGTGGCCCTCTCTTCCTATGGACCTTCCATTCACCAGGTCTGAACCCACTCCTCGTTGCCACTTTGTCCCCTTCTTATGTTCTGGACCCACCAAGTCCCAATCGCCTGCTCCAAACCCAATCTGCCTCTTCCCTTTCCAATACTCAGACCTCCGTCTTCCTCTACACCAGATCTGTTTGGCTTTACCCACCCTATCCACTTGCCATCCTATCCACTTTGCACTCTGCTCTATACAAACTAGCACCCTATCTCATCTGGTGTCCTGCCTTCTTGGGACCCTAACTTCACTGTTATCTACTTACCTTTTGACAACAGCTGTCAATATGGCTGTCTGTGATTCTGGACCTTTACATTTCAGAATACAGCAGCTGACTGCTTCGAAAAAGGGGCATGGTTTGCCTTTTCCTGACAGTTCTGCACTGCAAGAGAAGCGTCAGAACGGAAGTACGGCTCCACATTTCTGATGGAGCCCTAACTTGTCTCTTGTTAGAAATGTGAAGCTTTATCTTTTTGTTAAAAAGGAGCAGAGTGCAAATTTGCATGAGATTGCCACTCCTTGGAATATTTGGCCGAATTTATACTTCATCTCAAGATTTTACCAACACCCGTAGAATAAGATAAATAATATATTGTGTGAATATATGTATTGAGATTACCTGAGTCACTAATACCCAAGTTTCACTTACAATACAGAAATGTAATTAGCTACATCTGGATTTGTAATCAGCCAGATGTTACAAATGCCATAGACAATTCTGAGATAAACTCACACTAAGCTATGAAATATTGAAACATATTTCCATCTCAATGTTACAGTTATGCACAAATTCAGCTGCAGAATCCTCCAGTATCTCTGAGTTAAATTTTAAAGAATTTTATTGCAGAAATGACTCATGTTGTTACTCAAGCTACAGTACTCATAAAGAGCACTTCTGTGTATGACATGCTGCCACTGTATTTTGTTACTGACCTTGTTTTAAAGAGTTTAATGAAAAGAAACTATAATTGCTTATTCTTGCAATAAAAAGACACCTTATAGCTGGAAACTTAGCTGCAATGAATTATAACGGGATTCTAGTAAAGACTTATTTATGTAGATTGCATCAGTTGCAGATTAAGTGCGCAAACAGCTAGCACTGAAGTAATTTGTCTTTGCTGTAGAAGAGTGCAAATATTTCCAATGAATATGCAAATATTTTCAGCTACCTTAGGGTGCCATGTCTCGTAAAATATGTACCATGTTTTCATTTCCAGTAAAATATATAATTGTAGAAGAAATTGTAATTCTTTAAAGATTCAAAACAATTCTGTCACAGAAAGACACTTACTCCTTTTAGAAAGATGAAATTCAAATTTATGGCCCACTGAAAATGACTTTTCCCTGCAGTTCACCTTGAGGAATTTTCCGTTTAACACAGTCGGTTAGCTCAGTTGGCTGGGTAGCTGGTTGGTGATGCCAACAGTAAGGGTCCATTTCCTACACTGGCTGAATTTACCATGAAGGGCTTTCTTTCTCAACCTCTCTCCTTTCCTGGGTTTTGGTGAGCCTCAGGTTAAACCATCACCAGCTGCCTCTCTCTAATAAGCGAGCAGCCCTATGGTCTGGTAAGATTATAGTTACTTTGTTGCTCTCAAACACTCTAATTTACAACTGCATCTAAATTCTTAAAATGAAACTAAAGTTGTATTTTTAATGTTAAATGAAATGGAATCAATGTTAGACTTATGGAGATTTGATAATGAACCAATATGAAAGGAATGTCAATCAGGCAGGTAGAATCTAAATATCTTCATGGAAATGTTGATGCTTCCAAATTTAACAATTGAGCTCTGGAATCCAATTCATGACCCTTCGAAAATGAAAACCATTGTTGTAAATGGAGTAGATTTAAATCAATGGTTTGAGCTTTGGATAAGTGTGACATCTGTGCCCTATCTATTTAATTCCTAAAATATGGCAAAAGTTTTCAACAACTTTATATTTCACAAACATGAAAAAACAAATTTTCGATATTACATGCTACAATTTTCAATGGTTATATCATGGCTGTCCCAGCAGCTGCTAACTTGCCTTATTTCTTTTTGGGAAATTGGAGCTAACCAAACAAATCACACAAATATTAGATTGTCTTTTTATTTCTTCTTGAGATGCGGCATCTCAGACAAGGATAGCATTTCATTCCCATCATTAATTGCTGTTGAGAAGGCCATGATGAGCAATCTTTGTCTACTGCTTTACCTGGTGAATGCAGTGCACTTCCGCAGTATTGTTATGGACAGAGTTCTATCACCAATGAGGAAAATATACTATATTTCCAAGTCTAAATGGTGTGTGACTAGGAGGGCAGCTTCCAGGAGAAGGTGTTCCAACATGTCTGTTAACTTGTCCTTCTGCATGGCAGATGTCACAGTTTGGAAGGTGCTGTTGGACAAGACTTGGTAAGATGTAGCGATGTGTTTTGCAGATGCATAAACATTGCAGCCACATATGATAGCAAGGGATGAAATATATTTTAAGGTGGATTTTAAAAAAAACTATCAATATTATATTTCAGATTCACAATTGGTCTGGCATCAATTGCCATTTGTGGAAGGGAGTCGTAACTATTATGCTCAAGAGAGTTGAGGAAGTGATTCTCCTGAAAGTCCAGCTCTATTTATTAGATAAATGTCTCTGGTCAAAAGCTCCCCAAGATACATAATTTTCCTCAATCTACCTGATCAGTTTCCTTTAATGTCTTCAAGACTTCAATCAAATCACTCATTAATTATCAAATTTCCAGGGACAGCAATTTTAATTTATGTAATTATGTAATATACCCCTTAATTTAACCCTTACAGTCCAAGAATCATTCTAATAAACCTAGGATGTGCTCCCTTCAGGATGAAAATAGATTTTGTTGTGAATCCCATAGAAACTGACAGTTTTTAGAAAGATATTTAAATGTCCAATGGAGAGATCACAAATCAAAATTTTAATTTAAAACTTATACCATGATAAACATATTAAGAGGAATGTTGCCTAAATAATATTCAGTTTGCAACTTAGTTTCTAAATTACAGAAAAATATCCCAGTAACCCAATAAACTGACAAAAAAACAGCTTCATGGTTATACCCGTTTCCTAAGGAGACACTTCTTTCTGCAGGAACCAATCCAGAGATATTCTTGTAAGTATGCTTCTTATTTTCTTTCTGAGCCAGATAATGGTTAAACACTGAACCAATCTTCATGGTTACAGCCACTCAGGAATTCCCACCTTCTAACCAAAGCCAGCTAAATCTTCTAATCTTGTTTAAATCTTCACAATTTTTGTCCCTTCCATCCAGATGGAACCTTGCCACTGGCATTCTGCATGAACAAAAATAGATAGCTGTTGTCTCCATCTTCCTGCTTTATCTCTCTCACAGATTCTGGCAGACCAATTTAGGGATGGACTAAAAAAATATGTTGTTAGTTGATATAACAATGACTTTCTATGGCTTTCTCCTCTCAAAGCCCACCTCCACATCAATGTGAATCACAAGTGCCTTGTATCCAGGCAGAAATGTTGATCTTTTAAACTCCAAAGTCCGGTCTATTTTTGAATTAAATAAATAGTATAAAGTATGACTGTTGCCAAAACTTGAAATTCCTAGCATTTCATTGAGGCTAACAATCTATCTGCCATCAGCACAGTTACCCTAGGTAACTGTTTCTGTAGGTGGGAGGATCTTGCATATTCTTCCAAGTAAAACAAGCTGCTCCTCCTTTAACTTTTAACAACCAACCATATGTTGGGTAAAATTTAACCTCCTTCATTCGTCCATTTTGGACTTCCCAAAACCTTATATTTTTACAAGTCTCACATGTGGAACACTTACGTAAGGTACAGTGTTCAGAACATCTCGTAGTATTTCAGCTGTGATCTATCCAGGGCTTTGCACATGTGAAATATGGCTTCTAACAAGTTTTCCATTAACCTAGTTAATGATTTTCCATACAATTTCTCATTATTCTGGTGATATATGTATCTGGACACCCCAGGTCTCTGTTGACCTCCATTCTTTGTAACTTAACAGAGTTGCAATACTGAGGTTAAATATTTACATTTTAGTCACTACCTTCGTATTACTTTTAACAATCTTTATGTAGTTCAGGGTGTTAAAACTATTCAAAAAACAACTAATACCAAGTGAACAAGGCCATTAGTTAAAATCTGGTAAGCATCTACATTCCTTTTACATGCAAAGCATGTGCAGCCACCTATTCACAAGAATTAATTTAACAATGACTGCTGTTTCCCTGCATAAATTATCATGCCAAGTTTGACTTGTGGCTGAGATATTTCATGATTTATGTAGCTATTCAAAAATGAGACTGAGAAACTGTATAATTCCTTAGATCATTCCGAGGTGAAGAAATCTTTCAAATTATTTATTTTTGCTTCATGATTAAAACAGGAAATTATTGACATTTTGCAAAACATCCTGCTGGCCAGTTTTGCCAAACATGATTATGAGTCAGAGCACAAGCTGAGCACCAACAATGCAAAATCATTTGATAGCAATGTAACCAATTGCGCAAGAATTATTATAACAGCAAGCTACTATGGATGCTAGAAAACTCAAAGTAAAAGTATAATATTTTCCTAGACTTGCAACTGGCCCAACTGTCATTATTCCAGCGTAGATGAGGCTTACGCATCGGGATCCTATGGACTCATAATCATAGCACAGTCCAAAGGAATTGCTCAGGGAATTGCATCTTCCTCTGGACAATTTCTGTATATCTGTAACCCTCTGAAATTTTCCATTTAAACTGGAAATGTCAGAGTTACAAACTAAATTAAGTAAGATAGTTACTAAGGGAAGGTTAAACCACTAAATACATAGTCTAACTCTTGAGTAAATATTTAGCTGAAGCCATAATTACTTCATATACCCCAAATGCACCTGTCCCCCACTCCCTTTGCCCTCCCAGGCTCTGACAGGACAACCTTCAGACCTGACCTGTATTTACCTTGCAGTAACCAATGCCCTCCCTGATGAACTGGAATAGACTGGAACTCTATCCCACTCACGCTAGACCCAACATACCATGCCCCCACTCTTCCCCTCCACCATCACCAGGCCAACCCCAACCACTGCCCATCACTCCCTCTCCTGACACAGTTTCTCCCATCCATCTCAATCTAACCTAAATTCCACATCACTTGCCCAGCCCCCTTACACCCTGGCATCCTATCCATCACTGAACTGGCACTATACTTACCTATCTCCCTACCCACCTAGCCGTCTATTTACCTGGCACACTAGGCCCTACCCATCTGGTATCCTACGTCTGACACCCTATCCCCTCCCCAGGTCTCACCCTTTTTACCTCACATTCTTGCACCCTTACTCATCTGGTACTGTATTTACTTGACTACCCTTCTCCAATGTCACACTTAACATATGTACTTACGGTTTGATGGCAACTGTCAAAAGTGACTTCTAGGACCTTTAAAATTCAGAAAATGGTGGCTGATTGTTGTGAAAACAGGGTACGGCTTGCCTTCCTTTGATAATTCTGGCACAATTGCTAAAGTAACTATTCAGTGATTAAAATTGAATCAGAGATAGTTCAGTGATTGTTGCTGACAGTGCTTCAGTTTGTGCTCTAACTTATAATCATGTCTGATAAATCTGGACAGAATGAATTGTCAGAAAAAAAGTACATTCCTAAGGGAACCAATCGATATAAGATGGCTGCTCCTTGGGAAATCTGGTCCAGAGTGCTGGAAGTACTCCACAGCTATGGCAGTATTCATGAGTTTACTGTTTGAAGGCAGAATCGTAATGGGTTTTATGCTGTTGAAGAGAGGGAAGGAGAGGGAGTTAGAACAAAGCGTAAGCTGTGAGACTGGATAGGATAAAGCTGGAGAAATAAATAACAAAGTTGTCATGGAACGAAAGGCAAAGGTGTTGGTAATGATTATAGTAAAGAAACAAAATATTTGACAGAGACCTCAGACCGCAGGTACGTAGTTCCTTGAAAGTGACATCACAGGTAGACAGGATAGTAAAGAAGGCGTTTGGCATGCTTGTCTTCATTGGTCAGAGAAGAGTCGGAATATCATGTTCCAGCTGTACAAGACAATGGTAAGGCTCTGTTTGGAGCACTGGTCGCCCTGCTATAGGAATGATGTTATTAACCTGGAAAGTGTGAAAAAGTTATTTACAAGAATGTTACTGAGACTGGGAGGTTTGAGTTATGAGGAGACGTCTATTTTCCCTGGAGCAGAGGATGCTGAGGGGTAAACTTACAGAGGTTAATACAATCATGAGGGGTGTAGATAAGTTGAATACCCAAGGTCTTTGCCGCAGGATAGGGGAGTCCAGCTGAGTTTCATATGTGGTGCCAGAGCCCTCAACCCCAGAGGGTCCAGACAGTGGTGAGAATGTCCAGCTTGCTTGCCATATAAGAATTCACCAAATAACACATAAAACATTTCCCTTGCACAGAAAATCAGTTGAGAAGCATGTCATCATGTGAGATAACTCATTCCAGGCCATAAGAGACAATATTTCAACTTCAAAACAGAAAATTTCAAGCTCTGTCTCTATGTTTTATATTCCCAAATTTCATGGGACAACATCTAAATATTTGTCCTATCAGCTCCCTCCCTTACATGCTTAAGAGAGACAACCTACATTCTCAACTCATGAGAGAACTTAGACTTAATTAACCAGGTTTTTACCATAGGACTACCCTGTCATATCAGTAACCAATCTAGTTAGTTTGTGTTACATCACCTCCAATGTGAATCCTTCCTTATATATGGAGACAGTATTCCAGGTGTGGCTCACACTTGCTACAATTGCAGTAAGACTTCCTTATCAGTGATAGTAGGAACTGCAGATGCTGGAGAATCCGAGACAACAAGGTGCAGAGCTGGATGAACACACCAGGCCAAGCAGCATCATAGGAGCAGGAAGGCTGACGTTTCGGGCCTAGACCCTTCATCGGAAAAGGGGGAGGAGAAGGGAGTTCTGAAATAAATAGGGAAAAAGGGGGAGGCGGATGGAAGATGGATAGAGGAGAAGATAGGTGGAGAGGAAACAGACAGGTCAAAGAGGCGGGGATGGAGCCAGTAAAGGTGAGGGTAGGTGGGGAGTTAGGGAGGGGATAGGTCAGTCCAGGGAGGATGGACAGGTCAAGGGGGCGGGATGAGGTTAGTAGGTAGGAGATGGGGGTGTGGCTTGAGGTGGGAGGAGGGGATAGGTGGGAGGAAGAACAGGTTAGGGAAGCGGGGACGAGTTGGGCTGGTTTTGGGATGCGGTAGGGGGAGGGGAGATTTTGAAGCTTGTGAAATCCACAATGATACCATTGGGCTGCAGGGTTCCCAAGCGGAATATGAGTTGCTGTTCCTGCAACCTTCAGGTGGCATCGTTGTGGCACTGCAGGAGGCCCAGGATGGACACGTCGTCTGAGGAATGGGAGGGGGAGTTGAAATGGTTTGCAAGTGGGAGGTGCAGTTGTTTATTGCGAACTGAGCGTAGGTGTTCTGCAAAGCGGTCCCCGAGCCTCCGCTTGGTTTCCCCGATGTAGAGGAGGCCACAACAGGTACAGCGGATGCAGTATACCACATTGGCAGATATGCAGGTGAACATCTGCTTGATGTGGAAAGTCTTCTTGGGGCCCGGGTTGGGGGTGAGGGAGGAGGTATGGGGGCAGGTGTAGCACTTCCTGCGGTTGCAGGGAAAAGTGCCGGGTGTGGTGGGGCTGGAGGGGAGTGTGGAGCGGACAAGGGAGTCACGGAGAGAGTGGTCCCTCCGGAAAGCAGATAAGGGTGGGGAGGGAAAAACGTCTTTGGTGGTGGGGTCGGATTGCAGATGGCGGAAGTGTCGGAGGATGATGCGTTGGATCCGGAGGTTGGTGGGGTGGTACGTGAGGACGAGGGGTATTCTTTTTTGGTTGTTATTGCGGGGAAGGGGTGTGAGGGATGAGTTGCGGGAATTGTGGGAGACACGGTTGAGGGCGTTCTCGACCACTGAGGGGGGGAAGTTGAGGTCCTTGAGAAACGAGGACATCTGAGATGTACGGGAGTGGAATGCCTCATCCTGGGAGCAGATGCGGCGGAGGTGAAGGAATTGGGAATAGGGGATGGCATTTTTGCAGGAAGGTGGGTGGGAGGAGGTGTATTCTTGGTAGCTGTGGGAGTCGGTGGGCTTGAAATGGATATCGGTTTCGAGGTGGTTGCCCGAGATGGAGACAGAGAGGTCCAGGAAGGAGATAGAGGTGCTCGAGATGGTCCAGGTGAACTTAAGGTTGGGGTGGAAGGTGTTGGTGAAGTGGATGAACTGTTCAAGCTCCTCGTGGGAGCACAAGGCGGCGCCGACACAGTCATCAATGTAACGGTGGAAGAGGTGGGGTTTAGGGCCAGTGTAGGTATGGAAGAGGGGTTGTTCCACGTAACCTACAAAGAGGCAGGCATAGCTTGGGCCCATGCGGGTACCCATGGCCACCCCCTTTGTCTGTAGGAAGTGGGAGGAATTGAAAGAGAAGTTGTTCAGGGTGAGGACGAGTTCGGCTAAGCGGATGAGGGTGTCAGTGGAGGGGTACTGGTCGGGCCTGCGGGACAGGAAGAAGCGGAGGGCCTTTAGGCCATCTGTATGGGGAATACAGGTGTAGAGGGACTGGACGTCCGTGGTAAAGATGAGGTGTTGGGGACCGGGGAATTGGAAGTTCTGGAGGAGGTGGAGGGCGTGGGTGGTGTCATGGACATAGGTAGGGAGTTCCTGGACCAAGGAGGAGAAAATGGAGTCCAGATAGTTGGAGATAAGTTCGGTGGGGCAGGAGCAGGCGGAGACAATGGGTCGACCAAGGCATTCAGGTTTGTGGATTTTGGGAAGGAGATAGAAGCGGGCGGTGCGGTGTTGGGGAACGATGAGGTTGGAGGCCGTGGGTGGGAGGTCACCTGAGGTGATGAAGTTGAGGATGGTTTGGGAGATGATGGTTTGGTGCTCGGGGGTGGGGTCATGATCAAGGGGGCGGTAGGAGGAGGTGTCGGAGAGTTGGCATCTGGCCTCGGCGATGTAGAGGTCAGAGCGCCATACTACAACTGCGCCTCCCTTGTCCGCGGGTTTTGTGGTGAGGTTAGAATTGGAGCGGAGGGAGCGGAGGGCTGCATGCTCTGCGGGCGAGACTTTGGAGTGGGTGAGCGGGGTGGAGAGTTTGAGGTGATTGATGTCTCGACGGCAGTTGGAGATGAAGAGGTCGAGGGAGGGTAGGAGGCCTTGGGGTGGTGTCCAGGAGGAGGGGTGTGTTGGAGGCAGGAGAAGGGGTCAGTAGAGGGAGGGTTAGGTTCACGGTTGAAGAAGTAAGCGTGGAGGCGGAGGCGGCAGAAAAACTGCTCTATGTCCAAACGTGACCGGTATTTGTTGATGTGTGGGTGGAGGGGGACAAAAGTAAGCCCTTTACTGAGGACTGACCGTTCGTCCTCAGTAAGGGGGAGGTCTGGGGGGATGGTGAAGACTCGGCAGGGCTGGGTGCTATTGTCCCCTCTGGAGCTGCTGGCTGTGGAGGCTGTGGATGGAGTTGCGTTGGTGTAGGCTGTGGGCGGAGTTGTGTCGGCGGTGGGCGGAGTTGCATCGGTGTCGTCGGAGTTGCATCGGCGTCAGCGGTGCCCTTGTGTTCAAATTCCCTTGTAATAAAGGTCAATGTTCAATTCACCTTTTAACTTCTTGTGTCTGCATTTAAATTTCTGTGTGCCTTATATGAATACATCGAAGTAGCTTAGAATATCAACATTTACAGATTTCATATGATTTAAAATATGTTGTGCTCTTCAATCCTTACAACTATGTAACTAACTTCACACTCATCTGTCACCTTGCTACCCACTCGATTAACCTGATTGTGTCGCTTATCAGCATTTTTGTGTCTTCCATACAATTTATCTTTCCACCCAGTTTTGTATTGTTGTTAAATTTAAATGTCTAATTCTGTTATTTTTGTTTAAACCATTCATGGATTGTTGTTACCTCTTGCCAACTTGAAAATGTTTATTATTATTCATTTATCATTATTACTTGCTCTCTGTCTGTCAGCCACTTCTCTATCCCTGCTAAATATTACTCAAACTCGATGAGTCCTTATCTTGCGTTTTAACTTTTTATGTGGTGGTACTTTATTGAATGTCTTTTAGAAATCAAAGTATGTTTCATTCTTTAATTCTTCTTTATGTACCCTATTAGTTACATCCTCAAAACGAAATACATTTGTCAAACATGACATCAATATTACGATTTTGAAGGGCATTAGTTTCCAGTGTTTTCTTGCTGACTGATATCAGGCATCCAGTCTTGCATTATTTGTTTTCGCTGTCCCACTTGAATAGTAGTGGCGCATTTGCTGACTTCCAATCTGCAGGGACCTTTCTAAAATCTCAGAAGGTTTTAAAAACATAATCAATGCATCCTACTATTCTGCAACCACCTTATTTTATGACTCTAGGATGTTGTCACAGGTTCTTGGAAATTTGTTGAATTTTTGTCTCTTAAATTTTACCTGCAAATATAAATGTGATCTCAAATTCCACACTCCTACTAACCCATTGATTACTTTGTATGTATGTAATATAAATCATTTGATATCAAGGTAGAGACAAACGCGGTTAAAGAATCTGCCATTTTCTCACACCCCTATGATAATTTCTTCTGCAATAAAAACAGAAATTACTGTAAACACACAGAGAAAAATGATCTGAAAATTTCAGGTAATCAAAATATCCTCTGTGATCTCCAAATCCCTAAGACTATGACCTTCAACTACCCTCACTCTATAATCACAGGCATCCGGTGGCTCAGTGTTTAGTTCTGCTGCCTCACAGCAGCAGGAACCCGGGCTTGATAACACGCTCGGGGGACTGTCTGTGTGGAGTTTGCACATTTCCCTGTGTCTACGTGGGTTTTCTCCGGGTGCTCCGGTTTCCTTCCACAGTCCAAAGACATGCAGGACAGATAAATTGGCCATGCTAAATTACCCTGTAGTGTTCAACGATGTGTAGATTAGGTGGGTTATAGGGGTATGGGTCTGGGTGGGATGCTCTGAGGGTCAGTGTGGACTTGCTGAGCTGAAGGGCCTTGTCCAGACTGTAGAGATTCTGTGATTCTATGACATTTCCACCCAATCTCTTTCTCTGATTCTTCTTATCCCTATCTCTCAGTTCGTCTCCCTATGTTCTTTCATTCCCACAACCTTGCAATCACTTACTCCTCTCATCTTCTGTAATCTCTACAGTATAAAGTATTAACTGGGCAAATGTTCTAATTGCAGCTACTAACCATGTGCATAAGGAGGTATGTCATGATGATATCACATCACATGGACAGACCTAATGGAAGATAGCCCCATGTTTATGTATATACTTTATAGACAATAAATCTTAACAGTTTGCAATGGCAGTGTGATCTGTTGTTGTGCCTTAAGTTTCTAGATGTTTCTAATAACATTCTTACAATCCCTAACTCTTCCTGTTATCTGCCTAGAATCTCCAACTCCCAATAAATGTTGACCCATGATTGCACCAAACAGAAACAGTCACTGACTGCTCCCAATCTCTGTGATATCTGACTGCTCCCACCCACCCACAATCACTGTCTTCTCCACTTGCTCCCACTATCTCCAATCCCCTCCCAACTCAATGAAACCTCCTCCCCCCTCAAGAAGCTACATAATCTCCTACACCCCCGAACCCATCACAGTTATCTCAAACACCTGCCTGTTGCATAAGGCAGTTAATACTTGAAAGAGTTAATTGACATCACACAATAAGCTCCACCAATCAGGATATAAAGGATTGTTCCTGGTTGGAGCTAACTTGAGTGTGAACCAGTTTGTTCTTGTTCCAAGTTCCCAAATTCCAAGCAGTAATGTAATTACTTATAAGTCTCATCTTAGATTTTACAATATACTATTGTGTAACTCTGATGCAATGTAAATAGCTATTAAATATTACATAATAAACCTTTTCTGAAAATTAAGACCAAGATTCTCTTCTGCCAAAGACATTGTGTGGGCACCCTATGCCACTTGGTACAAGGAGCTTAGACCAATGGCAGTAAGAAGGGTCAAAAACAGAAGTTGCTGGGAAAACTCAGCAGATCTGGCAGCATCTGTGAAGAAAAATCAGAGTTAACATTTTGGGTCCTATAACCCTTCCTCACTAATAAGAAGAGTACTGTCCACCCACAGGATCTCAGATGATTCTGGTGGACATGATCACAACATATACTAGCCCAATCTCCAGGATCTCCAACTCCTCATCAATTCACTGTTCTCTGAATCCTATATTTCTACCCCACCCTACCCCTTCTGAAATCTCAGCTTCCACATCTTTAAGCTCTAGCTCTTTAATTTTCTGCACTCAACATAAAATCAAACTGCTCTGAATCCACTCCACAATCTCCTATTTCTTTGGAACCTTCTCCCCTGATGTTTTCCCATCCAACAAGCAAATGCACTGTCAATCAGGTAGGAACTTTGCTGGAAAAACATAAAAGATGACTTGATGGTAATTTCATCTGGAAAGTCAGGAAATCTGCTCAAATTAATCCTGGCTTTATTCAAAATGGATAATGTCACCTTACTTGCATTAAAATACACCTTTGAAATTACTTTGCAATTAATTTTTTTCACATTCTAGAGAGTCATAGAGTCCTTCAGCATGGAGGACCCTTCGGTCCAACTGGTCCACGTCAACCATGTTCCCAAACCAAACCAGTCCCACTTGCCTGTGTTTGGTCCATATCCCTCCAAACCTTTCCTATTCCTGTATGTATCCAAATGTCCTTTATTTGTTGTAACTGTACCTGCATGCACCACTTCCTCTGGCAGTTCATTCCACATAAGAACCACTCTGTGTGTAAAAAAGCTGTCCCTCTTGTGCTTTTTAAATCTTTCTCCTCTCACCTTAAAATATGCCTGCTAGTTTTGAACCCCACCCCACTGCCCCCCCCACCCTAGGGAAAAGACCCTTGGTATTCACCTTATCTATGCCCTCCTGATTTTAAAAACCTTTATAAGTCCACCACCCCCAATCTCCTACACTCCAGTGAAAAATGTCACAGCCTAACCAGCCTGTCTTAAAATCTCAAACCTTCTATTCCTACCACCATCCTGGGAAATCTTTTCTGAACCCCCTTCAATATAATAATTTCCTTCCTATAGCAGGGTGACTGAACTATACACAGTGCTCCAGAAGAGGCCTCACCAAAGTCCTATACAACCGCAACATGACATCCCAACTCCACTCAATGGTCTGAGCAATGAAGGCAAGTGTGCTAAATGCCTTCTTCCCACCCTGTCCATCTGTGATGCGAATTTTAAAAAATTATGCACCTGAACCTTTAGGTCCCTCTGTTCTACAAAATTATCCATGGCCCTAAACAAGATTTTCTATGGAAAAAGACACAATCTTTAAACCCATCTGAATAATGTTTGCCATTGCAAAATTCATCATTCAGGCTAAATCAACTCACAGCCAATTAAAAATTCTATCCAATCACTTTGCAGCATCTTACCTGAGTCAAGATTAATCTAGGCCAGCCAGTAAGGCATTCTCACAAATAATTTCTGAGTTTGATTTTTTTTCTCTCAGTACTGTTTATATGTCATGCCATCTGCTTTACAAAATATTTAATTGGGTTTTAATTGGAAGATGATATTGCCTTTGTTTGGAATCTCTCAAGTTGTAAATAACATATTGTAACGCCCTTGCTGAATATTTTAAAAGCTGAATTCATTTAAATTGCAACATAGAGACATGAGAGGAATCATGAGCTTATTTTGTTCAACACCAAAATGTTAAACATACCACAAAAGTAGCTTTTTCATCTATTTAAAATACAAGTTTTACTTACGACTTCTAAAATGTATGCTTTTTCAATATTCAGGAGTTAATTGACTTCAATGTAAATCTTTGTTTCAATGGCAGGGCTCAAATGTTAAATGTTTGTCAGTAAAGCTTGACATATAACTTGTACTAAAATGTTTACCTTCATTTTCTTTGAATGTAGATAAGGGAAATGAAAATTTGACAGGATTTGACAATCTGGGATAGTCCTTTTTGTTTTACTAGCATACTAAAGTACCTCAAGAGGATGGCAAACCAGACATCAAAGTAATGTCTATGTTCATGTGGAGCAGAATTTTAAGTTACCTGTGATCAGTATAGACCAAATTGAAAATGACATGATTGAAATTTAGACTCTGTTGAGAAACAAGAAAAAATAGAGAAGATAAAGGAGAAACAGGCGACATTTGACAAGGGGCAACAACAAAGTTGCTGGAAAAGCTCAGCAGGTCTGGCAGCATCCGTGAAGGAAAAAAAACAGAGTTGGTGTTTCGGGTCCGGCGGCCCTTCCTCAGGACGGTTCTGAGGAAGGGTCACCAGACCCGAAACGCCAACTCTGTTTTTTCCTTTGCAGATGCTGCCAGACCTGCTGAGCTTTTCCAGCAACTTTGTTTTTGTTCCTGGCTCACAGCATCGCAGTACTTTCGGTTTTTATTTAACACTTGACAAGGGGATGCATTGAAATTGCAGTCCAAGAACAACCATTGATAATGCCTTAAATTACTTATATATTCAAATCCTCATCAGTTAATTCTAGATTAAAGCCCATTGTTTCATTTTCAATTTGAAATAATCCGCTATGGAACTGGAAATCAGTGAGGCAGAAGCACAGCTGTTCATGGCTTTGTATTTTCAAAGGTTTCAAAGAAAACAAGCTCACTGATAACATTGGTGATGAACAATTTGTGTTTGAATGATAACCCAATAATAATCTGATTTGTCAAAATGTCCAGGTTAGAAAATGGTTGCTTTGATAAGTAATTTACATTCTTGTCATTTTAATTTAATTGTTTGAGATTTAATCATGGCTTAGTAAAGATCGTTGTTTTTACATCAACTTTAACTTCTTTCAAAAGTATGGTTAGATAAGGATTAAATAGATTCCTAATTCTTAAATGTTGAAAACATTAATGCATGGATGTACTTATCGCCCACAAGATTATTAAAAGTGAATTTTTAGAAACAAAACTCAATGGGCTTTGATGCTTCATCTTAACTCCCCAGGAAGCAGTTTTGCACTAATTCATGTTTATATCTCATAACCATTCTGCTGACCTCCTCAAAACACATTCCCTGCATGGACCAGTGGTAAATTGTGCATATTAAATGAGTTTCAACTTAATGTTGTATTAAAACAGTATGGTCCCAGGAGCAGCCCTTGTTCTTAATAACATCAAATCATGTTCTCTTCATTTAGCTTTCAGTTAGCCTGCATGGCAGCAAAACTGTTGTAATGAAGTGTTCCTTAAATTTGGAAATGACCTCAGTTCAGAGCCATAAAATTAATTTAACATTGCTTCAGGAACCCACCCTCCCCCCACTTCAAATTTCAAATCTAATCAACTGAATGTTTAAGATGTATTACATAATCTACTTGGGGTTTGGCATTTTTCATCTAATTTCCTGAATGTAACCATTTGCTAGTGGGCACTAACTGGTAACTAATGAGAATTGCAGCATTTCTCACAACAGTATTACAAAATAACACCATCCATCTAATTATACACTGCCAGCTTAATGAGAGAATCTAAGTGATACAATTTTATATATTCATAGAAACTGCTGTTGTGATGTAATCTTCAGGGTTTGAGTGATGTAATCTGCTAAAATCTCACTGTCTTCTTCAGAGCTGCAAGACTGATACTGCCTGCTGTCTTTTTGGACGTTTGAAGATAAATTTAGAAATGTAATGTAAAATAATATCATTCCACTCAGAGTAACCTGTGAAAATTGTGAGGATTATACCTATTCAAGTTTCATGCTGCCATCAATGCAAGGGAAGAACTATCTGCAAGTTTCCCTCCAAGTCACAGACCATTTGACTGGGACCGATACTGCAGATCCCTCACTGTCATGGCATCAAAATTCTGGAGTACCTGCCTCAATATCACTCTTGGTATACCTACACCCCATGGACCACAGTAAAGGAGGCAGGCCATCACCACCTTCTGAAGTGTTGTTTAGGATAGGCAATAAATGCTGGTTGAACCAGGGGCACACACATTCCCTGAATGAATAAAAAAATGTTAGTTTCACAGTTTTCCATATAATACTCCATGCTACTAAATTCTTCGTCAGTTAAATAAACTAGTTATCTATAAAAATATAGGTAGTTAAATGAGGTATCTATGAATATCTATGTCCCTTCCAGTCTCCTCACTGCTTATGTTTCCACCAAACTTTATATAATGACAAATTTGGATTACTTAGTTTTCTCATCAAAGTCATTACCATGGATTATAAATAGCTGAAGCCCAAGTACTGATGCTTATAGTAAACTACAAGTGTTCCAGGAAATTCTAACACTGAGTTTGTTTTCAGTTGTCTCAAAACTCTTTCTCAAAACAGAGTCAGAGTGCTCAAAAGTCAATGCAGCTTGTTAAATGTCTGGAAAAAAAAAATCAATAGCACACAAAAGCAATCACTAGTATTCAATGTGAATTGGATAGAATTGGGTTGGGTCTGGAAACAAGAACACTTCTGCTTGCAGAACTAATGGGGTAGGAGTTGTATAGCCCAGAATACTGCGGACTCAGAGCCATATGAGGAGCTCCGAGGACTCACAGTCATCATTTTCCACTGAGCCTCACAGTTAGGGTAGTAAGCTTGCTGGTCCCAGTCTCTTAAGGGCTCCTTGACACCTCATAGAATCAGTGTAGAGAGAGGACATTTGACCCATTGAGTCTGTACTGACCCACAAAGAACATCTCACCCAGACCCTGACCCTACCCCTATTCCGTAATCCCACTTTTTATCTTGTCTAATTCACCTAGCCTGCACATCCCTGAATACTACAGGTAATTTAGCATGGTCAATCCACCTAACTTGCACATCTTTGGAATGTGGGAGGAAACCGGTGCACCTGGAGGAAACCCACACAGACAGGGGGAGACATGCACAGTCACCTAAAGCTGGAATCAAACTCAGTCCCTGGCACTGTGAGGCAGCAGTGCTAACCACAGAGCCACCAACACCACCTTGTTTGGAACCTCTGATGCTGTTGCCAAGCCCACTACTAATGCAAACGCCTCTGTCTGCAAAGCTGCATCAGGCATCTTCTCCACCAATTGCAGCCATCTCGGCCGCCTCTTCCTCCATTTCAACTGCTTCTGCCACTCCTTCCATCTCTGTTACCACTGCCATTTCTGATGCCATCTCTGCTACCTCTGTTGCTGTTCCAAATTTGCCTTTTCTTCTACTACTTCTGCTGTTTTTGCCACTTCTGTGAGAGTGATGAGCTCTGCTGAAAGAAGGGACATTTTGGCAGAGGAGAGGTATGGCACTGGCAAGGCTGGTGGAAAGGTCTGCAGTTCACCTGCCCACTTCTAAATCACCCCTGACACCCCTTCCTTCTACAAAAGGTGCTGCAATATGAGTGGAGGGAGTAGGTGCAGGAATCTGGCAGAGAAGGTGAAGTCAATGCTAGCTTCTATCTGAATCAGTGAGCTTTGCACGATTGGGAAAGAGGGATCACATCCGGAGAGAGGCATAGGCCAAGTGAATATATATTTCTCAGATTTTGGAGCAGTATGGGAATTCGGTGCAGAGGAGAAGAGGTGCTTTCTTGGCTCATAATTTGCTCACCACAACCTTCTCAAGGGCAATTAGGGATGGGCAAGAAATGCTGGCCAGCCAGCGACGTCCACATCCCACAAATGAATTGAGAAAGAAAAAGTGTTTCTTTTTTAACAGAATGTATTGAAGCCCAGGATCAGGTACACAGCACAAAACAAAAAGTGATAACACAGGGAAACCGTAAATTTATTGATTGGATAATATCTGCTAATTTGACAGCATCTTATAAATTGCTTTCAGATTAAAGATAAATAGAAGAAATATTTTACATATTAAAAACTAAAAGCCTGTTTGGAAATTTTTGAAAAAAACACATGAACTAAGTAAATAAAATAGAGATGTAGGGTCAGTCAAAAAGAAAAGTATGTTCCTGAAGAAACTCATTCGTAACAGTCATTTTTGAGTTGAGGTAAGCATTTCTGGCATCATGCTGTTATTTGGGAATATTGGCTCGTTCAACCCTACCATGGAAGACTGGATTCAGTATGAGGAAAGAATGCATTATTTTTTCCAGGTAAATGACTCCGCACCAGGTTAAATCTGATATTCCCGGACCTGGGATTGGACGGTGAAACAAGTGGCTTCAGGATGCCAGATTCCTCCAAGTGAGAGAGACAGTTTACTACAGGGGATGAAGTTTGGTATAGGAACCACAGGAATGGTCCTGCATGTGTAAGAGGCGACATCGACTCAAGGTCAGGACCTCTGACGTATAAAGTTCAGGCAGGAGTGACGATCCTGAACAAGCATGTGGACCATGGGAAAGCTGCAAACTCATAAATGATGAGGAGCAAAATGTGCCCTCCTCCTCAGCACTGTTGGAAAGGCTGTTGAAACCCGTTGGCTCTTCCTGTCCATAAAGTGTTGAAGAAGCCTCTGAATCGGAGATGCACACAGCAGATTTTACTGCATCAATGCCTTTGCCACTGGAAGAAGAGAGTGAATTTCTTCCAATACACTCTGAGTGCAAGAGGCAAGCGCCTGTGCAATACATGTCACCTGTATCTGACGCAGGGTCGGAAGAATCTGACCCAGTGGTAAATGGCTCCAGGAGGCTCTACAAGTTAAAGGATCTGCCGATGTCCTCAGACTCAGAGATGATGTGATTGTAATTAGGTCAGCCAGGTGGACTATAAAATATTTGTTCCCTGGTTTTGGTTGTTAATCTGGTCCAATCAGGGAGCCTCGGCTGACGGATAAAAAAAGGAAGGTCAGTCATTTTATCACTCTGAGAGCTGGCTCTGAGGAAGCTGGACCAGTGTCAAATACTTCCTATGTGAAAATAAATGCTGACTTCATGACAGGAAACTGGCCTCAGTGGGATAAATTTAGAATCCACCAAAGGAGGACTAAAAAGATAATAAAGGCAGAAAAAATAAACTATGAGGGCACATCAGTGAAGATTATGAAAACTGACAATTAGACCATCACTAAATACATAAAAAGGAAAAGAGAGATCAAAATGAACATAGGTTTCTTAGAAATAAATCTGGGGAGATGGTTATGGGGTAACAAGGAAATGGCAGAGCAGTTAAACAGATATTTTCCATCACTTTTTATGGTGGAAGATACTTCAAGCATCTCACTAATACAAAAAAATACAGGGGAGGAATTAAGTACCATTGCCATCACGCAGAAAGTAGCATTAGACAAACTAATGGGACAAAAGGCAACTAAATCCCTTGGCCCTAATGGCTTGCAAACTAGGATCCTAAAAGAAGAAACTACAGAGATAATGGATGCATTGGTTGTAATTTTCCAAAAAACACTGGATTCTGGAGAATTACCAGAGGATTGGAAAATTGCCAATGTGACGCCTCTATTCAAAAGGGGAGGGAGGCAAAAAGTGAATAACTATCGACTGATCAGCCTAACATCTATTGTTGGAAAACTATTAGAATCCATTAGTAAGGAAGTAATAGCAGAACATTTGGAAAATCAGAATCTAATCAAGCAGAGTCAGCATGGCTTCATGAAACGAAAATCGTATCTTATTTCGTAGAGTTTTTTGAGGAAGGCTCAAGCAGATTGGATAGAGGGAATGAGTAGATGTGTGTTTGGACTTCCAAGAGGCATTTAACAATTTAAGATGAGATGAGGAGAAATTTCTTCTCAAAGTGTTGAGAATCTTTGGAATTCCTTGCCACAGAAATTTGCAAAACAACTGGCAAGTGCAGGGTGAATCAAACCTTAAAGAACGATAACAGAATTTTACAAAATGCCCAGTCCTAATTAAAGACCAGTTAATTAGCTTTTTATTGTTCTTGTGAAATGGCTTTTGTAGATGTATTAATTCACATAGATAGTAAGTTTATTATTAAGAGTCATTTAAGATCAAGTATACATTTCAATAACAATGAATTACCATTGAAATTGTTATGCATTTCATGCAATATTTTTGCAGGAAAGAAATTTAGAAAAGTGAGACAATGAACATGCCTCTGAAATTGATTTCCATTGAGAGAACTTGTTGAAATCACAAGAAGGGATGTTATCAAATAAAAGATGCAGGAGTGAAGAGGTGGAGACTAGGGATGAGTCATACATTATGAATGCCTCTGTGTAGGACAAGTGACCCATACCTGAAACTGTGTTTGGGAAATTTGCACAGATTTGTTTAATACTCTGTTCATTCAAATCCCATATGCTAATATAATTGCCACCATTGTGAATTGTACACTGATCTTCTGTTAAACAACCTAACGTTGCATGTGTGTATTTCATAAACAGGTTATTCAAAAACTTATGTCTGAAACTTGGTCTGACACATTAGCCTGATTAGTAGAATCTTCCTTTTTTCCTTATAAAATGTCTGCTTGTTCAGGTTTGATGTCAGTTAAATGGTATCTGAGCATTTAAGTTATTCTAGATGATAGCAAATGATATTGTTTAAGGATTTTACAATTTCATTTTATATAAATAGATTGCTAAAGATCAATCTTTAATTTCAAATGATGACAATGATCACTTTTGACTGCAGATTGTCATGAATGAGCATATATTAATGATATTGAAAGCAGAATGATGTCAAGTTTTTCTGGTAGAGTAGTTATAGCCTGTCTAGCCAAAAATAACTGATTTTATTCATACTTGTTTTCTGCATATTAATCAACCTATTCTAGTTTTTGTTATTTATTCATGTAATGTGGTTGTCACTGGATCAGCCAGCATTTATTGCCCATTCCTAGTTACCCTTAAGCAGGTAATGATGAGCTCCCTTCTTGAACTGCTGCAATTTTCTTTTAGTGTAAGTACACTCGTAATGATGTTCGAGGGCCAGGATTTAAATGCAGTGACCTTGAAGGAATGGCAACACATTTCCAAGCTAGGATGGTGAGTGGCTTGGAGGAGAGCTTGCAGGTTGTGGTCTGCTCCCATGTATCTGTTTACCATTGACTGTCTATGTGGCAATGTGTTTGGAAGGCGTTGTCTCAGGAAGCTTGGTGAATTTCCACACTTTATTTTCTATATGCCTGAGAGTAGAGGAACTGTAAGTGAATCTGTGAACCTCTCCCACCAGTGTTTTTGGTCCATTTATTGTTTTTTAACACCACCCAACTGATTCTATAGCCAGTATTTTCTGGGCCCATTAGTGACAACTTGAAAGGTGAGAAAGTTGGAGATACGCTGGCAGGAAACCATCGGGGATGGGGAGATGTGTTTCCTGCTCTTTGTCATTGACCAATAACTTCCCACCTATATCCCATTTTGCTGGCATGGGAAAAGATAGCAGGTATGTCTCATGTTGAGAGGCCAATACAACCACTTATGTGGCCAATTAAGCCACCACGCCACCTCCAAGAGCATGAATAGTGCAACCTCACAAGGGGATCAGAGAGGGAAGTGTTCCTAATGGGAAATCCATGACCAAAGGAAAGGCTCCAGACAAAAGCTATCCACCGTCTATACAGTCTACTGTCACTAACACATGCCCTTTTCTCATCCCACTTACTTGGTTGTATCCATTCTGCAGACTTTCCCCCAACTACACAGACAACAAAAAAATTTTACCTGTTAATTAAGGGCAAAGGCCAAGACTCCTCAAGCACAGTACTCTTATTATCTCCCTGACTCTTAGTCTTATCATCCTGCTCCTGACCTTAACTCAGACCCATATTACTGCCTAACCTAAGAGATGTGATTGCCTGCTGGATCAAAATGTCTCTTTTCTGAGTGCTGTATGGTAACTGAACCTCAGACCCCAGATTAATTGATTTCATTAAATTACAAACATTTACTCTTAGTATGACTGTCCCCAGGATTGTAGTGTTCTCTGTAAACATTTACAAGATATCGTTCTGGCATGCTACCTGCACTGCTGTCCCTAATATAATCAGTTAAATGTAATACACTTAATCTACTTAACATGCTTTTTTTAAAGATTTCAGCTGATTATTTGATCTAGTTTAAGTAATATGATGGTGTGCTACCGTTCACCCATCCTGTGGCATGCCCTTCTCACATTCACATTTTAATCTGGTGTGACAGTAAATAATTATCAATGTTCCAACCTTCTTTCCAACACATGGTTAACCAGGAATCTCTCCCATTTTTGCTCCCTACCATTAATGCGTGTTGGAAGGATTTACAAATTAATACATAGAGAGTCATAGAGACATTATGATTTACAGCACAGAAGCAGACCCTTCGGTCGAACTCATCCATACTGACCAGATATCCTATATAAATCTAGCCCCGTTTGCCAGCATTTGGCTCATATCCCTCCAAACCCTTCCTATTTATATACCCATCCAGATGCTTTTTAAATGTTGTAATTGTACCAGCCTCCACCACTTCCTGTAGCAGCTCATTCCCTACACACACCACCCTGTGACTGAAAAGGTTGCCCCTTAGGTTCCTTTCATATCTTTCCCCTCTTACCTTAAACCTATGCAGTCTTGTTTTGGACTCACCCACCCCAGGGAAAAGACCTGCCTATTTACCCTATCCATGACCCTCATCATTTTATAAGGCTCTACTGGGTCACCCCTCAGCCTCCGACACTCCAGAGAAAATAGCCCCAGCCTATTCAGCCTCTCCCTATAGCTCAAGCCCTCCAACCCTGGCAACATCCTTGTAAATCTTTTCTGAACTCTTTCTAGTTTCTTAACATCCTTCCTAAAGGAGGAAGACCAGAATTGCACACAATACTCCAAAAGTGGCCTAATCATAGTCCTGTACAGTCACAACAGGACCTCCCAACTCCTATACTCAATGTACTGACCAATAAAGGCAAGCATACCAAACGCCTTTTTTGCTATCCTATCACCTGCAACTCCACTTTAAAGGAAATATGAACCCGTACTCCAAGGTCTCCTTGTTCAGCAACACTCCCCAGGACCTTAACATAATACGTATTAGTCCCGCCCTGATTTGCATTTCCAAAATGCTTTATGTATACATTGTCCTTGGCCATCTAGATCTGAAGTACAATTTGAACCCAGAGCTTCTGGCTGAAATCAAGGTTTCTATCGACTGCAACATAAGCCCTACTTAAGTTAGAGATAGATTAAACTAATTGCTTTTCTCCCATTTTACTCAGTGAAACTTCCCCTCACAATGCATGCTTATAACATCACCTTCTTCTTTGTTTAGCTCTCTAGATCTCAGCCTCTTGTCTTGCTGTATTTTCAATCTCACCCATCTCAATGTGCTTCTGTTGAAAATATCATTGTGCCTAAAACATTGGAAATGTTCTTGTGAAAACCTATTCCAAGATGTCACCTCCTTAGAATCAACCATCAAACCCCTACAGTGTGGAAGCAGGCCATTTGGCCCATCGCGTCCACATGGACCCTCTGAAGAGTATCCCACCCAAACCCACCACATCACCTGCATTTCCCATGGCTAATCCACACAGCCTGCACTCTACGGGCAATTTAGCATGGCCAATCCAACTAACTTGCACATCTTTGGATTGTGGACGAAACCTTTGCAGACACAGGGAGAATGTGCAAACTCTACACAGACAGTCACTCAAGGCTGGAATTGAACCCAGGTCGCTGGTGCTGTGAGGCAGCAATGCTAACTACTGAGCCACTAGTATCAAACAGTAACAGACAAAATGCAACGGCATTTACTTTCATAAGTAAAGCAAGCATTTTGAAACTGTTTGGCTCAATGCCTTTGTCTTTTTGGCAATGTCCCCACTTCAATAATGAAGATGTGCACTGGAAAGTAGCTGGACATTGCAAGAGAGTTAACTGAAAAGTGAATTGAACCATCTTGAGCAATAGAGATAATGTCATCCCTTTCACATCTGGAAAATTAAATGTGGGTCAACCTGCTGGTGACAGTCTTGTTAATCTTGATATGAGAGGCACTCCTCAGAATTGCCTGCAATAACAGAAAACACAATTATTAGTTACGATGTCTAAAAACACCCCAAGAGAAAATAGTGCTGCATGAGTTAATGGGGAAAAGAATAGTAAAAGGCAAAGCTTTTACATTGAAAATCAAGCAACACAGAGCTCAGGAGCTCCCAGAAGTTAAATAATTAGGATGCTATTTACACCATCCTTTTGAAATGGGTGTTTAGTACTGCATTCATCAATTCTCATTTGTTATATATATCTGTGGCCACTGTGCATTTCTCAATCTTAAGATCACACACCTCAGCACATTTTTATCTACTTGACAAGATGATTGTTGCCAGTTTAAAACAATTTTATTTAAACTAACCATGCAATCCAGTTCATTGAAGGAATAGTACCCCAAAATTGTTGAGTGGTAGGAAGGGACTGATGGGCATTAGTGTAAGGCAACACCATCAACAAAGATGAGCTTTTACATGTTGCGATGAGCTTAGAAGGGCATCTATCATTGTTTAGTAGCCAATCAAGCAAGAACAGATAAAATTTCCTGAAAAAGAAATAACTCCTCCTGTGCTGTAATTTCCATTATTCTACAAAGATAAGGGAATGCATTTAGAGAAGTTTTATTTAAGTGAAGAGTTAGGTCTGGAAGAGATGTGCTCAGCTGAACAGCTGCGTCCTATGTTGCAATTTCTGTGATTTGATTGTAATCCCTAATATTTTTCCCAATTTCAACAAAGACTCAGCTATTTTCAAGGCTACCATCTGCCCAGTAAAATTTGTCTTTAATTCAATTTGTTCATGTTTTGAAGAAGTGAAAAGAAAGGAAACAATTTGTGGAAACTCTCAGCCACTGTCGAACTGACAATTTTGTTAGTTGATTTGATTTTTGAAAAGAAAAGTGGGGAGAAATGAATGAAAACTGGCTGACATTAATAGGCACTGCAAAATATGGGGTTGGATTTTCAATTTGTGGAGCAAGTATAAAACTGGTCTTACAGCTGAAAATGACAAATCAGGTGGTTTCCAAAATGGGTTTCCCACTTCCAAAGGTAGTGTTGTGCCAAGGCAATAAACTGAAAACCTGCTTTAGTATATCTGTTTAAAGTTTGACCAGATCAATTAGTCTTTTTTTTCTCTTTGTTGTATGTGGATACAAATCTTAAAAGAATATGAAAGGATTTAGGCTAAAAGGGATTAGAGTGGTTGCCATGAAGGATCTACTTCTAAAATGTTAACTCATCTGTTCCCTCTACACTCATATTGAGTGACCTACTATTTGCAGCATGTTCTATTTTTTCTTTCAGATTTCTAGCATATGTAGTTCATTGCTTCTTGCTGTATCGCAGTCGGCAACCCCAGATGAGGAAGCCAAATGACCTTCCTCTGTGCTATAATTTCAATGATTCAGTGCAATTTTATGCAGCTGTGCTACCTGTCGAGTATATAATGAGCCATGTTCCACCTATTGATGAAACCGAATATATACATTCCATACTCCATGTGAGTCATGTTTGAATTAGTATACTGCTAATAAGGCCTGGGAAGATCAAGACACCATAAAATTAATTATTTCCATGACTCCAACATTAGCACAGCGGAGGAACCTCATTCTACAGCAAGAATTTCACATATCTTAGTAATTAATTCTCTAGTGACCCCAAGCCACCAATGCATTTGTCTTCAGATAAGGAATGTGGTTTATTTTAGCTATGTATTGCCATTTATAAGATGATCTGCTCTATAGTGCCCTTTTTGAGTTTTCCAATCTTTCATTCATCTTGTACGTCTTTATTCCAATACAATATGATGCTCATTACAGTTCATGTAAAAGATAAATAATTTAAAATAATGATTTTAATTTGCCATTATGGAAATTTGTCATGATTCAATGTGATAATGTTGTATGGCTAATAAATATTAGTAGTAAATTACGAACTTAATTACTGAATTTAAAAGTCAGATGATTCCAATAATTACCCTAATTGATATTTTAGAGCACGGATGGTTTATTACTTTTTTTTTGTCAGAACATACAAAAATGTTCAAAATGACTTCAACCCTAGCCTGCAATATTTTACCTGGTAGAAATTCAGCAATAACATTAATAAAACATTTAATATTGATATTTTCAATATTTTAAGTTTCCTCATTGCAGAATGCTTTCCTGTACTCTATGAAGTAAAGATTCCCACTTGAACTTGTCTAGAGATTAAAGTTTTCACACTCTGTCAGAATAATGTCATTTTCAGATCTATAATATATCACAAAACATTTTGCTTAAAAATCAAGTTGAGAAAAGCTGCTATGCATGTATTGATGACAAAAACTACATAAAGCCTCTGAAACATAACATACTATTTGGCTGTTCCCTAACATCAGTGTTGTCCACTACATTTGTTCATTACCACATTGATTGATTGATTTATTGTCACATGTACCTAAGTACAGCAAAAAAGCTTTGTTTACAAGCATTACAAGCAGATCATAGTAAGCAAGGACATACAGATCATAGGGTGAAAAAAAATACTTAGACAGAGGCATACGGGTTACATCACACAGCGTGAGTGCCATTAGCAAGGTCAGGATTACTTGAAGTTAGAGATTCCATTCATTAGTCTAATAACGGTCGGGAAGAAGCTGCTCCTGATTCTGCTGGTGCGTGTGTTCAAGCTTCTGTGTTTTCTGCCTGATGGAGGAGATTGTAAGAGAGCATTACCTGGGTGTGATGGGTCTTTGATGATGTTGGCAGCCTTTCTGCCGCAACAAGCCATGCAAGTCCATGGATGGAAGGTTGGCTCCCATGATGGTCTGGGTAGTTCCTAATGGTCCAATGTAGAGCAGTTGCCATACCAGGCTGTTATGCACCCGGATAGTATGTTTTCAATAGTGCATCTGTAGAAGTTGGTGAGGATCCTTATGGACATGCCAAATTTCCTGAGCCACCTCAGGAAGAAGAGGTGTTATTGTACCCTCTTGACCATTGCATCTGCGTGGTCCAGGACGTCAGTTATCGTCACTCCTAGGAACTTGACACTCTCCACCCTCTCAACCTCAGTTCCATTGATGTAGATAGGGGTGTGTTCTCCTCCTTTCTTTCTGAAGTCAATGAGCAGCTCTTTAGTTTTGCCGATGAGAGAGAGATTCTTCTTGTTGCACCACGTCACCAAGCCCTCTATCTCTTTTCTGTATTCTGACTCGTCATTGTTAGATATCCGTCCTACCACGGTGGTGTTGTAGGAAAACTTGTAGATGGCATTTGTTCAGAATTTGGCAACACAGTTGTGGGTGTACAAGGAGTACAATAGGGGGCTCAGGACGCTTCCTTAGGGGGCTCCAGTGATGAGTGTTATTGTGGAGGAGGTGCAGTTGTCTATCTTCACTGATTGCAGTCTATAGGTCAGAAAGCTGAGGATCCAGTTGCAGAGGGCAGAGCTGAGGCCAAGGTCTCGGAGTTTTGAGACCAATCAGGAGGGGATAATGGTGTTGAAGGCTGAACTGTAGTCAATAGGAAACCAGTTGTAATTAATTATTAATTATTCTGATGAAGAGTCACTAACTCGACTTTCTCTGCTGCCACACCTGTTGAGTTTTCCCAGCAATTTCTGTTTTTGTTTCTGATTTCCAGCATCTGCAGTTCTTTGTTTCCTTTTAGTTGATTGTGTTTTGCTTAGTGCTCATTTTTTATTATTAATGAATGTTATTAAGCATGTGTCTTAATCTAAAATCGAATTTGCAGATTACTCTCAAATGAGATGAATTATCAGTTATGTAATTTTGAGTGTTTCACACTCCACTGGTTGACTGAAACTCATAGCAATTTAAATGCATAACCCTGTGTGGACTTTTGTGAGCATTGCAGTTGTTAAGTTGCAACCTTTTTGAATTTTGCTTAGTACTTGTTTTTTATTACTAATGAATGTTATTAAGCATGTGACTTCTATACACAGATTGACAGAGTATTTGAGTGTATACTTTGGCTTTTTGCACCTGTTATCAGAAAACATACTCATCTACTTCTTGTTTTATCATCACATGCACTTTATTTCCTTTATTATTGCTTAACAATAATCTGCTAAACTCATATTTAATATAGGTAAAAATGCCAGATACAGTACCATGCAATCAAAGTTCAGAAATGGGAGCCATCACCAAAATGAGCAGAAGAAAATATACTGAATCAATAATGTACAGCTCCAATAGGTATATTCTGGCAAAGGGCAGGCAACATCCAATTATTTTCTACCATTAGGACTACTCATTGGGGAGAATGTTGATTCCTGCAATGACTCTGTTAAAGTACCACTCACAATTGCTGAACAAGAACTGTACTAAGATGTCAGAATCCAAATCTTGGTGGAAGAGAAAGACCTAAAAGTTACTGATGACAGATATGTTTTCCTACAAGTCATTTACTGCTAAATTTAGTGCATGTGCTGTAACAATATCTGTGGCTAATCAGTGATTTCAGCTGGACAATGACAGATTTTCCACTCATATTGCTGGTTCATTACAACTCCTTATCACTCAATATTGCAAATCAGAAGAAAAGTGGTCTTAATCTAAAATCGAATTTGCAGATTACTATCAAATGAGATGAATTATCAGTTGTATAATTTTGAATATTTTACACCCCACTGGTTAACTGAAGCTCATAGCAATTTAAATAGATAATCCTAGGTGCACTTTTGTGAGCATTGCATTTGTTAAGTTGCAACCTTTTTGAATTAAGCGTTAATAAGGTCCTTCACTGACCTACTTGATAATAAATAATGTTGTGCTAATTGGTAATAACCAAATCTGCAGAGGCACAGTATTTTACCTCATCAATCAGTCAAGCTAATGTATCACACGATGTACATGAGGGGAACGTTAGAAACCTAATGCAGCTACTTAACCTTCTGACTTAATTCATTCTTAAAGAAATCAGACTTTTAAAGATTGCATATTATTGACAGATGTGAATATGGATATTTAGTTTCCAAGGCAGAACATTCCTGTGATCTGCCAGCAGCATTTGAAAATAATTTTAAACCTTTGATATCCATTCCCTAACTGAGAGAGCTATTGTAAAAATATGCATAGTATTGACCAAACCAAACTATATGTTTTATGCTTGGAAGGTATCTGAAATCAGGTACACTTAGAGTTTCTTCTGATTCTTTATGTTACATACCAGGGCCATCAGTCAGCTAGTGAAATCAACAGTTCAGTTGAAAAATCTTTATTGGTGATTACACTGCAATATGTTGTGTATTTCTAAGGCAGGAGTTTATACCAATGATTCTCCACTCCAAATCCTTTTTGGAGCTTTTTTCTGAGGTAAACCTATGTTGAGGGTAGGGAGGTTCCCTCGATCTGCACTAATTTGTGCTCAATTTTGAGATTGAACATAAAGCAAAAAAACGGTTGCTGAAACCAACTTCTTCCTCTTACTTCTATCTGCCCTTCCTCCCTACAACCACTTCCCTATAAAACAGTTTTAATGGTCTTGTTTGGCCTCTGGCAGCAGCCATAGACTTCTCAGAGTTACCAGTCTTACAGTCAGCAGCGCTGGCTGGGTTGGTCCTGCACTTGCAGGATCTTCATTCCAGAGTAAGGCCTGCTTGGTGTTCACCAAACTAGGTGATTGGAGGAAAATACAGCAGGCCTTGATATAGAGACTCAGCTTCATCGTCTCACCACCTTTTGAGCAACTGACCAATATATCCAATGAAATCAAAAGATTCCAGACAAAGTCTCTGGCCTTCAGTGAGGTTTCCACGTTTTTGCACTCACATGGTAGAATGGGATTCCAGGAATCGCCATGTCTACGGTTTTAATCTTCACTGCTCGAAAACAAGCCTCTTGGTAAATCCAGTTTTGATATATCTGTTTGAATTGAGATTCAGAATGTGTTGCAGCTATGCCAAAGTAATGCAATTAATCACTGAAAAACATTTATAATAATTGCTGAAATGACAACTACCATAAAATACCCTGCTGGGAAGGGTGAGTTTTTTGTGTTAGCACATAATAAATGGCCACTTACGTCACCTACTCTGGCTGCACACCTACAACATGACCTCTGTGCTTTCCAACTTCAGAACAAAATAAAGCAATAAAAGCAGCACTTGTCAATGTACATTGACAAACAGATCCCCAGGAAAATGCGTTGTCTGTCATAAGTGAAGCTGGTAAATTTTAATTAAAGGAACTGCACTGTAAGTATATTCATGGTTGACCCAAGAAATGGTTTTTTTATCCATAGATTTTGTTTGTATCCACATGAATAGTGCTACTGACACAGTAAATTTAACAAAGGTCACTTCTATTATGATTTTGCAGACTAAGTTACCTTGACTGTGGAGAGCTGCTGAACTTGTTCAAGTACATTCTGAAATGGGATATTCTGTTCTCATTTTTGATTTTACTGCAGCAGAGCTGAATAGAAATCTTTGCAGAAAACATACTAAAGATTGGAAAAAATGTAAACATTTTGGCAGAACTTTGCAAGAGGATCATCCAAAGATTTGTAAGAAAACCTTCTGTTATCTCAAGATTTTCTTTGCTTCCTATTCTGTATTCAGATTCCATGCTGTGCATTTCCAATATTTTCAGTTTTAATCTAAATTCATTTGATACGTTAGGATTCGCCAAGGGCAGAAAAGCAGCAAACGACCTGTCCAACTATTTAGTTACTCTGCTAACTGAAATTATGTTATGCATCCATGATGATTCTTGATTTCTTCTTTACTCAATAGTGCAGCTTTTACAGCTGCAACCAATGACTATTCACACTGAATTTCACAACAAGATACAGCACATTGTTGACACAGCCACTTTGTAAATAATAATTCCATATAATAATAATGCCATGTAATAATATTTCCAATAACTCCATAAATAATTTTGCAACTTGTTTTTAAATGAAAGAACCCTGTCCTCAATTGATTTTGGCATCAAAATTCTTCAAAAATGTCAAAATTTTATTTAGAGCCTTCTGCTTCAAACTTCCAGTTATCCCTTATGTGCTATGTGGAAAGGCTGTGAATCGTATAAACACCACATCTCAGCGTTACAAAGATCACGCATATACCAATGTAAAGCCACCATCATTCGTAAGCAGCTGCTCCCCTCAAGGTTAACTTGGGAGCAGTTGTAGTGAGGTCACCATGACTTGCTTGTGAAGCTTCTTCACCCATACCGCTATCTCAATTACATTCCAACAGTTGATCTTCTTCCATGGATTGAGCGTGCGAAATAACTGCTTCCTTGGAAATGCTGCATCATATTGAGGATGCGCCAGTCATGCGAGTGGCACATTGTGTAGCCTATTTCCTGAAATCTGGCAAGGCTGATTGATGTCACCAGTCCCATGTACATTTTGGCTGTCATTTTGGAATTTGGAGTAATCTCTCCCTTGTTGAACTATACGCAATGCATTCTCCACATCAAATCACACTTACGTATCTTTGTGGATCATATATGTTGCATCCTAAACATTCATTTTCAATGTAACCTTTTCTTAAGCTTCAGGCTTGCAGTCACCGTAGCAATACCTGAGCCACAAAGGTCGTATGTTCAAATTCAGCTACAGAGAGTGAGCACAAATTTAGTTTGGCACTCCAGTGCTGCCTTGGGTGCTGCATCTTGTTTGAATGAGCCATTACACCAAGAAGCTCTTTGCTCTGTCAGCTGAACATAAAAGATTCGCTGGCATCTTTTGAAAAAGAACTTCAGAGTTTTCCCTGTGTCCCAAATGGCAGATACCGTAATGAGCACCATCAAATACATACCTACTCACAGTGAGCCAGAGGTTTCAAACAAGAGCAATGAAGAGTAACATAGCTTTCCTCCAGGGAGAACAGTCCAGCTTCTCCAATCTATATCTATAACTGAAGTTTCTCATCCCTGGAACCATTCCAATAATCCTTTTCTGCATTCTGTCCAATGGCTTTATATTCTTCCCAAAGTGTGTGCCCATAAGTTTATGCAGTACTCCAGCTCAGGTTGAACTACTGTCTTATACAAGTCGTATAATCCACTTGTTCTTGTCTTATTAGCTTATTAATAGCTTATTAATAAAGTCTAGGATATCATTTATTTTATTAACAGCTTTTTTCAAACTGGTCTGCCACCTTTAATTAATGCATATTTACACCTGGATCCCTCTACTCCTGTACCCCTTTAAAGTTGTACCCTTTGTTTTATGTTGTCTCCCCATTTTCTACCTAGAAAAATGTAACATCTCACTCTTCACCACATTGAACTTAATCAACTATCTTTCCATTCCACTAACTTGTCCATTTTGTTTGAAGTTCTAAACTATACTATTCACCATTTACAATGCATCCAAGTTCCATATCATTCACAAATTTTGAACTGAAAAGCAGGGGTCACTATATTCATCTGTGGGGAGCTCCACTACAAAACTTTCCACAACCTATGAATTATCAATGAACCATTACCTTCTGTTCCCTGTCACTTAACTAACATTGTATCCATGTTGCCACTGTCCATTTTATTCCATGAGCTCTACCTTTGCTGACATGTCTGTTGTGCTGTACTGTATCAAATGCCTTCTGGAGGTTCTTGTACACCACATCGAAAGCACTAGCCTGATCAACTCATTGCATCATGAAAAAAGTCTGTAAATTCATTAAACATATTTTTTGCTTAAGAAATCCACACTGGCTTTCTTTAAATAGAACAAACAACAAAGAAAATTACAGCACAGGAGCAGGCTCTTCGGCCTCCAAGCCTGCACTGACATGCTGCCCATCACAACTAAAGCCCCCGAAACTTCCGGGGACTGTATCCCTCTATTCCCATCCTATTCATATATTTGCCAAGGCGCCCTTTAAAAGTCACTATCGTATCTGCTTCCACTACCTCCCCCAGCAGCGAGTTCCAGGCACTCACCACCCTCTGTGTAAAAAAACTTGCCTCGTACATCACCTTTAAACCTTGCCCCTTGCACCTTAAACTCATGGCCCCTGGTAACTGACTCTTCCACCCCGGGAAAAAGCTTCTGACTGTCCAGTCTGCGCATGCCCTTTATAATCTTGTACATCTATCAGATCCCCTCTCAACCTCCATTATTCAAGTGAGAACAACATAAGTTTCTCCAACCTCTCCTCAGAGCTAATGCCCACCATACCAAGCAACATACTGGTAAATCTTTATCATACCGTCTCCAAAGCCACCACATCCTTCTGGTAGTGTGGTGACCAGAATTGAACACAATATTCCAATAGTGGCCTTACTAAGGTTCTATAAAGCTGCAACATTACCTGCCAATTTTTAAACTCAATGCCCCGGCCAATGAAGGCAAGCATGCCATATGCCTCGTTGACTACCTTTTCCACCTATGTTGCCACTTTCAGTGACCTGTGTACCTGTACACCCAGATCCCTCTGCCTCTCAGTACTCTTCAGGGTTCTGTCATTTACTGTATATTTTCCAACTGGATTAGACCTTCCAAAATGCATTAACTCACATTTTTCCAGAATAAACTTCATCTGCCATCTCACTGCCCAAGTCACCAACTGATCTATATCCAGCTGTATACTTTGACGGTCCTCATTGCTATCCGCAATTCCACCAACCTTTGTATCATCAGCAAATTTACTAAACAGACCAGTTATATTCTCCTCCAAATCATTTATATATATTACAAACAGCAAAGGTGCCAACACTGATCCCTGAGGAACGCCACTAGTCACAGCCCTCCATTCAGAAATGTACCCTTCCACTGTTAACCTCTGTCTTCAATGACCAAGCCATTTATTTATCCATCTTGCAAGCTCACCTCTGACCCCGTGAGACTTTATCTTCTGTATCAGCCTGCCATGAGGGACCTTGTCAAAAGCCTCACTGAAGTCCATGTCGACAACATCCACTGCCCTACCCTCATCGGTCATCTTCGACACTTCCTCAAAAAACTCAACCAAGTTAGTGAGACACGACCTCCCCTTCACAAAACCATGTTGCCCCTCACTAATACGCCCATTGATTTCCAGGTGGGAGTAAATCCTGTCTCGAAGAATCCTCTCCAATAATTTCCCTACCACTGACGTAAAGCTCACCAGCCTGTATTTAGCTGGATTATCCTTGCCACCCTTCTTAAACAAAGGAACAAATTGGCTATTCTCCAATCCTCTGGGACCTCACCTGTAGCCAGTGAGGGTACAAAGATTTCCCTCAAGGCCCCAGCAATTTCCTCCCTTGCCTCTCTCAGTATTCTGGGGTATATCCTATCAAATATCCTGGGGACTTGTTTACCTTAATGTTTTTCAAGATCCCCAATACCTCCTCCCTTTTGATCTCAACATGACCCAAACTTCCCTAGACCCATCATCCACCAAGTCCTTCTATCTGGTGAATACTGACACAAAGTCTATGCTGAATACTGACGCAAATAACCCACATTTGCCCATGAGACTATTGATTTTGTCTCAAATTATTGTTTCCATAAGTTTTCCAACTATTAAAATTAAACTGACTGCTATTTAGTTACTATGCTTATCCTGAAACTTTTATTCAATAAAAGAGGTGTAACATTTGCAGTTCTCCAGTCTACTGTCAATACATCTGAATTTAAACAAGACTGAAAAATTAATATTAGTGCCTCTGAAAATTCTATTCTCACTTTTTTAATTGTCCTTGGACGCATCTTATCCAGTCTGAGTACTTCAGCAACTTTAAATAAAACAGCATACCCAATACCTCTTTCGTGGTAAATTTTAAACACTGTGCACAATTAAATTTCCTCCTTTTTCACCATGGTCTGGTAACATCATCTTCCTTCATAAAGAATATTCAAAGTATTAATTTAACACTTCAACTATTTCCTTTGCCCCCATCTGTAAATTCCGTTTGTGGTCCCCATATGCCCCACTCCTCTCCTTATCCACGATTTATTATGTGCTAGAAGATTTTAGGATTCTCCTCTTTTTTTAATTATTTGCACTTTCACTACACCTCTGAACATTCTACATAGGTCTGGCTGTCAATTGTATTTCTATATCACATCTATCATAAGTACACTTTTTGTCCTTTATCATAATTATTACCTCTTTTGTAATCCAGTGTGTTCTAGATTTGTTCCCACCTTTACCTGTTGTGGGAACAAAACCTTGACTGTCCTGAGCTATTTCTTCTGTGATTTTTCCTACAAGCCTTTTGACTTTGTTATAACACAAGGAGAGAAAGTCAAACTAAAACAGTATCACTGTCACTGAATTCACAACATTGTGAAATTAAAACATTCAATGACCCTCAAAATTGCCATTTTTTCTAAACCACATTTTACAAAAACAGATCTTGGATTCTAAGTTTAGAACTTTGAAAAATGATTTTAAAACATTATTAATAATGTAATTTTAGCAGAACAAATATAAACAACAATGTAATCTAATTAATCTAAAACCTAAACCCAACTTTCTTTGATCGTTAAGCCCACTCATACACAGACAGACTGACAGACAGACACAGTAAAGGGATAAATTGAAAAGAAAATAATTGTAATTTGCCTGTTCAATTAAACAGTCTCAAATGATGAATACCAGGTCTTCATGAAATCCTTGCACAATGAGTTGTTCACAGGCGCATAGTACTGAATATTTTGCTCATATTCCAAAATTATTAGTGAACACAAGCAGCTTGAGCAGACTTTCAGAAATAGTTACTTACTTCTGACAGACTGGAATTCTTTTCTCGGTTCAATAATTCACTAATTGAAGAGGAAACTAGAGAAAGGAAAACAGAGCAACCAGTTTAGGAGCATCTGAAAATCAATCTGCTCATGCAAAAAAACCTAGTCAGAATCAGTTTTCTCCCTTTCTTTGTAATCACCATTGTCTGTGGTTGGCTGGTCAGCACCAGTGCTCCCTTGCTTGAGCAATTCAACATTCATCTAGCTGCCAGCCCTGAGCATAGCAACTGCTCAATGCTGTTCACCTATGGTGTCGTTAGAACAATAATTAAGTTGCAGTACTTAATCCATTCCCAACAGCAAACATTCGCCTGTGTTCTCTTCTCCTTTGAAACAAGCAGTATTTAACTTATAGAGAAATAGAAGAAAATTAGTAAAAACAAACATTTCTGGAAATGATCAGCTGGTCTGGCAATAGCTGTGGAGAGAAATCAGAGTTAATGTTTTGGGTCCAGTGACCTTCCTCAGAACTGGATCTGAAACATTCACTTTGATTTCTCTCCACAGATGCTGCCAGACCTGCTGAACTTTAACAGCAATTTCTGTTTTTGTTTCTGATTTCCAGCATCCGCAGTTCTTTCAGCTTTTATTTAGAATAAAAATAGTGTTAGTCTCAATAATTTCAATTTTTTGCATCCAGATCCATAAATCCATTTTTATCTCACTGAAGATGTATTTCTTCCAATTAATTATTCTTACTTCGGGTTGATCATTGTCTTTTTCCACAGTCATCCTAAAACTTATGGTATAGTGATTACCATCCACAGATTCACTCACTGATTCTTGACCTACTAGGCAGACAACATTCCCAAAACTCTGATTTAGCTGTGCTTCCTTTCTTGCTGGATTGAAAACATGCTACTGTAGAATATTCTCCCAAACACATTCTAGCAACACTTGTCCCACACTACCCTTTACATTACTACTACCCCAGTCCATATTCAGATTATTAAATTCTTTTTTTAATATCTCTATAATTTTCTTCAAAATTTGTTCCTCTGCGTCTTTTCCATTTATTAGTAGCTATAAAAGTGTTTTTCCTCTTCTTTAGCTTTAGTTAAATCTATTCTGTTCTTACCTATCTGGGACATCGTCTTTCTCCAGCACTGCGATGCTCTACACATCTCTATATCATCAGCAACATCCACCCCTCCAACTCCACCCAACCCCATTTGTCCTTTCTTATAATTTCTGAGCACCTGTATCCAGGAATATTTAACATCCAATCTTGCCCTCCTTGATCCAGATCACTGTCATAGCCACAACATCATCCTTCCATATGGCAATGTGAGCCTGCACCTCACCAATCTTGTATACCACATTTTGTGCATGCACTGTAATCTTATTATAGAATATAGGTGCTAAAATTGAATAGTAAGGGAGACAATTTAAGAGGCAATTAGGTTCTTTTTTATTTGAGATGGGCATTGGTTAGCATTTGTGTGACATGGATATCACTTGCCACTTCTCAGTCCAAGCTTAAATGCTGTCGAAGTCTAGTTGCGTAAGCATATAGATTGCTCAGTATCTGAGGATTTGTGGGTTGTATGATAATTGATTCAAACATAACAAACAACCTCAAGTCAGAGGTTACTGTGGAGTAAAGACAAGAATGAAGCAGCTGAAGATAAATTGGGTGCAAGACTTCCATGTAGAAACCCTGCAACAATGTCCCATGACTGAGATTTTCAGCTTCCAATAAGAATAACATTCTCCTTTGTATTGGGTATAACTTGAACCAGTGAAGAGATTCTCCTCCGCTTTCCATTGACTTCACTTTTGTTCTGGCTTCCCAATGCCATACTTAGTTGAATGCTCTCTTGATATTACTCTCACCTCATTTTAATTCCTTCTCCCTTTTGGTTTCCAAATTTGTTGCTCATTCTCTGTGATAGTTTTAAATTTCCAGTTTACTTTCCCCCTTACTCTTCCTTTCACTGACAATTCTTTTTAAAACTTATTGAAAGACTCATTCTCAAAGCTTTCCCATTTAGTTGCCACAGCTTCAGTAGAAGGGCAGGTATGTTATGTAAAAGAGATTTCTGCCAGTCATAGCAGTTGATTTTTTTAAAAAGAGGCCAAAGAACTATCCAACATTCATCTTTCAGCCTGGATGATTGTATCAGAAAAGATATACATCATGTGTACTCAGTGATCTGCTGTGAATTTACAACATTTACCATTTTATTACATGTAATGCAGTAATAAGGAGATATACAAAGATGGATAGCATGATTAATTGTAATACATATGAAACTTGTGCAAATGTGGTGTAATTCCACAATACAGTATCACTGTTCAGCTCATTTCATAGAATCACTGTAGAACTGAAGAAGGCCATTCAGCTGATCAAATCTGCGCTGGGAAAATATGTGTGCTGCGTGAGAATCGAACTCCAATAACAAGACTGGGAGTCTCGCATGATACTGCTATAACAATAGTGCAGATGCTTCCTTGCTAATAGCAATACTCATCTTTTTTAAATGAAAATTGACAAGTGAATAAGAGATAAACAGAATGCGAATCAACGTTGCTTAACTTGATTGGACTATAAATCTCCAAATCACATTAAGTCCACCACTTTTGCCGAAGTGAAAATATCCTACAGCAGTGTCCTGGGCTGATAGCTTCTAACAACTGCCAGCATCTTGCTTTATGCTAGGTATGGCTCCAAACAGTGGAACAATTTTTCACAGTTTTGTTTTGGAAAGTTAATTAGATTTCATTAAGGGAGTGATGTTATAATATGATATTTTGAAACGGGTGCATAAAACAATCACAGCAACAAATTACACTGAAAATCAGAGCATTGTGTTACAACATGATAATTGGCTGTAATAAGTCATGACAAGGAAGAATGATTTTTACTGATACAGTGATGAAGAGATCAGAAAAATTTTCTTAGACAGATTCTTATCAACTTTCCAGTTCCATTTCTTAGATTGCACAGAGTGCAACCTGTTAAAGATAAAAGTACATCTAATTTTTATAATCATAGCCAAGTAACAGCTGTCTCTTGTGGTTTTCTCAGAAATACAGCTGACCCATGTTAATTGCAGCGTTATTGTGGAAACATATCAACATTACTATATGCTGTCCCAAGTAATAAAATTCTATTGAAGTATTTCGAACATGACTTGCGCGTGAGAGAAGCTCTATGAAAGATTCTCTTAATGTTATTCTAATTTTGGGTGATTTTATTTTGCAGTAAATTAAAATAGCATAACTAAATAATCTACATCTAAGCAACCATGATGCAAGTAATCTCTCCATATTTCTGGCACTTATAGTTGTTACAAGATGAAACTATTTGAGAGCTCTAGTGCCCTTGAGAAAGTGATGGCTGTCTGCCTTCTTGAGCCATTTGGTGTTGGAAGTTCCACAATGTTGCTTCGAAAGAAATTCCAGGACTTTGAAGGAAAATTGATACTGAAGGAACAGAGAAGTTATTTCCAAGTCAGAATAGTGAGAGTTTGGAGGGGCACTTGCAGGTCGTGGTTTCCCATATATCTGCTGCCCTCATTAGTGGTGGAGGGAGTGATTTTTTTATGGATATGATTCCAATCAAGTGAGCTGCTTTATCTGGGTTGTGTCCAGGTTTGTGATTGCTGGTGCAGCTGCATTCATCCAAGCAAGTGGGGAATAATTTACTGCAGATTCCTAGTGTCCTACTCTTGTGAATATAGTATTTACATGGCTATTCCCATTCAGTTTCTGGTCAATGATAAACCACAGGATGTTGATAGTGGGTGGTTCAGAGATTGTAATGCCATTGAATATCAAGGGTTGATGGTTAGATTATTTTTTTGGAGATAATTATTGTGTGGCATGAATGTTATTTGCCACTTGTCAGCCAAAACTTAGAAATGGTCCAGTCTTGCTGCATTTGGACATGGACATTTTTGGTATCTGAGGGGTCATGAATAATGTAGAACATTGTGCAATCAACAGTAAACATCTCTACTTCTGACCCTATGATGGGGGATAAGGTTCACTGATGAAGTAGTTGAAGATGGCTGAGCCTGGGACCCTGAAGAAAATCTGCAGAAATGTCCCTGCTGATAATGTGGTGACTGACCTCCAATACCCACAACCATCTTCCTTTGAACTAAGGAAGAATAACCAGCAGAGATAGTAGGAACTGCAGATGCTGGAGAATCCGAGACAACAAGGTGCAGGGCTGGATGAACACAGCAGGCCAAGCAGCATCATAGGAGCAGAGAGGCTGACGTTTCGGGCCTAGACCCTTCATCAGAAAAGGGAGAGGGGAAGGGGGTTGTGAAATAAATAGGGAGAGAGTGGGAGGCGGATAGAAGAGGGATAGAGGAGAGGATAGGTGGAGAGGAAACAAACAGGTCGAAGAGGCGGGGATGGAGCCAGTAAAGGTGAGTGTAGGTAGGGAGTTAGGAAGGGGATAGGTCAGTCCAGGGAGGACGGACAGGTCAAGGGGGTGGGATGAGGTTGGTCGGTAGGAGATGGAGGTGCGGCTTGAGGTGGGAGGAGGGGATAGGTGGGAGGAAGAACAGGTTAGGGAGGCAGGGACGAGCTGGACTGGTTTTGGGATGCGGTAGGGGGAGGGGAGATTTTGAAACTTGTGAAATCCACATTGATACCATTGGGCTGCAGGGTTCCCAAGCGGAATATGAGTTGCTGTTCCTGCAACCTTCGGGTGGCATCGTTGTGGCACTGCAGGAGGCCCAGGATGGACATGTTGTCTGAGGAATGGGAGGGGGAGTTGAAATAGTTCGCGACTGGGAGGTGCAGTTGTTTATTGCGAACCGAGCGTAGGTGTTCTGCAAAGCGGTCCCCGAGTCTCCGCTTGGTTTCCCCGATGTAGAGGAAGCCACACCGGGTACAGCGGATGCAGTATACCACATTGGCAGATGTGCAGGTGAACATCTGCTTGATGTGGAAAGTCTTCTTGGGGCCTGGGATGGGGGTGAGGGAGGAGGTATGGGGGCAGGTGTAGCACTTCCTGCGGTTGCAGGGAAAAGTGCTGGGTGTGGTGGAGCTGGAGGGGAGTGTGGAGCGGACAAGGGAGTCACGGAGAGAGTTGTCCCTCCGGAAAGCAGATAAGGGTGGGGAGGGAAAGATGTCTTTGGTGGTGGGGTCGGATTGCAGATGGCGGAAGTGTCGGAGGATGGTCGGATTGCAGATGGCGGATTGCAGAATAACCAGCAGATAGTTTTTCTCCTGATTCACACTGACTCTAGTTTTACTGTGCTCTTTAATGTCACACTCAGTCAAATGTAGCTTTGATTTCAAGGGCAGTCACTCATACCACACCTCTGGGATTCAGCTCCTTTGTCTGTGTTTGATTAAAGGCTGTAATGAGGTCAAGAACTGAGCATCGGTGAGCAGGTTAGTGCTAAGCAAGTTCATGTGATAACATGCTGAAGGCATCTTCCATCACTTTACTGATAGTCAATAGTTGATTGATCGGTAATAATTGGTTAGGTTTAATCTGTTCTGCTTTTTGTGTGCAGGGTGCACCTGGGTAATTTTCTATATACTCAGGTAGATGCCAGTGCTGTAGTTGTACTAGAATAGTTTGGTTAGAAGTATTGCAAATTCTGGAGAAACTATTGTAGAAATGTTACAGGCCTCATAGCCTTTTCAGTAAAGACCCAAAGGATGTCCTGTGTCCTCGCCTTCAGTAATTTCTTGAAATCATGCTGAATGAATTGAATTGGCTAAAGGTTATCATCAATGATGTTGGGGACCTCCGTTGAATGTTGAGATGTATCATTCACTTAGCGCTTCTGGCTGAAGATTGTTGTAATTGCTTCACCTTATCTTTTGACTTAATGTGCTGAAGATGGAGATATTTGTAGGTGCTCCACTTTGAGTGAGTTGAAATTGTCCATCACCATTTACAGCTACATGTGAGAGGACTACAATGCTTAAATCAAATGTGTTTGTCATGTAATCACTTATTCCTATCTATTACTTGCTGTTTGGAATACATATAGTCCTATTTTGTACCTTCACCAGGTTGACACCTCATTTTTAGCATGCCTTCTAGTCCTCCTGGCATATGCTGCTGCACACTTCATTGAACCAGCGTTGACTCCCTGCAGCTTGATGGTAATGATAGAGTGAGGGATATTCCCGACCATGTGGTAGCAGAATATGTCTGAGTACAGTTCTGATATCTTCAAGTGCCTAATGGAACCCAGCCTTGAGTTGTTAGATCTGTTTGTAAACAACCCCATTTAGCATGACAGTAGTGCCTCACAGCTCAGTGGACAGTATTCTCAATGTGATGACGGGACTTTGTCTGCACAAGGATTGTGTGGTGGTCACTACTAATGATACTGTCAAGGACAGATTGTTGAGGAAGATGTCAAGTATGTTTTCCCCTCTTGCTGATTCCTTCACCACTTGCTGCAGGCCCAGTCCAGCAGCCATTTCCTTTAGGACTCGACCAATAAATAGTTGTGCTTCCACCCTTAATGATGGTCATTGAAGACCCACACCCAGACAATGTTCTCAGTTCTTTGCCAACCTCAGTAATTTCCTCCAGTTGGTGTCCATTGCTTATGTTTAACCTGATGCTGTGGTATTTTATGGGTCAATGTTGAGGACTCCTAGGCAACACTTTCCCTACTCTACACCCCAGTGCACGAGTTAAACAGGACATATTAAGTGATAGTGATGGTACTTGGGGCTTAAGGATTGTGCTATATGATTCCATGATTATGACTACGTGAGGGTCTTACTTGATTAGTCTGTGAAACAGCTCTCTGAATTTTGGCACTTGCCCATAGATATTAGTAAGGAGGACTTTGCAGGGTCATTGGACCTGTGTTTGCTCTTGTCGCATCTGATGATAAGGTCGGTGCCAGGCATTCCACTTGTTTTCATTCATTTTGAGAGCTTTTGCAACTTTGAAACATTTGAGTAGCTCAGTAGGCCATTTCAGAGACCAGTCAAGTGTCAGCCACAGTACTGTCGATTTGGAGTCACGTGTTGGCCAGACTGGATAAGGAGGCAGATTCCTTTTCCTGGAACATTTGTAAACCACATTGAAAACAAAAAATGCTGGAGATCACAGCAGGTCAGGCAGCATCTATGGAGAGGGAGCAAGCTAAGATTTCAAGATTGCTCTAATGAAGAGTCATCTAGACTCAAAATGTTAGCTTGCCCTCTCTCCGTAGATGCTGTCTGACCCGTTGTGATCTCCAGCAATTTTTGCTTTCATTGCAGATTCTAGCATCTGCACTAATTTGCTCCTACATTGTGAACCAGATGGGTTTTTACTAAAATCGCTAATGTTTTTAAGGTCAACATCGGGCTTTTAATCCCAAAGACTTTTCTTTTAATTTGCACAATCTGCTGTAGTGGGATTTGAACCTAAACAGGTATACTAACCCATCGATAATATAACTCTGTACCTTCAGAAAGTGTTATGCATCTCTGGATTTAATTGGACTTGAAAGGGACAATGATGCATGAGGATCGTGGATACTAACATAAAACCAAGATATCTGAAAGCTTGCCTGTTAGATGTAAAAAATCACATGAATAACTAATCAAGTCATAGCCAGCTCAGGGGGAAGAAATAAGTAATTTTTTGAATAATCTAATTGAGATGTAACAGACCAAGGAGAAGTGTAAAGTCGGGAAATGACACAATTAAAGAAAAAGAATGAAAAACTATGGGTGCTGGAAATCAGAAACAAAATCAGAAATTCCTGGAGAAACTCAGCAGCTCAGGCAGCATCTGTAGAGAGAAAGCAGAGTTAAAGTTTCAGATCCAGGGACTAAGCAGATTCTCCAGAACTAAACAGCTTGTCAAATAACCCTCTGTAACTCTATAAGTATATAATCTAATAAATTGACCATTCAAACACTGTACCCTGACACACATTTGTGGAAGTAGTTCTTCTTGAATGCTCATATCTAATAAAGGTCATTCACTTTGAACAAGTTGCTCAACTCTTAAGATGTTTATTTTCAGTTCCAGCAAGCCATCATCCATTTCAGACCATATAGATGGAAGAGCTAATGTGTGCCACAAGGATCAGTCCTAGGGCATCAATTATTTACTATCTATACTAATGTCTTGGACAAGGGGGAGGGGAGACTAACGTATTCAAATTCACTGATGATACAAAACTAGGTAGAAAACAATGTTATGATGCAGACCTTAGAAATTTGTAAGGTGATATGATAAGTGAGTGAGTGGGCAAAAATTTGACAGATGAAACTTATTGTAGAAAAATGTGAGTTCGTGAACATTGGTAGGAAGAATCAAAAGGTAGACTACTATTTAAATGGAGAGAGATTGTAAGAATGTGCAACATGGAGGGATCAGGTGTTCTTGTGTATGAAACACAAAAGCAGATACAGCAATTAATTAAGAAGATGAATAGAATTTTGGTCTTTGTTGCAAGAGATTTGGAGTTTTAAAATAGGGAAGTTTTGTTACAGCAGTACAGATCCTTGGTGAGGCCTCATCTGGAGCACAATTGTGTCCCTGTTTTTGAGAAAGTATATGTTAGCATTTGAGATTGTTCAAAAGAGATTCACCAGGTGAATTTCTAGGATGAAATAGTTGAATTATCAAGAATGCCAAATAGATTAGGCTTTTATTCATTAGAGTTTAGAAGAACCACAGGGTCATAGAATTTTATAGTACAGAAGGAGGCCCTTCGACTTATTGTGTCTGTATCAGTTCCTGAAAGAGCTACCCAGCGAGTCCCATTCTCCAGACCTATGTCCGAAATCATCCAGCTTCATCCCTTTCAAATATATATCCAGCTGTCTTTTGAAATCTCCTATGGAATCCGCCTCCACCACTCTCCCAGGCAGTGCATTCCAAAGTCATAATAATTCTCTGAGTAAAGACATTTCTCCTCATCTCACTCCTAGCTCTCTTGTTGGCAATCTTGAAGCTGTGACCCCTAGTTATTGACATGCTAACTAGTGGAAATACAATATCCTTCTTTACCCTGACAAAATTGTTCATAATTTTGAACACCTCAATAAGATCACCTCTTAATCTTCTCTACTTCAAGGAGAACAAGCCCAATTTCTCTCATCTTTTCTTGTATCTAAACTCCTTCATTCCTGGGTTCATTCTCATAGATCTCCTTCAAACTCTCTCCAGGGTTTTAGCATCCTTCCATAAATAAGATGCCCAGAACTGAAAACAATACTCTAAATGTGATCTGACCAGTGATTTGTAGAGGTGGAGCATCACTTGCTCACTTTTATATTTTATACCTCTATTTGTAAACCCAAGGATCCTATAAGCCTTCTGAACAACTGTTTCACCTTGCCTGACCACCTTCAGAGAATCATATAATGAGCCCATAAGTTCCTCTCCTCCTGTACTCCCCTCAAAGTCGTACCATTGAAAATGAGAGGTGATCTTATCAAAACTTGCACATTATTACAGGGTAGATGTTGAGAATATGTTTCCGTGAGTGAAGGAATTTTGAACTAGGGGACATTTTTACATCATAAGGGGACACTCATTCAAAACTGAGATGCAAAGTATTTCTTTTCTCTCAGAGGGTAATGAATAGAATGTATGTAATTCTTTAGCCAGAGAGTTGTGGAGGCTAGATCGCTGAAAGAATTCAAAGAGAAGGTGGATAGATTTTTGAAATATCAGGGAGTTGAGGGCTATGAGGAACTGTCATGAAAGAGGAGTCGAGGCCTGGGAAAGATTAACCATGATTTTATAGGGCAAGTTTAAGGGATTAAATGGTTTTTATTACCATCATAACAGAATGAAACTTTTGCTTCCATGAATACAAATAAATGCCTCTTAAATGTATTGTTGACCGCTGTAAATTCTTGCATATCCAAATGGCAAATGTTGAGGTTTCTTTAATACTTAGCATTAAGTCATTATGAGCCATGTTTTCTACTTTCACATGTCACTTTCCTTTTTCCTCCTGTCCACAGTCTGAGGTTGTTTCCAAAGTCCTCACAGATGGCTTTTGGCAACCTTGGGTTTCTGACCTAATTTTCACACCCATCCACTGACACTAGCATTACTAGGTTTGGTCTGAGAACAATGCTGTTTCATTTACATGAGATCTTGGAGATTAGCTGACCAAGGCATCACAATAAGCTCTCCATGAGATTTCCCTCCCACCCAGCAGCCTGTTCGCCTTAAATATGCATAAATCCAACATTGACCTGTACTTACATACTACAAGTACGGTCTTTCAACTGACTGATTAACTGACTTACATGACATAGAACATTATTACTCATTTCAGTTTCTGTAAAGATTTTGGCCACTATCATGTCTTTTAGCATTTTGAAGATATGTTTTACTGGCAAATGTGAAGGTCACTGGAACAGAATAGCAACCTCTCCTTTACTCCTGACATACTAAATACTAGGCACTCTATCACATATTGCTGCATCTTGACAACATATCCTCAGTGGGATGTGTCTGCCCTTGGTTTTGTTTGAATGTACGTATTTCACAATACACGTCAACCATCGAAACTTTTCACCAACATTCAGCAGTTCTGCAGCATTGTCCATCTGTCAGCTTTTTCCGAAGAAAGTTTATATTTTTACTGCTCTGTTACAAGAGCTGCCCCAGTATACAAGAGAATCTTTTATGCACATTTGCTCCAAATGCAGATGGACAGAATTACAAATCTCTGTACTGACTTTTCAGGAGAGGTTCACTGAAAATGTGAAGAGGTCAAATTATTGCTGCTCTTCTCCAATCTAGGAAAAGCTGCATGATTTCTTCTACTGCAGATACAGACTTCAAACCCACTTGCACAAAAGGAAGTGTGCTGTGGGAAACTGGTGTTATTGCCACACCAGTTGGAAATATGCAAGTTTTGTTCTTGCCAACAATCCAGGCGTTGGATTGTCTGCCACAATTTCTTGCTCTGTGCTTATGTGTGCTGACAAAAGGCAATGTGACCCAATATTGTCCTGAAATAGTCAGAGAAAGTTGCAATTACAATGTTACCTATGCGTTGCAAATGAAGACTATAAACCAGTGAGCCTGACGTCGGTGGTGGGCAAGTTGTTGGAGGGAATCCTGAGGGTCAGGATTTACACGTAGTTGGAAAGGAAAAGGCTGATTAGGGATAATCAAAATGGCTTTGTGTGTGGGAAATTGTGTCTCACTAACTTGATTGAGTTTTTTGAAGAAGTAACGAAGAGGATTGGGAGGTCAGAGCAGTGGACGTGATCTATATGGACTTCAGTAAGGCATTTGATAAGTTTCCTCATGGTAGACTGGTTAGCAAGGTTAGACCACACGGAATACTAGGAGAACTAACCGTTTGGATATAGAATTGACTCAAAGGTAGAAGGCCGAGGTTGGTGGTGGATAGTTGCTTTTCAGACTGGAGGCCTGTGACCAGCAGTGTGCCACAAGGATCGGTGCTGCGTCCACTGCTTTTCGTCAGTTATATAAATGATTTGGGCTTAATCACCAAAATTGGAGGTCTAGTGGACAGCAAAGGAAGTTACCTCAGTGTATAACAGGATATTGACCAGATTTACAACGGGCCGAGGAGTGGCAGATGGAGTTTAATTTTGATAAATGTGAGGTGCTGCACTTTGGAAAAGCAAATCAGGGCAGGATATATGCACTTAATGGTAAGATCCTGGGCAGTGTTGCTGAACAGAGACCTTGGAGTGCAGGTTCATAGTTCCTTGAAAGTGGAGTCGTAGGTAATTAGGATAGTGAAGACGGTGTTTAGTATGCCTGCCTTTATTGGTCAGTGCATTGAGTACAGGAGTTGGTAGGTCATGTTGTGGCTATACAGGACATTGATTAGGCCGCTATTGGAATACTACATGAAATTCTGGTCTCCCTGTTATCGGAAAGATGTTGTGAAACTTGAAAGGGTTCAGAAAAGATTTACAAGGATGTTGCCAGGGTTCAAAGTTTTGAGCCATGGGGAGAGGCTGAATAGGCTGAGGCTATTTTCCCTCAGTGTTGGAGGCTGAGGGGTGACCTTATAGAGGTTTTTATAATCATGAGGAGCAGGGATAGGATAAATAGACAAGGTCTTTTCCCAATAGTGGAGGAGTCCAAAACTAGAGGGCATAGGTTTAAGTTGAGAGAGGAAAGATTTAAAAGGACCTAAGGGGCAATCTTTTCATGCAGAGGGTGCATGGAATGAGCTGCCAGAGGAAGTGGTGGAGGCTGGTACAATTACAATATTTAAAAGACATCTGGATGGGTTTACGAATAGGAAGGGTTGAGAGGGATATTGGCCAAATGCTGGCAAATGGGGCTAGATTTATTTAGGATATCTGGTCGGCTTGGACGAGTTAGACCAAAGGGTTTGCTTCTGTGCTGTACAACTCTATGACCCTCTGACTCTTCTTCAAAACAGACACAGGAGATATTCTGTGCCCAACAGTTAATATTCTCACATTCACCTCTATGGAAAAAGATGACTGAATCTTATAAAGAAGATAAAGGTTTGAACATAAATACCTAGACACCCATCATTGGAAATAAATGCCTATCCACAAAATTGGGTTCACTTTTCGCACCTGTTATTTTGGAACCAAAGAACGGAATCCATAGTGCTAAAATTATGTCCATACATAGATGCATACTTGTGTCACATCCTGCACTGAGAAAAACATTTTGATGAAGGTGTTAGTGCTGTGTTTAAAATTTAATGGCAGAAGAATGTAAACCAGGAAGATTATGACATCCTCATGTATACAAAATAGATTTGATGGCATTGCTGCCATTTTCAACCTTTACCATTCAACTAACACCCTCTCTTAATGTCACACAGTTGAACACATTAATCTGCAAATGGAAAAAAAAAACTTTTACCAGGGATGCTTCAAGTGATTCTTCTCTACTGACTGAGTTTGAGTTTGAACTTTGTAGAGTTCTGGCTTGCAATCAGTAATTTGCTGATTTTTACGTGATTCAAATGACCCCAGATCCCTGGTTCTAGACACTGGACTTATTTAAGGAATATGAAAGGAAGAAGGCAGTAGTCAGGTGTTTCAGGGCAAAAGAATCTCTACATTTATTTAAATACAAAAGTAAGTATAATACAAGAAATAAAGGTGAAAGCAATAAACAGTGAAATTAACACAATCTTTTTGTTTAATTTATTCATATGTGGGATGTGGGCGTTGCTGGCTGGCCAGCATTTCTTGCCCATCCCTAGCTGCCCTTGAGAAGGTGGTGGTGAGTTGCCTTCTTGAACGGCTGCAGTCCACTTGCTGTGGGTTGACCCACAACTCTATTAGGGAGGAATTCCAGGATTTGGACCCAATGACAATGAAGGGACAATGATATATTTCCAAGTCAGGATGGTGAGTGGCTTGAAGGGGAACTTGGAGGTGGTAGTGTTCCCATATCTCTGCTGCCCTAGTCCTTCTAGATGGAAGTGGTTGTGCGTTTGGAAGGTGCAGTCTGAGGATCTTTGGTGAATTTCTTCAGGGCATCTTGTAGATAGTATACACTGCTGCTACTGAGCATCGGTGGTGGAGGGACTGGATGTTTGTGGATGTAGTACCAATCAAGCAGGCTCTTTTGTCCTGGATGGTGTCAAGCTTCTTGAGTTCGGGCTGCACTCATCCAGGCAAGTGGGGAGTATTCCATCACACTCCTGACTTGTGCATTGTAGTTGGTAGACAGGCTTTGGGGAGTCAGGAGGTAAGTTATTAACCGCAGCATTCCTAACCTCTGACCTGCTCTTGTAGCCACTGCATTTATGTGGTGAGTCCAGTTGTGTTTCTGATCAATGATAACTCCCAGAATGTTGATCGTGGGGAATTTAGCGGTGGTGATAGAAGACAGTAATAATGTTAAATACATTATTAGCTGGAATCATGGAGTCCCTACACTGTGGAAAGAGGCTATTCGACCCAACAAGTCCACACTAACCCTCTGAAGGGCATGACACACAGACCCATCCCCCACCCAATATTTCCCATGGCTAACACATCTAACCTGCACATCCCTGTCCACTATGGGGCAACTTAGCATGGCCAATCCACTTGACCTGCACACCGTTGGAGTATGGGAGGAAACCAAAGCATCCAGCGGAAACCCACGCAGATACGGGGAGAAGGTGCAAACTCCACACAGACAATTGCCCAAGGGTGGAATCAAACCCAGGTCCCTCGCGTTGTAAGGCAGCAGTGCTAACTACTGAGACACCGTGCCGCCCCTAGATTAAGCATTATTATAATTTAACACAAGGTTTTTAATCACAGAAATTTTAATTAGGTTTCCTAACCTTGGGGTCCCACGTACTTTCATGACCTGCCTTCCCTTCCCTGCTAGCTAGGTCAGAAATTTTCACGAGTTTAAGCTCTCCACTGGGGAAAACGTGATTTTGAAGGACAAATGGCTGTTGAGGGTCTTGCTGTCAGTTCTCTTGGTTCGGAACAGGCCCATGTCTGGAAGCTATTGTTCAGATAGTGCTTGGTTGGCTCCCCTCCACTCGGATGACCTTGTTGCGATGATGCCCTTGGTTTGGCTTTCTAATTGTGCTTCTGTGTTCCGCCTCTGTGGGTCATGGTTCTGATGCTGCTTGATGGAGCTGGAAGCCTGTGGGGAAGCTATTTCTGTACAAGCTTGTTGTTGAAAAGGTTCTATCCTCAGGTCAGATCAGGGCTAGCAGTTATGCGGTTGTTACCTGTTATCTCCCCTCAAATCTGTGTTGTCCATTGTGTTTCTGGTGTTTCCTTCTGAAGTTAGTTGGCTTCCCGGTAGTTAAGAATATGTGTAAATAGATTTTAATTGAAGTTCAATGTCCGATATCTTTGTGAAGGTCCTATTCTGTCTGCTGCTAGGTAGCCTGAGGTGTAAAAGTTAGTTTCAGTCAAGAGTGTTAGGTTTAGTTGACTGTTCTCTTAGAGTGGAGGTATGAATCGGAATTCCAGGCTAAACAGCAGTCTCAGACTGAAATCATTCTAGCTCTGTGTATGTTTTGTTGCAGCCTGAGCTCTGAATTTCATCCAGTATTTTAGTTGTTAGCAAAGTCCAGGGTCTTGTCCAGTATTTCAGAAGAAGGGCATTTTTGCTCATTCCTACAACTTGGTGTTTTGAGGAGTTCTCTAAGGGGCTGAAATCCGAATAGGGGAAGGCAATGGCTTAGTGATATTATTACTGGCTATTAATCCAGAGACTTGGTTAAAGTTCTGGGGACCTGCATTAGAATCTCACCATGGCCTTCTGGAATTAAGAATCTACTGCTGACCATGAAACCGTTGTTGATTGTCAGAAGAACCCATTTGGCTCACCAGTGTCATTCAGGGAAGGAAATCTGCCATCCTCACCTGATCTGGCATACATATGATTCCAGACTCAGCAATATTTGTTGGATCTCAACTGTCCTCGGAATTGGCCTAGCAAGCCACTCAGTTCAAGGGAAGCTAGGGGCAGGCAATAAATGCTGGCCAACCATGATATCCATGTCCCATGAGTGAACTTAAAAAAAAATTCCGCAGGTAATAGTGGATATGGCCTTAATCATGATTGCAAAGTTTTGCACACTCCATTTGTTCACATTCACAGGTGCTGTAGGCATGATTCATCTTGGGCTCCAGAAATGAGAAGGAGGTGATGCAGAGGCAATACAGGAGATAAGTGGGAGCAGGAGGGGAAATACAGTCTTCACAGGAGTCCTTATCCATGCATGGTCTTCCAAAAACTTTTGTGTTACAGCTATTCAAGCTAGGAAAAGAGTGTGTGCTATCTATGTTTACAAAGACGGTAGTCACAGAACTCTGCAATTATACCTGCATCTTCAATACAATGGGAAGACAATGCTTTCAATAGTTGCAAAAATGACATAGCTTTGAATTTCTTCACATTTGATTCCTTCAAGGCTGAAACAAGTAATATAGCTAATAACACACAATAGGATCATGTCTGATCTGACATTTCTCATATCCACTTTCCTGCATTTCTCCATAAATCTTGATTCCCCTACTGATCAAGAATCTATCTATCTCAGCCTTAAATATACCTGATGTTAAGGTGCCAGTGTTGGACTGGGGCAGACAAAGTCATAAGCCACACAACACCAGGTTATAGTCCAATTGGTTTATTTTAAATCACAAACTTTCAGAGTGTAGCCCCTTCGTCAGGTGAGAGAGGGGCACAGAGGCACAGAATTTATAGTCAGAGAGATCAAGGGCAGAGAGATCAAAAGATCATACAAATGGTGTGAGTGAAGTGTCAAATAATAAGTCTCTGCAGGTGATCAAAAGTGTGAGATGGTATGAGTAATGTATCAACAGCTGAATAACAAGCGAAGAGGTGACAAATTATCTGATTAAATGAGGCAAAGAGGTAATTACAAATAATAAAAATAAGGTCGTGCTGGAGACAAACCAAATGACTAGAATAACACGATAGGTATAAGAGTTGCATGCCAAGGGTCTAATCAAAGTCATAAGTATTCCAAAAATTTACAAACTAATTAACGTGGAGAGATCATAACAATTTATCAAGGTGATGGTATCAAAACAGGACAGTAAGGAAGATTTTACAGGTACGAAAGTGTGGTGAGGTCACATGTAGTGTGATATGAACCCAAGATCGTGGTTGAGACCGCCTTCATGAGTGTGAGACTTAGCTATCAGTTTCTGCTCGGCGATTCTGCATTGTTGTGTATCTCGAAGGCATCCTTGGAGGACACTTACCCAAAGATCAGAGGTTGAATGTCCCTGACCACTGAAGTGTTCCCTGACTGAAAGGGAATATTCCTGTCTGGCGATTGTTGCATGGTGTCCATTCATCTGTTGTCGTAGCATCTGCATTGTCTTGCCAATATACCAGGCCTCGGGGCATCTTTGCCTGCAATGTATGAGATAGACAACATTGGCCGAGTCATGTGAGTATCTGTGGTGTATGTGGTAGATGATATTCCCACATGTGATGGTAGTGTCCATGTCGATGGTCTGACATGTCTTGCAGAGATTGCCATGGCAGTGTTGTATGGTGTTGTGGTCAACATTGTCTTGAAGGCTGGGTAGTTTGCTGCAAACGATGGGTTGTTTAAGGTTTGGTGTTGTTTGAGGGCAAGAAGTGAAGGCGTAGGGATGATCTTGGTGAGATGCTCATCGTCAGACCCTCGGCATGTGACTCCTACCTATCGTGTTATTCCGATCATTTGGTTAGTCTCCTGTAACACCTTATTGTTAATTTTTTGTCACTATCTCTCTGCCTCATTTAATTGGGTTATAGGTCTTCCCTTCACTTGTTATTCAGCTGTTGACATTTTACTCACATCGTCTCACACGTTTGATCACCTGCAGAGACTTATCATTTGACACTTCACTCACACCATTTATATGATCTTTTGATCTCTCTGCCCTTGATCACTCTGCCCATGAATTCTGTGTCTCTGTACCTCTCTCTCACTTCACTTGATGAAGGGTCTATGCTCAGAAAGCTTGTGACATCAAATAAACTTGTTGGACTATAACCTAGTGTCATGTGACTTCTGACTTAAATATACCTACATTGTCTGCCTCCACAACTTTCTGTGGCAAAGACTTCCAACCCTTCTCATCTCAGTCTTAAATTAGTGCCCTTTTAGTCTGAGATATGCCCTCTGATCTTAGACTCCCCCATCAGGGAAAGTATCCTCTCAGCATACTTCTCAGGTCAGTTTGTTCAGTTGACTAGACTGCTGGCCTCTGATGAATGACGCTAACAGGATGGATTTGGTTCCCATACCAGCAGAGGCTACCATGAAGTACTGCCTTCTCAACCTTGCCCTTAGAGTCATAGAGATTTACAGTACCTTGCCTGATATACGGTGACCCTAAGGTTAAACTCACTTCCAGTAATCTCTCTCTCTCTGATGAGACAGTGGATCTATGGCGACTGTGCTTTCCCAAGTATCCAGCTTATCAATATTAGCCTTAGGTAAACTTTAAATTTTAGAGTCAATCATAGGATACTAAAATTCTGGTTAGGCAACAACTAGAGTCCTGCATGCAATTCCAGTCACTGCAACATAGGAAGGATGTGATTATACTGGAGAAGGTGCAGAGGTACCTCATTTCTCCTTGAAACAAAAAAACCTTTTTGTTTGTCATCTTATTGCTGTCAGCAAAAGAAATTGCCTTCATTTTTAATAAGAGAGAAGTATAGCCTCATACAGAAAAAACTTAAACCTTTGTTGTGACCAACCATGGAGGTTGAAGAGTTCGCCCCATCTCAGTTAGTCATAACAATATCTTGGAGATCTAGCTTCAGAGTAAAGCACCTCAGTATATACAGCAGCAGTCTGGGGTGGCTGGCTGATAGAAAACAGCAAGGCCAATGGTGAGTGGCAGTGGTTTAACCAGCAATGCTGTCATGCTGAGAGAGATCAGCAGGTTTGTGATCCTTCTGGGGACCATATCCCTCTATTCCCATCCTATTCATATGTTTGTCAAGACGTCCTTTAAAAGTCACGATAGTATCTGCTTCCACTACCTCCCCTGGCAGTGAGTTCCAGGCACCCACCACCCTCTGTGTAAAAAATTTGCCTTGTACATCACCTTTAAACCTTACCCCTCGCACCTTAAACCCATGGCCCCTGATAACTGACTCTTCCACCCTAGGAAAAAGCTTCTGACTGTCCAATCTGTCCATGCCCTTCATAATCTTGTAGACCTCTATCAGGTCGCCCCTCAACCTCTGTCAGTCCAGTAAGACCAACCTAAATTTCTCCAACCTCTCCTCATAGCCAATGCCCACCATACCAGTCAACATCCTGGTAAATCTTTTCTGTACCCTAGATATTTACAATCATGTTGGCATGGGTTTCAGTCTACATGGAAATGAGCTAAGATTTCATGACATCAGTCTAAGCCTCCACTGATGTTGGGTGGCTTCTGTTTGTGCTGCAAAAGAATTGTGATGAGGTCCAGAGTGTTAAATTTGGAGGTCTGGAGTTTTTGTGCTGGAAGTGAGCACTACAAGCTCAGGCGAAAGCTTTGGTCCAAATTTAGTCTGGTTCCTCTGTGTTTCTTAACAGTGCTGTTCAGACTGGCCTGAGTGTGAAAGGTGAGGTGAAGTTCTGAATGTGAGATGTGAGTCATGATTGACAAACAATGTTATTATGCCTGTAAAAAGGAATTGGTGCACTAAGCAGTGTGCGACCAATGGTTCAGTTGTAAAGTTATGGCTTTTGAAGCTAAACGTACTGAGCTGACCATTTGCATAAAGTCATGAAATATTTTGAGGTACTGCAGCCAGACTCTCAGATGGCATTGCTTGCATTGTCTGCAGAAGCTTTTTGCTCCTGCTTCTTTCTAAGTGTTTTTTGAGAAGTCCTCTTAACTAGCTGTAGATACATAACCTGTCTCCTCCTGTCTCACTCCTCATGTACCAAGGTCTCAAGTGCTACATCATGAAATGTTTCTGTCATATTTTCAATCTTGCTGTAGATAAGACATTTTTATATAACAATTCCTAATACCTGAAGCCATCTCTATTTTAAGAGATGCAGGTTGATTTTTAAGTTTGCATGTAGCCTGAATTATTTTGAATGTATGTGGATAAATAAAGCATTGTGATCTTTATGCCCGTTCTCTGGTTGTTACAGACTTTTTGCCATGTGACATTATGATGCAGGGTGTGAGATTTATGTTACATATTAATGAAATTCATTTTCAGTTTAGATTTTTAAATTTTGAACTAGTAACACAAGCTTTTTTTTTCACTGTCTGAATGTTTAACTCATGATGATTTGGTGATTTTGTTTAAAACAGTTTGAGGGAGTGAAGGGTTTTTATTTACAATGGGAGATTTTATAAATAAATAAAGTACACAGTGTAGTCCATAGGTTTTCTGACAGAATATTCTGTACCCTATTTTAAGATTGGGGAAACACTCATTGCTTGGATAGAAAGTTTTCAGTTTTTGTTTCAATTTGGGGCAATTCAGCAAGATTCTCAGCTGAATATGGATATATAAAGCTGCTACTACTGAGAAAGTGAGAGGATAGTTTAGATTTGTTTTTCAGAAAAATACCCCAGAGTAAGGAATTTAGTTATGTTTCCAGACCAGAAGTGTTTGGGGTAATCTTAAGAGATTATTTGAGACTGAGATCGTTTAAGTTCAGGTGTAGGAAGAGTCTAGGGAGAAGCTATCAGATTCCCAAGACTGTGAGTTGAAACTACAGGTTGATTATGGTGGTGACTAAGAAGGTAAATTTGTAAAGGAATGCTTTTGGAATCTGCAAAGGAATGCTTTTGAGATTAGTGGGTTATATTTTTACTGTGTTTCATAATCCTTAAACTTCTGTTATATGTATATAATTCCCGTTATTTTTTTTACATGATAAATTATTTGATTGTTAAATGTAAATCTGCAACATTGTATATTTGTGTTTTGATGTTAGACCATCTACCTAAAAACAAACAAAAACATGACTTATCAAACCACATCTCAATCTGGGATCTGACTTTTCCAATAATAACATCTACTGGGATCATAGCAACATTTATGGCTGCGTGGGGATTATATATTCTGATTATGTAATAAAGATTTTATCAGGCTCCACACTGCTGTGTGGTTTAGCATTTCCACAGGCAGGAATGGAAATCTTAAGTGTATAGTTCTACTGCTATATTCCTACTCTTCTAAACTTCACTTTTAAGAGACACTTCATTAGCCATAACTCATGATCATGAAAAATACTCCATAAATGCAAGCCTTTTATTTTCCTGGCTGGGAAAAAAATATTGTCCTGTGACTAACATTTTACCTGTGTTTGCACTTGTTGATAAGCAAAATTCCACCAAGTTAGATCTGTTTGGCTGCATGTGCTCTACAATGATATCCTTAGAAACAAATATATATTTGAAGTTGCCATGTTTGTTTGAGTTAGGCTGTGAAACAAGTTACTGCAATGGAAAAAAAAATTACCTAGTTGAACATGTTCAGATTTATGTGTTCATTTCTCTCAAAAGATTTTCATATACAAAAAATCAATGCAAGGCAAAACTACCTTTTGTAGATTTGGATTTTTTGTGACTTAAAACTTGAAATATAATGTAAATGGTAAAAGTCTGCAGAAGGCTACAGAATAAAAGGATTTGGTGTCCTTGTCTATGAATTAGAAAATGCTAATATCTAGGTTTAGTAGGTAATTGGGAAGGCAAATAGAATGTTGAGCTTTATTTCAATGGGATTAGAGTATACAAGTAAGGAGATTTTGCTTAAGCTGTATAAGCCACTAATTGGACCACAGCTGGAATGCGATAAATAGTTGTGGGTCTCTTATCCAAGGACAGATATACTGGCATTCAGAGGCAGTCTAGAGAATGTTTATTAGACTGATACCAAGTATGGAGGGACTGTCTTATGAGGAGACATTGGTTAGCTTAGGCTAATATTCGGAATACAGAAGAATGTTAGGGGACATTATTGAAGCATACACGAATGTTTAGGAGCTTAACAGGGTAGGTTGTTTCCTCTTGTGAGAGATCCTAGGACCAGGGGACATAATCTCTGAGTAAGAGGTCACACATTTAAGACAGAGATGAGGGAGAATTTCTTCTCTCAGAAGGAAGTGAGTCTGTGGAGAACTGTTGAGGCTGGGTCATTAAGTCGAAGCTGAGATGGACAATTTCTCATCAGCAAAGTAACTGAAGGTCATGGGACAAGTCAGGAAAGTGAAATTGAGGATTATCAGATCAGTTATGATCTCATTGATTGGTATGTTACAACAGGGAATGGCTGAACCCTTCTGATAATTAATCTAAAACACAAGCCCCAATCTGTTAATACAGGAGTAGGGTTTCCCCTCTAATAATGACTGCTAAAACACCGAGAGAAGCTCATCTTTCCCCTCGTAATCTATTAAAAGAGTTGTTAGAAGAAAGAAAATCCCTGATCTCCACTTTACAAGTAACAAGAAACAATTTATTTAACCCAACAATGAACAAATTAACAAAATTACTGAAAAACCAACAATTCCCCCTTCGACTACTGAGTACGTCCTAACTGGTCTAAATTCTACTGGAATGCTGTTTAAACAAAAACAGGTTCCACTAATATAAACCCAATTAATAAGATGCAATAAAGTATAACTTAACCTCTCCAAGTTCGCACAGATTGTCTTCTGAAATATTCTGTCGTCTCCACGCTCTTCACAAATGCCTCTCTTCTGTTAATTCTGCCGTCAGGAATGTTTTATCTCTATAATTTCTTCAATGAGGACTTTGAGATAAAATACCATGGTACCTTTGATTAATTAGGTGGGCTTCCTCTGAGAGCTGAATGGTGCTAACGCTGGCAGGTGGTGGATGTCTCTCTCTTTCAGATGGCAGTTGGCTCTCCCTGATTTTCCAAATGCCCTCGTCTTATATATCCGTAATGACATCATCAAATTTTTATAATATGATTGGTTTCACGTTGTCAACACTGTCAGATTAAGTTCAGTTGGCTCTCTGCTTTATTTCAATTAATTGGCTGAATTCAAACCCACAGTCACAATGTCAAGACAAGACTGCTGTTTTGCCTGCCACCTGTATGGCTTTTTTGATACACTTATTTCATTTACTGAGGCTCTCTGTACTGGCATTTTCAGCTGCTGCTCACAGACATACTTTTTAAAAAATTTCTAAGTACAGACAAAGCGCAAATCTCTTAAAGGAACCATATGTTTTAGCTTCCTGTCTTCTACTTCACAATGACTCGATGGGCTGAATGGCCTACTTCTGCTGCTCTATCTTATGGTCTTAAAGTCTTGAATCTTGACATATGTCTTAGCATGTGCAGCAGTAAACATTAAGAGTTAATATTACCATTAAACCAGAGAACTAACTCTCATTCAATAAGAAGTATGGAAAAACATGCTAGTCTCAGCATTACTGAAAATGAGGTGGCAAACTAGCAAAGATGCAATTCATAACCGCATGCCAGCGAGAAGGAAAAACTGGAGACAGTTCCTGTGGTAACTTTCAGTGATAGAATTACTAAAATGTTCACCTTCACCTCATTGTTTCCTGTTCACCTTTAGTGACTGATAGGCTACTAGAAATGCTTGAAGTGTTTATTACCTTTGAATCATAATTCACAAGTAAGTTATCATGAATACTGACATCTAGAGGGGAATTTGAATCACATCCCCAATCCACAGTTACTCCATATCTACTCAGACCAGACTCCTCATGATTTTGAAAACCTCTATCAATCTCTTCTTATTCTTCTCTAAGGAGAACAGCCCAGGCTCCTCCAATCATAGCTGAAGTTCTTTCTCCAGAAAGTAACTCTTGTGAATCCTCTTCTCACCCTTTTAAATCTCTTCACATCCTTCGTAAAGTCTAGTGCCCAGAATTGACACAATATTCCAGATGTGATGGTACCAGCGTGTTATACAGTTTAATCATATACTCCATGCTTTTGCACTCTATGCCCTCATTTATAAAGCACAGAATCCTATATCCTATATGCCTTTTTAACTATTTTTTCAACCTGCCTTGCCACCTTCAATGGTTTGTGAGCACATGTTCTGAGGTGTCTCTGCTACTGAATCCATTTATTCCACCCTTTATATTGTCTCCCTTCATACTTCCTACCAAAATGAATCACTTCACACTTCTCTGCATTAAGTCTAACCTACCACTGGTGCATCCATTTCACCACCAGATCCAAGTCCTCTTGAGGTTCACCATTATTCACCTCTAAGTTTCACCATTTGAAAATTTCAAAAGTCTAGATGATTAATATAGATTAAGAAAAACTATGGTCCCTACGTCGATCCTTGGGGAACTCAGAATAAAGCTTTCTCCAGTGCAAAAAGCAACCCTTCACAGTATGCTGTTTTCTGAAACACAGGCAACTTTTTATTCATGTTGCCACTGGACCTTTTATTCCATGCCTTCAACTTTGCTGACAAACATGTCATAATGTGAAAGGTTTGTTTTATGCCTTGAATGGAGGTGAGGAGGGAGGTGTAGGGACAGGTGTAGCACATCCTGCTGTTGCAGGAAAAGGTGCTGGGGGTAGTGGGGTTAGTGGGGAGTGTGGAGCGGTTGGGAGAGTCGCTGAGAGAGCTTCCTTATAAGGACTTTTGGAGGTCTAATGCCCTCAACCACATATCTTGCGTTTCCCACATCTCTGCCCTAACATTCCCTCTCCCCAACAAAAATAAGGGCAGAATCCCCCTTGTCCTCATATCACCCCACCAACTTCTACATCCAACATATCATTCTCCGCCACTTCCACCACCTACAATCTGACCCCACAACCAAAGGTATATTTCCCTCCCCGCCCCTATCTGCCTTTCATAGGGACCGTTCTCTCCACAACTCCCTCATCCGCTCCACACTCCCCACTAACCCCACCACCCCCGGCACCTTTTCCTGCAACCTCAGGAAGTGCTACACCTGCCCCTACACCTCACCCCTCACCTCCATTCAAGGCACAAAACAAACCTTTCACATCAGACAGGGGTTCAGTTGCACATCCAACCCTCCCTCTCATCCCCACCTCCCTGATCTGACATAACCTGTCCATCTTCTCTCCCACCTATCCAGACCTCCCACCTCACTGAGCAATCCCCACCACTCTCTACCTGCCCTCACCTATCACCATCCCACCTACCTTCCCAACCCCACCCCTCCTCTCTTTATTTATTTCTGAGCTCCCTTCCCCCTCCCCTATTTCTGAAGAAGGGTCCCGACCCAAAACGTCAACTTTCCTGCTCCTCTAATGCTGCCTGGTCTGCTGTGTTCATCTCTAACTCGAGTATTTGCAGTTCTTGCTATCTCTATATACCCCATGTTGCCTTTCATGACCCTCATTAGCAGTCTATGTTGTCTTATCAAAAAACATGAGTTCATTAGTTAAACATGATTTGCCTTTAACATATCCATGCCAGCTTCCCTTAATTAATCCACCTAGTTGAAGTGACTGTTCCCTTTACTCAAAATAATCATTTCTACCCACCAGCACTGAGGTTAAATTGGCTGGCCTGTGGCGTCTGGGCTTTTTTCTACCCCTTGTTTTGTATTTCTCTAGTTATGTGGTTCCAATCCTGTATCTAAGGAACATTGGAAAACCATGGCCAGTATTTGCACAATATCCTCCTTTTTATCCCTAGGTTGTCCTCAGCAACCTTTTCAATCACTTGCTTTCATATACAGTAACCAGCAATCTTATTAATCAGTTTGACTACATGAGTGAGAATTGGATTAAAAATTGTTACAATGAGATCCTTCTGTTGAATTCATGATCATTGGATCTCCGGATTTCCTTTCCCAACACATTGTCCTGCATACTGCCCACCTTCGGTGAATATCTGAGTCCAAATCTTGTTCTTATTAGCAATATATACAGATGAGCCTGTTGATCCCACATCATGATGGAGTGACAGAAAAATGATCTAGTTACAATTTTGGCTGCAGAATTAAACATTAGCATAAGGGACTCTTCAACGCACCAACACAATTAGGCCTTCTCCCCACAGGCAACAGTACTGGCAGCCTTCACAAGTGGTACAATGGAGCAGCCTGCCTGCCAAGTTGGTGTTTAGGGGCCTTAATCTGCCCCAAAGAACATCTAAGTTTTGCCAACTGACTTTGGCTCAGTGCCGCAGCCTGATTAGTTGGATGCTTCAGGAAGGGCAAGACATCTCAGGAACTGTTACCATCTGGAAGTTTACCTGTTGATGGCATCCATTGGGTTGCCTTTTGCAATGAGGCAATGGATTCCATCTGTTTTTTTACACCCGCCAACACAATTAGAACAAAATTGGAAGATATCACCCTACGAATGCTTAAAAAAAAATTCAGTTAGGACAGAAATCTATAAAAGTAACCAAACAAACAAAGTTTTATTGAACATCAAAATCTGTGATCAACATAAGGCAATTGCATTCACCGAATTGTAGAAGGAATTAGTGTTAGTATTTTGCATATTTTCCCAGGATGAAACACACCTACGGAATGCCTTACTAAGCAATGATTTAAATTTCTCAAACATATCCAAGGAAAATCAGAGCTAGTGACAACTCCTAAATTAATGATGTTCCCAAATCCTGTGTGAACACGTTGATATGTTATAAGCCCCCATGAACTGGTAACCTATTTACGGCTAGGACCTGTAGCACAACCGCTCCTCGGAATGGATATCTACACCCAATTAAAGTCATCCTTACATTTCGATGATGGATGAATGATGTGGCCCATCAGAACCCTACAGAGGGAAGAATTAAAAGACCACCCCACCTAGGCTAAAGACAAGGATGACTGTGGGTTCCTGGAAATGGACCTTTACACGGACATCCCCGCCTTGCACCAAACAGTATCACATCAGCCCCATGTTGATTACAGGAATCCTCCTGATAATTCAAAGACTATAGGGAAGGGGGCTTCTGGTAAAAATGCACAGCACCTCTAATAGCCCAGTGTGGCCTGTGCGAAAGGCAGGTGGGGAAATTGGAGATTGACTGTAGACTATTGGAAGGTCAATCAGTGCATCAAACAAAAAGTCTCACTGGTTGCTGACCCCTCTACTATATTCAGTGCTTTAACACAAGACTACAGGTGGTTCTCTGTCATAGACATGGCTAATGGATTCTGGTCAATAACCCCAGCACCTGAAGTACAATTGTGGTTTGTCTTTACTGAATGGCAACAACAAGACTCCCACAGGGATTTCACAACAGCCCAACTGTGTACCCAATGGCCTTACAGAAACACCTCCGTGAAATACCGCCAACCGAGTCATTTATCATCCAGTCTATCGATGATATTTGGTAGCTTCCGAAACAGAGAGACAACATGAGATAGACCTCAAGGCTCTCCTAAATCACCTGCAATAAAAAGGCCATAAAGCTAGTACTGAAAAGGCTCAGATCTCCCAGAAAGAGGTGCTTTATCTGGGCAGAAAATCCCCCATGGGAAGAGGGAAGTCACCCAGAGTCGAACTGCAGCCACACAAACTCACAAACAGCCTACAACTTTTCATGAATTGAGGGTTTTCCTGGGTTTGTGTCACTTTAACGAGTGCTGGGTTGATTCATATACCCAACTAGCCTAGCCCCTGGCAGGCATCCCGAAGGGAAAATGGGACTCGAAAGAACAAATTGCGCATCACACAGGAACAGGAAGAAGCCTTCCCAAAATTAATCAAAGCACTTTGTTCAGCGCAAGAATTGGGGAGCCCTAATAACGGAAAACCCTTCAGATGGTTTGTGCACAAGATGGAACGATATATAACAGCAGTATTAGCCCAGGAACGTGAGGATAGACTGAGACCTGTCAGATACTACTCAGGAAATTTGGACAGTCTGGCCCTCGGGTGGGGGTGCTGTTTGAGAGCAGTACAAGCTATGTGTATGGCAGTAGAAGTTACAGCGAGTCTGATATTGGATCAGAAGTTAATCCTTAAATGTCCTCATGCTGTGCACACTTTGTTCTCTATGAACATCACAGGTGAATGCTGCTCAGTGGACCTGGTGGACGGCTGTCCTAGAAGTCCCGAACCTACAAATAATTTGTGCGAGCCCGGTCAGTCCAGCAACACTGTTGCCGTTACCAACAGAGGAAGAAGAAAATGACCATGACTGCGCTGGCATCCTGCAGGAATTGGAGGACAATAACTGAATGATGGACGAGGCTTTGCAAAACCTAAACCTCATCCTTTATACTGATGGATCTTCATTTGTAGAAAATGGTGTAAGGAAAGCCAGATGGGCTGGCACAATGCTCCACACTGTCATAACATCAGGAAATCTACACCCGCTTCCCCCCCACCCCCACCCCCACTCCCAGCACAACAGCACAGCATGTGGTGTTATGCGGGTTATGAATGAAGCCTGCAGAGCAGCTTTTACACGGACTCCCGCTATGTTTTTGGAGTTGCCCATGACTTTGGCCAGCTGTGGAAGCAGTGCGGATTCCTAACTGCTGCAGGCACCCTCATCAGGAATGGGATTGAAGTCAAGGACCTACTAGAGGCTCTCCAGCTACCCAAAGAAGTGGCCATATTAAAGTGCACAGTCCATACTAAAAACAGCACCATTGAAGCTCACGGCAATGCCCTGGCAGATCAGGCAGCCAGAAGAGGTGCCTCCAAACACTCCTGTCACGAGCCCCCAAACTCAGGTCTGCTGCCTTGACACTGGGACAATGAATCAAGATCTGCACACAATGCAGAGTGAATGGTCTCAAAAGAAAAAATGGGGCTGCATTGAACATGGACACAGGCTATGTGAAGATGGAATTTGGAGGCACCGGGAATCTAATCGACTAATTGCATCCACTGCCCTGATGCCATATCTGACGTTACAAATCCACTCCTGAGGACATTTGGGTCTGGAACAGATGTCAACCCAGTTCCAATGCATCTGGTGGGGATGAGGCTCTAAAGATATGTTCAAGCAGTAGCGGACCACTTCCTCACTTGTTAGAAAAACAACCCGGGGACTAAAGTGCAAGGGTCCTCACTGTAGGCACCGCCGCCCCCAGGGCCACTCCAGAAGTTGCAGTTTGATTATTTCTCACTGTCACACTGTAAGGGTTACTCGGTCGTCTTGGTAATTGTGGATAGGTTTCCAGGTGGGTGGAAGCTGCGCCTGAGAGAAAGGCCACAGCCAATCACACAGCCAAGGTACTGTGTACAGACTACAATACCCCAGTGGGGGTTACCACCAGCATCGACTCAGATCAGGGGACCCATTTCACAGGAACAGTATGTCAGGAAATTTGCTGGTTGTTGAAAATCGACTGGAACTTTCGCTGTCACTATCATAGAACATAGAACATAGAACAGTACAGCACAATACAGGCCCATCGGCCCACAATGTTGTGCCGAACTTTTACCCTAATCCTAACGTCTATCTAACCTCCACCCCTACCTTATACTATCATCCATACGCCTATCTAACAGCCGCTTAAATGCCCCTAATGAGGCCGATTCCACTACCCTCTCCAGCAATGCATTCAACGCTCCTACCACTCTCTGAGTAAAGAACCTACCTCTGACATCTCCCCTATATCTACCTCCACTCACTTTAAAACTATGCCCTCTCATAATAGCTACCACCATCCTCAGAAAAAGTCTCTGGCTGTCCACTCTATCTATATCTCTGATCATTTTGTACACCTCTATCAAGTCACCTCTCATCCTTCGTCATTCTAAAGAGAAAAGCCCTAGCTCTCTCAACCTTTCCTCGTAAGACCTTCCCTCCATTCCAGATAACATCCTGGTAATCTCCTCTGCACCTTTTCCAACACTTCCACATCTTTCCTGTAATGAGGCGACCAGAACTGGACACAATACTCCAGATGTGGCCGAACCAGGCTTTTGTATAGCTGGAGCATAACTTCACGGCCCTTGAACTCGATCCCTCTATTAATGAAAGCTAACACACCATACGCCTTCTTAACAATTCTATCTACCTTGCTGGCAGCTTTCAGTGAACTGTGGACATGAACCCCAAGATCCCTCTGCTCCGCTACACTGCAAAGAATCTATCCCTTAACCCTGTAATCTGCTTTCAAGTTTGTCCTTCCAAAATGAATCACCTCACACTTTTCAGAGTTAAACTCCATCTGCCACTTCTCAGCCCAGCTCTGCATCCTATCAATGTCCCTTTGTAACCTAGAACAGCCCTCTGCACTATCCACAACTCGAGCCACCTTTGCACCATCTGCGAACTTACTAATCCACCCTTCCACTCCTACATCCAAATCATTTACAAAAATCACAAATAGAAGAGGACCCAGAATAGATCCTTGTGGTACACTACTCATAACTGAGCACCATGTTGAATATTTTCTGTCTGCTACCACCCTTTGTATTCTAAGGGTCAGCCAATTATGAATCCAATCTGCCACATTTTCCCCTATCCCATGCCTCCTTACTTTCTGCATGAGCCTACCATGGGAAATCTTGTCAAACGCCTTACTTAAATCCATGTATACCACATCCACTGCTCTACTTTCATCCACATGTTTGGTCACCTCTTCAAAGAATTCAATAAGGTTTGTGAGGCATGATCAACCCCTCAACAAATCCATGCTGACTATCACGATTCAAACTGTGCCTATTTATCACTCAGAGCCCTTTCCAATAATTTGCCCACCACTGATGTAAGACTAACTGGCCTGTAATTTCCAGGGTTATCCCTATTCCCTTTATTGAACAGGGAATGACGTTTGCCTCTCTACAATCTTCCGGCACTATACCCGTGGACAGTGAGGATGAAAAGATCATCGCCAAAGGCCCTGCGATCTCTTCCCTCGCTTCCCAGGCCCGGGGGACTTATCTATTTTCAAGTTTCTCAAAATTCCTAGTACATCTTCCTTACTAGCATCCACCTCCTCTAGCCTACCAGCCTGTTTCACACTGTCCTTCTCTACAACTAGGTCCCTCTCAGTTGTAAATACCGAAGAAAAGTATTCATTAAGGACCTTTCCTATCTCTTTAGGCTCTGTGCACAAATTCCCTTTACAATCCTTGATCAGCCCTGCCCTTTCTCTGGTCATTCTCTTATTCCTCATGTACATGTAAAAAGGCTTGGAGTTTTCCTTGATCCTATCCGCCAAGGTTTTCTCATGCCCCTTTATAGCTCTCCTAAGCCCTTTCTTCAGCTCCTTCCTGGCTAACTTGTATCCCTCTAGAGCCTTTTCCGTTCCTTGTTTCCTCAACCTTACATAAGCATCCTTCTTCCTCCTAACCAGTCCTTCGACATCTCTTGAGAACCAGGGCTCCCTCACTCGACTGCATTTTCCCTGCCTGCTAGGGACAAACATATCGAGCACACACAGTATGCATTCCTTAAACAATCTCCACATTTTAATAGTGCTCTTCCCTGACAGCATCTGTTCCCATTTTATGTTACCCAGTTCTTGCCTAACAGAATTATAATTACCCTTTCCCCAATTATAAACCTTACCCTGCTGTATGTACCTATCCTTTTCCATGACTATTGTAAAAGTAACAGAGTTATGATCGCTACCGCCAAAATGCTCTCCTACCAACAGGTCTAACACTTGGCCCGGTTCATTGCCAAGCACCAAATCCAAAGTGGCCTCTCCTCGTGTTGGACTATCTACATACTGTGTCAGGAATCCTTCCTGAGCACACTGGACAAAATCCGCTCCATCTAAACTATTACAACTAAAAAGTTCCCGATCAATATTTGGAAAGTTGAAGTCACCCATGACTAAAATCCTGTGACTTCTGCACCTTTCCAGTATCTGCTTCCCAATCCGCTCCTCCACTTCTCTGCAACTATTAGGGGGTCTGTAAAAAAAACCCCAACAAAGTGACTGCTCTTTTCTTGTTCCTGACCTCAGCCCAAATTGATTCTGTAGACATACCATTCTCGAACTGCCTTTCAGTAGCTGCTATACTAGCCCTGACTAGCAATGCCATACCCTGCCTCTTTTACCACTCTCCCTATTTCTTTTTAAGCATCTAAATCCCGGAACTTCCAATAACCATTCCTGTTCCTGAGTTACCCATGTTTCTGTAATGGCCACAACGTCGTAGTTTCAAGTACTGGCCCATGCTCTAAGTTCAAATGCCTTATTTCTGATTCTTCTAGCATTGAAGTATACGCGCTTCAAACCATCCCTTTGTCCACAATTACATTCCATTGACCGCATTTCTTTATAAACCACGTCACTCCCTGTTGTGTCTGTTGGAAGGCTGAATATCTCATCTTCTGAATTACAAATCCGGTTCCCCACCCCCTGCCAATCTAGTTTAAACAATCCTGTATAGCTCGAGCAAACCTCCCTCCCAGGATATTTGTGTCCTTCCGGTTCAGGTGCAACCCATCCTTACTGTACAGGTTCCACCTTCCCCAGAATGTGCTCCAATTACCCACATAATGGAAGCCCTCCCTCCTACACCAGCCCTGTAGCCACGTGTTTAGCTGCACTCTCTCCCTATTTCTTAACTCATCATCACATGGCACTGGTAGTAATCCAGATATGACTACCCTGTTTGTCCTGGACTTCAGCTTCCAACCTAACTCCCTGTACTCGTTTTTCACATTCTCTGTCCTTTTTCTCCCTATGTCATCGGTACCGATGTGTACCATGACTGCTGGCTGCTCACCCTCCCGCTTAAGGACCTTGAAGACATGATCCAAGACATCACGGACCCTGGTACCCAGAAGGCAACATATCATCTGTTCATCTCGTTCGCATCCACAGAACCGCCTCTCTGTTTCTCTTACTAAAGAATCCCCCACTACAATTGCTCTCCTATTCTCCTCCCTTCCCTTCTGTGCCACAGGGCGTTTTCCATGACTATTGTAAAAGTAACAGAGTTATGATCGCCTCGGCCAAAATGCTCTCCTACCAACAGGTCTAACACTTGGCCCGGTTCATTGCCAAGCACCAAATCCAAAGTAGCCTCTCCTCATGTTGGTCTATCTACATACTGTGTCAGGAATCTTTCCTGAACGCACTGGACAAAATCCGCTCCATCTAAACTACTACAACTGAAAAGCTCAGTGCCAGAGACCTGTCCGTTATGGCCTTCCCTTGGTAGGTCGCCACCCCCCCAACAGTATCCAAAACAGTATGCTTATTATTGAGGGGAACGGCCACAGGGGATCCCTGCACTGTCCGCCTATTCCCTTTCCCCCTCCTGACAGTCACCCAGCTGCCTTTTTCCTGTACCTTGGGTGTGACCACCTCTCTGTAACTCCTCTCTATCACCCCCTCAGCCTCCCGAATGATCCAGAGTTCATCCAGCTCCAGCTCCAGTTCCCTAACGTGGTTTGTGAGGAGCTGGAGTTGGGTGCACTTCTTGCAGGTGAAGTCAGAGGGGACACCAGCAGTGACCCTTACCTCCCACATCCTGCAAAAGGAGCATGCAACTACCCTAGCTTCCATTCCCTCTACTCTAGATTTCCAGAAGAATAAAAAAAAAGCCTTACCTTACCGCCCCTCCACACAGTGTTTTTGTTTTGGTTAAAGGAGGGCGATGGGTGGGAGACACTGTAGTGTTTCGGGTTTAGCCAATGCCCGAATATATTAGTTCCTTCCTGGCTCGCATTCTCTCCACACACCCGCCGCTGAAAGCAAGAAGGCTGCTGCTGCACAAGGTAAGTTTTTATAAGGAAGAAGCTTACCTTCCCGATGGCACACTGGCTCACCTCCTCACCACTCCCGCCACTGAAAGCAAGAAGCTCATCCTCAATCGTTGGTGCAGGTGGAAAGGATGAATCAGACCCTGAAACAGTGGCTGGCTTAATACCACCAGGAGGGAATGCCCTGGCCACAGGCATTACCAATAGTCCTGTGTAATGTCAAGGCTATCCCCAGTAAAACAATAGGCCTGAGTCTGTTTGAGATAGTGACAGACAGGCCAATGTCCCTACCCAGAACAATAGATCTGCGAAAGGCAGAGGGACACCCTATTGTCCTACTGCCAGGCACGAACCGATGTTGTCAGTTCTGCTTCCTCACAAGTATAGGCTTCCTGGACAGACCCACCAGAGGGAGGGCACAACATCGTACCTGGTGAATGGGTGCTTGTGAAGAATGTCCACAAGGAACCATTGGATGTGAAGTGGGACGGACCATACCAAGTACTACTGATCACCCAGTCAGCTGTAAAGGTCCGGGGAAAGAAAGCCTGGATTCATGTCTCCTGTATCAAACAGACATCTTGTGAAACAGGAGAAGTAGAGACTGAAAAACCACCATGGCATCTACGATCCTTTTTCCTATTCTGTTTATTACAGCTTTTATGCTATCAGGCTATTCAGAGATGCTTGTTAATATTTACCTCTATATGCCCTATACCTACGCCCAGGCCCTCAGCCTGTCTAAATGCTGGATATGCTCCCATGTTCCCACTCATTCCAAAGCGGGGGGATCCCACTCTACCCTTTTCCCTTCACTGACAATGAGATGGCAGAGTGGTATGTCCATCAAAACTCTGGTTTTAAAACCTGAAGGTCACTGACCTGCTTTTCTGGGTGGTACCAGCCCACCTATGATTGTACCCATAATCCCAAAATCCTGGTCCTCACTAATATCTCAGGTTGGGGAAGATCATGAGGGTGTGTGTGTTTTGTCAACTCCTCAAAATAGGGGTCAGAGATGGGACAGAGCAATTGCTTTCAGTACCTTAACATCACAACCTCATCCAGTCTGTTAAACAGTACAAGTGGTGGCACCTCCTCCACGCATGACACCCTGAGATTACTGCCCACTTCACCCCCTATAATGGCACTTATTTCATCTGTGGTCATAGACCATACCTGTGGCTCCCCACCTGCTGGTGAGTTTCATGCTACCTCATGTATGTGATCTCACACATATATCACTCCGCTAAATTGCCCAGCTCGAGACGCAAAAGAGCCACCTCTGAGACCTAGCATTTTTTTGTCATTGCATTTCCTTTCTACGGTACAGCCAAACTGGCCAGAGAAGCTATAACCCTGGCTTTGGTGCTGGAAAAGGTGGGCAATGATACATTGTCCACCCTTAGCAGGGTGAATGATTGGATGGTCACTTTTCGCACAGTAGCACTCTAGTACCGGATGGCTCTCGATTTTATTCTCACTGAGAAAGGGGGCACCTATGCCCTTGTTGGCTCTGAATGTTGCACCTCCATCCCGGACAACTCTGAGAGTATTACCAACGTGGCCGACCATATTAGGAAGGAGGTTGAAAAGATCCGACAACCTCCTCCTTCCTCCTGGTGGAGTTGAGCCACAGGATGGCTGGGATCCTTAGGAACTTTCATTGTGCAGGGATTCACTGTGAGCATCATTGTAGTTCTAGCTGTGTATATTGTTTTCTCTTTTATAAAGTGCAGTCACCAACAAGTTATTAATATTAGCCATATCACTGCAATCTCCTCCAACATCTGAGAGACGCCAATGGTATCTTTATGTTTATTGGGTGATTCTCTTCGAGGGGTCTCAGTAAAACCAAAGGGGGGACTGTTATATTATAATTCATGTTTATTAGTAATTATTCATTATTGCATATATCACTGTTCATGATTGCATGTAGTACTAATTAGACTTAAGTGTACTAGTCATCCTGTTCAGACTGACTCAAAAGCGCATTACTATTTCAGATTACATCCCACTCAAAGGTGGAGTCGTGCATAACACACTGTGTATGCAGCTTCATTTAACAAGGCCATACCTCTTTCACTTGAAATAAAATATTTTTACACCTCCATACCGAAAGGTTTTTTTTCTATTCATTTTGTGGAATGTGGGCATCGCTAGCTGGCCAGCATTTCTTGCCCGTCCCTAGTTGCCCTTGAGAAGGTGGTGGTGAGCTGCCTTCTTGAACTGCTGCATTCCTCCTGCTGTGGGTTGGCCCACAATGCTATTAGGGAGGGAATTCCAGGATTTTGACCCAGTGACAGTGAAGGAACGGCAATATATTTCCAAGCCAGATTGTGAGTGGTTTGGTGGAGAAATTGGAGGTGGTGGTGTTCTCATATATCTGCTGCCCTTGTCCTTCTAGATGGAATTGGTCGTGGGTTTGGAAGGTGCAGTCTGAGGATCTTTGGTGAATTTCTACAGTGCATCTTCTATATAGTACACACTGCTGCTACTGAGCATCGGTGGTGGAGGGAGTGAATGCTTGCGGATGTAATGCCAAACAAGCGGGCTGCTCCTAAGTGTTGTTGGGCCTGCACTCATCCAGGCAAGTGGGGAGTATTCCATCACACTCCTGACTTGTGCCTTGTAGATTTCAGAGGAGTCATGAGGTATGTTACTCGCCACAGTATTCCGAGCTTCTGGCCTGCTCTTGTAGCCACTATGTTTATGTGGTGAGTCTAGTTGAGTTTCTGGTCAATGGTAACACCCAGGATGGTGATAATGGGGGATTCAGTGATGGTAACACCATTGAATGTCAAGGGGCTGTGGTTAGATTGTCTCTTATTGGCGACGGTCATAGCCTGGCATTTGTGTGGCGCAAATGTCACTTGCCACTTGTCAGCCCAAGCCTGGATTTTGTCTTTTCATATCAAAACCTAGCCTTGAATAGGTGTGATCTCTAAACGACTTACTCTAGCCCCTTTCCAGCCAGCATGGCTCCAAAACTCATTCAAAGATAACAACTGGAATCACTCCTTTCTCTAAAAACAAAATGCTGCTTTTCTTTGCAGACTTTATTGTATTGTGACTGGTATTAAATTAAGCATATTATAACATTTAGGTTGACAGGATTTAATTTGCCTTAAAGTTTTTATTCAATGTCATACATGTAAGCAAACCTTACCCTACTAATAAAACTAACAGCACTACGATCAGAACCACGTGACTTTGAATGAGTGAATGTGTGAATGAAACTGACAGCGCTACTATAACAGACGCGACTGTGAAATTGAATGAATGAATGGGCAATAATAAACAAAACTTACAGACAGCCACGACTGATAGAAATCCAAACTTTTATTTAACACACAGATAATCTTCCACTTATTTAAGACTATATAGACTTGACATTTTTACTAAGACTTTAACTTTGGAGATAACAGGACTAACACCTTTTGACTTATGCAAAATCAAACCGGACAGGCACGCTAATCTCATTAGAATAATTGCTAACACTTTGCGAGTTTTTAAACCATCTTCGATTTCCTGCAGGACAGATTTCTGTACGATAGTCACTACTTAGCACTCAAGTGTTAGTTTATTGATGTATGCACAAACTCTGTATAAAATATGCTACTTTTGAACTTTAATTTTGGGATTCTACTCTTGCCTGTGAATGTACAATAAAGAGGCTATTTTTGCCATTCACCGGTCTCAATCATCTGTTACTTTGAACACGATCTCACAACATTCTAACATTAATTTCTGGAATTGAGTATCACGTTTTTTTCAAAGAACAACCGAATTCTCCAACATCTTCAAAAAGAATGTTGTCAACAAATAGTGCCAGAACCTGTATGTATTATGTGAAAAGCTAAATTTAAGGCTTACTACGAGAACAAAGAATGAAAGGAAATTTCAGCCATTATAGCTGCTGCAATAATTTCTGCTTCGCAAGCTTGTCAGAGGCTACAGAACCATCTTGCTGGAAACATCCTTGAACTGTGCAGAAAAGGTAAGCCAGGGCAGATTCATAGAATCAGCATTCTTACCAGAGAAACTAGCTATTCAATAAACTATCCCAGTCAGCTGGGATGAAGGTTTTGCATGGTCAGTGCCTTCAAAATCCTGGAGTTCCCTAGTTAACAACATTGGGGGAATACTTTCAGTACATGGACTGTGTGGCTGATAAGTGGCCCAGCAGTCCTGACACAGGTAAACTAAGGATGGACAATAAATGCTGGCCTTGTCAGTGAAGTTCATATCCCATAAATCATCCCTAATTGCAAATCCTGCATAAAGGGGTCAGATAATAATAAACATGGTCATCACTGACTGTGGTGACAATTTTGGATCTCTTCCACTTTTTGATCTTTCATAGATCTCATTTGGCAGTGAAGTTCTTTATCCTGATTTTTCTGAATGCCTTAGTACCTGCTGAAATAAATATCATAGGCTGGCACATGGGCATTGGTTAATGAGTTCACCAGAATGTTTCCCTTACTCATCAGACACCACAATGATAGTCTATATTCTGTTTACACCATCTCTACTTGTCAATGTGCTAGTAACACCTGAAAGTCAAAAGTCCGTCATAGTCATATTCAGCAGGGAACTTTCAAACTTAATATTTTTTTACAGCAAAATAAATTCTTCCTTTCCTACAGTGGTTTGTTTCATTGTTGACAGCATTAAATTGCTTATTACACGATTCCATAGTTCAGTGATAGAGAGATTTGTTTTATGTTAAACTCCATAACGGTATTCCAGTTTCCTGTTTAAAAAGAAGTCGCTCCAAAGCTTTCTTTGCAATGTTCTCCCACTTTTCCTAGCCATAGCTACTAACAAAATGAAGATCAAGTGACACATTATTGTTCATTAAACTCTAAATCTGTAAAGAATCTGACCATATACATGCTGGGCAATGTTAAAAGATTTTAACTGAATTCGAAATTCTAACCCCCCAAAATCAAACATTTCAAGCATAGTCTTGTTTGCATTTTGGTGGTGGAGAAAAGTAAAATGTCATTAGGATGGACTAATGTGAATAGGTATTCCAACAAACTTTGTGAATGTCTGTGAGTCTGCAAAGAAAATTCAGAGCCCACTGCCAAAGTCCTAAATACTGTCACCACTGTACCTTTATAAAATTAACACAGTCTGCCAGAAGGAGAGGTTATGTTCCAGTCACATTCTTTTAATCAAATATAGTGCACTAAATTACATTAACTGTAATACAGGAGCACATTCATTTAAAATGTTCACAGATCATAACAGTATTTCCATCATCTTAAGAAAGGCTGCTGACCCTATTTTCAATACAAACTTTTCAATTTTGAGTCTGTTATTGTCTTCTTCATTAACATTCCTTTTTGTTAAAAGGGATCAATGGTTAATTAAACAAATGGAGCCATTACAATTAAATAGGAAATCACTTTTTTATGGCTATGAATATAAAGTTATAATTTATTGAAATGAATTGTTTTCCATCCATATCGGCAGAAACCTCATGTTTTTGTTGTTATATCTGACAAAGGTTTATGTGCTTACGTATGAACAGCCTCATTATTTGCTAACTCTCTATTTTGAATTAAGTTCATGTAATGACGCAACATAACTTTCAGAACAAAATCAGCACAAATCTAAAGACAACCAAAATGCTTTGCACCCAGGAAGAATTAGTGCACTTAGAAGTATACATGACACATTCGGTATACATAAAAGTATACATAATGTGTGAAAGGTAAAATCACAAAAGTCATCTGCAAACTTAGCAACAATGCCCTTGGTTCCTTTGTGCAGATCATTAATATACAACATGAACAACTGTAGTCCCAAAACTGACCTATGTGGAACTCCACTAGCTGCTGGCTCCCATTCCGAAAAATATCCCTTTAGTTCCTATTCTCTGCCTTCTGCCAGTCAGTCAGATCTCAATCCATGCCCATGACTTGCCCATAACACCATGCACTCTTATCTTATTTAGCCTTCTGGAAATCCAAATAGATTATGTCCACTAGCTCTCCTTTGTATATATTGTTCATTGACTCTTTCAAGAATTCAACCAAATTTATCGTGCATGATCTCCCCTTGATGAATGTTATGAAGTTGTGTAGAAGATAGGCTTAGGTGAGGAGGAGAGTGATGATGAGCAAACCCCTTGTAACCAAAGGCCTGGTATGGATATGTACAAATGTGTCAACACATTCCCAAAATTCAACGAAAAGATGTAGAAGCCTTTTTGATTTCCTTTGAGAAATTGCCTAACCAGATGATCTGGCCAGAGATTGTGTGGGTAATGTTAATTCAGACCAGGTTGGTAGGCAGGGCTAGTGAATTGTTTGCAGTGGTCAGATGAGATGTCAAGAGAATATGAAGAAGTAAAACAGGCTATTTTGAGTGCCTGTGAATTGGTACCAGAGACATATAGACAATGGTTCAGAAACATGAAGAAGGCACCAGGTCAGACTTATGTTGAGTTTGAAAGAATTAAACATAGCAACTTCGATAGATGGGTGAAAGCATCAAAGATAGAAAAGACATATAAGGCTCTTATAGAGGTTATTCTGCTGGAGGAGTTTAAAAACTCACTTCCAATAGTAAGAGATGAAAGTATTTACACTCCTTCTGAAATGTTACCCTAGAGAGTGGTAATCTGTGGAATAAATGGAGAGAGATTTAGCGTACCCCTGTGTAAGATCAGGTTGGAAAATCCAATCAAGACTGGGGAAGAGACAGTGGGAGTGATTAAAAAAAGTGTCGATTCCATCAATACAATTTGTTCTTAGAAATTACCTAGCAGGATTAAAGGTGGAAGTGATGCTCCTTGTAATGGAGTAGCTGAAGGAAAACCAAGGAACTGATGAGTTAAAAGAAAAATACCCTGGAAATTTTCCAGACTGTGGGGTAAGAAGATCCCACAGGTGTAAGTTACAGCAAGAAGGAACAACCAAAGGGAGAGATAAAGGAGTTGAATCGACTCAGTTTACTCCATTTGAGTTGATATTTGGACACCAAAGTAAGAGGGCCTTTAAAATTAATTAGGGAAAAGTTAATCGGTCTGAAGTCAGCTGGATTATATATCTGAGGTTAGAGAAAGACTAAACAGAGTTGGTAAATTAGCTGGACAACATCTGAAGATGGCACAGCATCAAATGAAGCAAGAAGCAGATAAGAAATGTAAAATTCATATGTTTATCTTGGGGGATAAAGTATCCGTGCTGTTACCAATGATAGGAGATCTCTTCAAAGCAAGGTTTAAGTAGTCCTTATTGGATTGAGAAGAAGTTGAGTCATGTGTATCATCTGGTAAAGATGCCAGATAGGAAAAAAAACTTTATCAGGATGTGAATATTATCACGAGATACATAGGTCAGTAATTTAAAGTTACTCCTTTCATACTAATTCTACAAACATATATAACAATGGGCTGCACCGGTTCTATCTTATCTTCTTTTAAACCCGCGATAACGCATCCGCAATAACATTTTTATGACCGGCAACATGCACAATCTGTAAATTAAAAGCCTGTAACATGACACTCAATGAAATAGTCTCATATTCTTGTCCTTAAATCTTTCCAAAAATGTGAGATGGTTATAGTCTGTATGCATAACCATCTCCGAAACATTATTTGTAACATAAACATTAAAATGTTGTAAGGCCAGTACGAAACTCAATAACTCTTTTTCAATGGTGATGTATTTTCTCTGGTGGATATTGAGTTTCTTTGAAAAATAACGACTTGGCCTTTCAATTCCGCTATTATCCTTCTGCATCAACACGGCTCCAACCCCTATATCGCTGGTGTCGATAGCGACTTCAAAGAGTTTCAAGAAATTTGGTGTGGCTAAAACTGGTGCGGTGGTTAACATGGCTTTTAAATTCTCAAATGCCTCTCGGCATTGTTCTGTCCACTGAAATTTCATGTTCCTCTTTAGCAAATCCATCAGTGGTGCCACCACGCTACTAAAGTTTGATACAAACCTCCCGTAGAATCTGCTCAGTTCCAAAAATTGAAGCACCTCTTTCTTCGAGGATGATCTTGGAAATTCCTTGATGGCCTGAGTCTTCATGTTCTTTAGGGTCATCCTTCGTAAATTCAGTTTTTTCTGAAATTTATGACCAGTTTTGCCTCCCGTAGTCTTTTAAAGAGCTCTGCCAAATGCACCATGTCATCTTTCCATGAATGGCTAAAGGTCACCCAGTCATCTATATAGACGGCACAATTAGTCAATCCTGCCACAACTCTGTTCATAAGTCTTTGAAATGTGGCTGGTGCAATCTTCATTCCAAAGGGCATTACTTTATATTGATACAGCCTATTTATGGTTACAAATGCAGATACTTCTTTTGCTCTGTCTTGCAAAGGTACTTGCCAGTAACCACAAAGTAAGTCCAACTTTGTGACGTAAGTCGCTTGTCCAACTTTTTCCACACTGTCCTCCAGCCTTGGAATTGGGTTCAAATCTGATCTAGGTATGGTGTTGACCTTCCAATAATCCACGCAGAATCGTTGAGTACCATTAGGTTTGGGAATCAACACGATCAACGAACTCCACTCACTTTGACTCAACTCTATGACGTCTTCTTGAAGCACCACTTCCATTTCCTTCTGTACCTGTGTGACTTTGAGAGGATTAAGCCTGTAAGGGTGTTGTTTTATCATAACAGCATTGTCTACTTCAACTTCATGTACTATAGTATTAGTTCTCCCCATTCTATTCCTATATATGTCCTCATATTGTTGCAACAAGTCTTTCAATTCAGTTCTCTAATACTGAAACAGATAGACCACTATCCTATCCCATTCTCTAAGGACTTCCTCATTATTTAATTTACTTTGAGTACACCAAAATCAAAATCAGCTCGATTTGATTCCTCACTCTGAGGGGCAGTAACTAGTACTTGTCTCTCCAGTTCCCTGTTCCTGTCATAGTAAGGTTCCATTCCCCACATTCCCCATTCCCCACAACCCCCAAGATTTACTTCATATTAAGCTCCCTAATCAAGTTTGCGTCATTACACATCAACACCAAATCCAGACTTGCGTGTTTCCTACAGGGCTATAAACCACATGCTGCTCCAAACAAAAATCTGATACATTCCATGAATTTCTTTTCTTGGAACCCAATACCTACCTGGTTTTTCCAGTCCACCTGCATTTTGAAGTCCCTCTGCTGAACCCTCAACACAAAGAGAACAAAAGAACAAAAGAGAAGTACGGCACAGGGACAGGCCCTTTGGACCTCCAAGCCTGTGCCGATCATCATGCCCTGGCTAAACTAAAAAGCAAACCTTCTGCCCTTATTTGGTCCGTATCCCTCTATTCCCTCCATATTCGCATAATCATCCAGATGCCTCTTAAATGTCGCTAATGTGCCTGCTTCCATTATCATCTCTGGCAGTGCATACCAGGCTCCTACCACTCTCTGTGTGAAAAACTTTGCACACACATTTCCCTTAAACTTTTGCCCTTTCATCTTGAACCTGTGCCCCTTTGTAATTGAAACTTTAACCTTGGGAAAAAGCCTCTGACTTATCTACCCTATGTATGCCTCTCATAATTTTGTAGACCTCTATCAGGTTTCCTCTCAGTCACTGTCTTTCCAGTGAAAACAGCCTTAGTTCTTTAACCTTTCCTCATAGCCAATGCCCTTGAGACCAGGCTACATCCTGGTGAACCTTCTTTGAACTGTCTCCAAAGCTTCCACATCCTTCTGGTAATGTGACGACCAAAATTGAACACAATACTCCAAATGCGGCCTTACAAGGGTTTTATATAGCTGCAACATGTTTTGCCAATTCTTGTACTCCATGCCCTGGCTGATGAAGGCAAGCATGCCATATTCCTTCTTAATCACCTTGGCCACCTGTGTTGCCACTTTCAGGGAACTGTGGACCTGCACACCCAGATCTGTCTGTACGTTAATGTTCCTAAGGGTTCTGCCATTTACGGTATAATTCACAACTAAATTTGATCTTCCAAAATGTATCACTACACGTTTGTCTGGATTAAACTCCGTCTGCCTTTTCTGTGCCCAAGTCGCATATCTATCTATATCCTGTTATATCCCTTCACAACTATTAGCTCTATCAGCAACTCCACCAATCTTGGTGTCATCTGCAAACTCACTAACCAGACCACCCACATTTTGTGCCAGATCATTTATATATGCTACAAACAACAGAGGACCTAAGACTGATCCCTGTGGAATCACTAGTTACCGGTCTCCATTCTGTAAGACACCCTTCCACCACTGCCAAGAGATAGCAAGAACTGCAGATGCTGGAGTCAGAGACAACACAGTGTGGAGCTGGAGGAGCACAGCAGGTCAGGCAGCATCAGAGGAGCAGGAAAGTTGACATTTCGGGTTAGGACCCTTTCTCAGAAATGGAGCATCTGCAGTTCTTGTTATCTCTCGACAGCGGTGGAAGGGTATCTTTCCGAATGGAGACTGGCAACTAGTGGTTCCACAGGGATCAGTCTTAGGTCCTCTGTTGTTTGTAGTATATATAAATGATCTGGCACAAAATGTGGATGGTCTGATTAGTAAGTTTGCAGATGACAGCAAGATTGGTGGAGTTGCTGATAGTGCCGACGATTGTGAAAGGATACTACACAATATAGACAGATTGGTGACTTGGGCACAGAAGTGGCAGATGGAGTTTAATCCAGACAAATATGAGGTGATCCATTTTGGAGGATCAAATTTAGGTGTGAATTATACTGTTAAGTGACCTGTTATGTTCCTCAAGCTCCGTACTATGTTGTCTTCCACTGCTACCCTCTGTTTTCTATGACCAACCAGTTTTGTATCTATCTAGCCAGCCACCCCGAATCCCATGTGATTTTAGTTTTTGCACCAATCTGCCATGTTGGACTTTATCAAATGCCTTACTAAAGTCCACATAAACCACATCCACAGCTCTTCCCTCATCAATTATCTTCGTTACTTCTTCAAAAAATTCGATCAGGTTGGTGAGACATGACCTTCCCCATACGAAACCATGCTGTCTGTCGCTAACTAGTCCATTTTCTTCCAAATGTTCATATTTCCTGTCCATCAGTATCTTCTCCAAGAGCTTCCCCACCACAAATGTCAGACTCATTGGCCTATAATTTCCAGGATTATCCCTGCTTCCTTTCTTAAACAAGGGAACAACATTGGCTAATCTCTAGTCCTCTGGAACTTCGCCTGTGGTCAAGGAGGATGTGAAGATATCTGTTAATGCCCTAGCTATTTCTTCTCTTGCCTCTCATAGTAACCTGGGATAGATCCCATTTTGCCCTGGGCATGCAATTGAGGATACCCAAAACTTCCTCCTTTAATATACTGACATTCTCTAGAATATTCACAAATTCATTGATGACCTCAACATCAGTAATGTCCTTCTCCTGGGTGAATGCCGATTCAAAGTACGTCCTAAAGATCTCTCCCACTTCCTGTGAACACCTTTAAGTTTTCCCAGGATTTTCCATGCAACTGAACCCACCCCAATAACGAGGTGGACTTAGTAACATATGGACCAGGGACACAAAAATAAGCTTCTTCTGGTGTTCAATTTGCAAAGCCTGTTTTCAATTATAGTATTATTAAATATCTTAACCAAGTGATTTTTATCACTTTGTAACTCACTTTTACAAAGAAATCTGTTCACAATTTATCAGTTCAACATGAATATTCTTATCTTGCTGATAACACAGCTTGCATTTTAACAGTATATAATTCAAACCGTTTCCCGTAGTGTATCTAGATGTAAATCAGTCAGCCTATCATATAGCTTTAGGCAGCACATAGAACTCTAGAAATGGATAATCTCGGGTTCATAAACTTTGCTGCAAAATGCCTTTAGCAGTCTTCACAGATATAATGCAAAATGTCAGAATTTCCATTTCTCCAATCAAATATATTTTATTTAACATTGAAACGTTATTTAAAAGTGCGCGTAGGGGGAAGGTTATTTGTAACTACAGCTGAGTAAATAATAGTTTCCTCTGTGGACAGCCTTTGAAATATGTGAAGCTTGCAGAGTCCCTGAAACACAGATTGCATAAAAAAGATCAATCTTACCTTTCCCAAACAAGAGGAACTATGAAGATTATTGATGAGGCAGTTGTCAACACTTGGCATTAGCCCGATGTATGGAGTGCACTATTACCTCAAAGATGCTTTTACTGTGAAACATTTTCTTCTACATGACACTAGACGGGACTATGTGCAACTATGTATAGATTACGCTGGAAAACTGACTTTGTACATTATGTTGGACAACCTTTCCTAAATTTATGTTAAAAACCAACTGAACTTTGCCTAACTATCAATGTCCATCCAGAGACTTCTAGCAATTAAAAGATTGGAACTGAGGCTGCAGAAATGCTCCAGATTGGAGCTGTACTGTCGAATATGCCTCACTGCAATGAAATATAACCTAGAAAGTTTTGCATTGCTTCACTCCCCAGGTGGCTTTTTATGTTAAAGGAGGAACACGTGAGTGTCCACATCTTGTAGAGGGACTTTTTAGAGCGCCCAAGAAGTCCATCCCCTGGAGATTTTAAAATGTAGTTTCATACAATTTGGCTTTAGCATGGCCAGAGATCAAATTGAGGCCTGTTTCCAAAGCAATACAATCACTTAGGTTGATATGCCTCCAAAGTCACATTGTATTGACAAAAAATGGAGTATGATTACATTCTAAGATGTTGAGCTTTATTTTGTACCATTGCCTGAGCAAGATTGTATCATTTCCCTGAAGGGTAGAGTATTATGCTGCATCAGTCATTTGTGATGTCGATGGATGTTTCTTTAAACAAAATTCTCAGTATAAAGTCATTCAAAATATATAGCATTACAAAGGTTCAAACATAACAAAGGAAAAATGAAGAAAAAGTTATATACTTTACAAATAAAATTTACTGTTTAAAAACATTGTACAAATGTTACTGTAGCCTGTGATATTTGCTGATACTTTTTCTTGAGCATGAATTGTGCCTAGATTGCAAATGTCTTTGTGACAAGGTGCTGGAAAGAGCATTAAAGATCACCCGAAAGTAGAAGATATATTTTTTTCCACCATTTATAACAAAAATGCAGGCATGTTCTTAATGAATATTTAAACTTGCAGTACTAAAAGTGCATAGATGATGTCTTCCCCCTAGAACATGAATGTCACGGCCTATGCAATTCTCACACTGATAAACTAAAATAAACACTCAAATGTCAGGTGTATGAGATATAAATTTAACAATTAGAAAAATAATATCCAAGAGTTCCATTACTCTTCCCATTTTTAAAATCCCATTTTTACTTTCTTATTTGATCAGACCTAATCTGCTTGGCATTCTACTTATCCCTTTGACATGAATTCCCTGAGGAATAAACATTCAAGAAAGAGCGTGGAAACCTGTTATAACCAGATGTACATTCCTTCACAATTTCCAAGATTTCTATGAATCAGGACTGAACCTTCAACTACAATAAACAGAGGCCTATCGGTGACATGAAAGGCAAACTCATTATCTCATTTCTATGACAATGAGATAGAAAATTGAATTTGAAAGTCTTTGTGGGATCTGAGAAGATGTCTAGGAAAGCAAAGAGTAGTCCAAAAAGGTAATTAAAAAAAGCCTTGTAATCAAGCTGTTCCTTTTTTGCCATGAAATCCTGCCTCAGATGGACCTGTGCTCAAAATATTACCCAGCCCCCCCTTTTCACCCCTCAGCCAAGCCCTTTGCATGTCATTAAAGCTTCAGAATAAGAAATACCACCATTTCTGAGCCTGAACTTATAAGCGTAATCATAAATAAATTGCAAAACTCAGCAGGTCTGGCACCAGCTGTGGAGAGAAAGCAGAGTGGCTACAAGATCAGGTCAGAGGCTAGGAATACTGCAGCAAGTAACACACCTCTTGACTCCCCAGAGCCTGTCCACCATCTACAAGGAACAAGTTAGGAGTGTGATGGAATACTCCCCACTTGCCTGGATGAGTGCAGCCCCAACAACACTCAAGAAGCTTGACGCTATCAAGGACAAAGCAGCCCACTTGATTGGCACCACATCCACAAGCATCCACTCCTTCCACCTCCGACATACAGTGACAACAGTGTGTACTAGCTACAAGATGCATTGCAGAAATTCACCAGAGATCCTCAGACATCACCTTCCAAACCCATGACCACTTCAAACTAGAAGGACAAGGGCAGCAGGTATATGGGAACACCACCACCTTCAAGTTCCCCTCCAAACCACTCACTGTCCTGACTTGGAAATTTATCATCATTCCTTCATTATCGCGAAGTCAAAATCCTGGAACTCCCTCCCTAATGGCATTGTGGGTCAATGCACAGCAGGTGGACTGCAGCGGTAGAAGAAGGCAGCTCACCACCGCTGTGTCAAGGGCAACTAGGGACGGGCAATAAATGCTGGCCAACTAGCAACGCGCAATTCCCACAAATGAATAAATAAAGAAAAGGAGTGACCCTTCTTCAAAACTTGAACTTGTAAAGTTCATTTGTCTGTACTTTTCCAGTGCCAGAAAAGGAAAAGATAAGTAAATGTTATTCCATTATGTTAAAGGAAAGGAAAAGAACTTGGTTGTTTGTTGTTTAAAGTATTCCCTATTTGTTATATTTAAACATGTCAAGCATTATTTTATTGCTTTTGAAAGTATTAGTTACAGATTCTTGACTAGGTTTGATTTCTCCCTTTATCTGTTACATTAATTTTGTGCTTTGATTGTAATGTGAATCCTATCCTTCAGGCTAAACCAGCCTGACAAAAAGATGTGCCCAGGGATCTAAAACTGGGGACTTTTGATTATATTTATTAATGACTTAGAAGAAGGAATATGAAGAGAGCTGCATATCGAAGTTTAGAATTTACATTAATATAGGTGACCCAGCAAATAGTCCAAACAAACAAAAAAGTTGCAAAAGAACATTGATAGTTTAAGTGAGTGAGGAAAACTGAGTTGGATGGAGTTCATTATGAGTTTACATACTTTGGATTTAAGAAAGGTGGATCGGAATATTTTCTAAATCGTGAAAAGAGAGGAACTTGGAGGCTCAAACAAATAGAATCATAGAATCTTTACAGTGCAGAAAGAGGCCATTCAGCCCATCGAGTGTGCACTGATTCTCTGAAAAGCATCCCACCCAGCCCCCAATTATACCACATTAACCATGGCTAATCTGTCTATCCCTGGACTCAATGGACAATTTAGCATGGTCAATCTATCTCAGCTGCACATCTTTGGACTGTGGGAAGAAACCAGAGCACCTGACAAAAACCCACCCAGACACAGTGAGAATATGCAAACTCTACACAAGTTTAGAGGGATACCCAAGGCTGGAAGTAAATCCAGGCCACTGGCACTGGGAGGCAGCAGCTCTGAACATTCTGAGGAAGGGTCAGTGGATCTGAAACATTAACTGTTTTCTCTGCACAGATGCTGCCTGACCTGCTGACCTGTTTTCCAGCAATTTCTGATTCTGTTGCTGGTAATGGAATGTTAACCTTTATTTCAAAATAGCTGTAACACAAAAGGTGTAAATTGTACAATAGCTGTATGAACAGTAAGTGGACCACTTGGAATACAGTGTTCCATTTCTAGGCATCGCACCTCAGGTAGGTGTTTTGACTTTATTGGGAAGAGTCATAGAGTCTTAGACCTGTACAGCATGGAAACAGACTCTTCGGTCCAACTCGTCCATGCCGACCAGATATCCTAAATAAAACTGGTCCCATTTGCCAGCATTTGGCCCATATCCCTCTAAACCCTTACTATTCATATACCCACCTGGATGCCTTCGCAGTATTCTAGCTCTCTCAACTCCTCTCAGCTTAAAAAAAAGGATTACTGACGTTTTACTATGCTTAAATTACAACCCTTTAATACCCTACATATGCACACCTGCCACCTCCCGACACAAACGCACAAACGTTCATAAATAAATCAAATAATGGCAGATATTTTGACACAAATGCTATGGCTCTAAAGATATAAACAGGGGAAGATCAAAAGCCAAGATCACAAAGTGGAGTGTTATTTCTCACAGTTCATTTGAATTTAGCAATGATGACATGCTGTTGAGCATCATGGTGACACAGTGGTTGGCATTGCTGCCTCACATTGCCAGGTGCCCAGGTTTGATCCCAGCATTATTTGTGTGGAGTTTGTATGTTCACTCTGTGCTTGTGCAGGTTTCCACCAGGTGCTCCGGTTTCTTCTTACAGTCAAAAGATGTGCAAGTTAGTTGGGTTGGCCATGCTAAATTTCCCCATAGTGTTCAGTGGTATGCAGGCTAGGTGGGTTAGCCATGGGAGAATGTGGGGTTACAGGGATGGAGTGGAAGGGTAGCTACAGGTGGGATACTCTTCGGAGGATTAGTGCAAATTAGGTGGGGCAAATGACCTCTATCTGCACTGTAAGGCTTCAAAGTGCTATAGTCTGCAGAGTAATGGTTACTCTTTGATTTGACAGCTGGTGGACCTAGTTATTTTTTCCCCTTTGTTCAGAATTCTTCCAAATTTCTTGGATTGTTTCTTTCTCAACCACACAGAGAGAAGGGAGAGAGATGTTTTCTGCTTGCTAGCTCTGAATGTTTCTGGCTGCACTCAGGTCTGTAGCGGACTGTGTGTAACCAACCTGAGGGCTGTCTTCACGTCTTGTTTTGATAACGCAACAATCTCACTGCTCCAAAGCAACAATGTCTTGTACAGCAAAACAATTTGCACCACTTGGTTTTTCAATTTGCAAAACTCTCCTGGTGTTAGCTATATGGCAGTGTCCAACTGCCATTCCATTTTATAGCCAGAAAAGGAAGTATACGCGTTTGCTTACAAATATATATTAGCCTTGGAGGTGTGACTCAGTTCACTGGTATGATACTGGGTTAAAAGGGTTAACATTTAAGGATAAAAACCAAAAGAACTGCGTATGCTGTAAATCAGGAACAAAAACAAAGTTGCTGGAAAAGCTCAGCATGTCTGGCAGCATCCGTGAAGGAGAAAACAGAGTCAATGTTTCAGGTCTGGTGACCCTTCCTCAGAACTGTTCTTCCAGAAGGGTCTAGACCGGAAACGTCAGCTTTCCTGCTCCTCTGATGCTGCTTGGCCTGCTGTGTTCATCCAGCTCTACACCTTGTTATCTCTGAGCTTTTCCAGCAACTTTGTTTTCGTAACATTTAAGGATAATTGGCATAACCTATTCTTGTCCTCCTTTGAGTATACAAAAGGGGTGATCTAATTCATCATTCAAAATGAGAAAAGGATTTGAATTTATAGATGAAAATAAATTATTTATTCCAATGGGGAGTGCAGAAAAGGGGGAGAGCGTTATAAAGTTAGAGAGAGGCCATCCTGAAAGGATAGCCAAAATTTCACTTCGTAATGGGTCATAGAAATTGACAATTCTTTTTCCTGTAGTAAATTGTTGAATCTAAGTCAATTAAATTCAAAGTACAGATAGATTTTTGAGAAGCAACTATATGAAGAGATTTGAAGTAAAGGAGGATAATTGAAGTTGCAAATCAGTCATAATGTAATGGTAGGCTTGAGGGTTAAATGGCCTGCTCCTGATCCTATAAAATCATGGTAAAGGCTGGGCAATTTGTACACCTAATATGTGACAATAATGTTGTGAAACCATGTGGTTTTGGAGTACTCCTTAGACAAGTAAACACACACATAACTCTAACTATTCACTATAGTGATGTTTTACAGAAGCTTACCCCAAGCAGAGGAGGTCTTGCTCTTGTTCTAGGCCCTCTATTGTACAGAAGGCAAGAGATGGCTTAAAAAAAATGAAAGAAACATTTGATTTTAGTATTTTATAATAGAAGAAAGAGGGTGCCTTTCATTATAGGTAACCCCTATATATTTAAATTTTTAAACATACTGTACTGAGAGGAAAGTTCCTGGTTAACTGGAAAGATTCTTCCTTCTGAAACTTTGCTAGGAAAGGAAAGCTGCAAACAATTCCCATTCAGGTAAAATTTAAAACACAGTCAAATATAATGACCCCAACTTATTGAAACTTATGCAACTGTCACTTGCCTTACCACAGACTAAAATTGTAAGTGACAGAAAAGTCTTACTTTCTGCAAAGTGGATCGGGTTAAAATTGACCCAACAATTTATAAAATAGATCCCAATTCCTGTTTATAAAAATTAGAGTCACAAATAGAGTTCAAAGAAGCAGCCACAGCATGTGTGGTTATGAATGTGGCTGCTGAGATCCGAAGTCATCTTCAAACCTCTAAGGGTGAAGTAACGTTTTCATGTAGTTTTCCGTTTACGCATGGATTGAAGACCCATCAAATTCGATTTTAAAAAAAACATATGCCTAATTAGCAGCACAGAATGTGGAAAGGTGATAATGAAGTTCAAATTGGCATTTGCACTTTCTCAAGAACAAGGTATCACCTTTGCTCAGTTAATTAAGGCAAGATTCCTTCAGGCACATACATCAGCATTACCTTTGATGACAGAAAAGCAATGTTCTATTTTTTTAAATAGGTTCAAGCCTTTCAAAGGGCTTTTCACCTGTTTTTCGCTAAATTCAGCAGACACTCACCTTCAGGCTAGTAATCTGGATATAGCACTGTAATCTCATTAGTATACCATACCCTGTGTGATTCTCATTGCTTCCTGTAGTTTTCACATGCTGCAACAGAGACAAAGAAAGTCAAGCATTGTGATTTATCATACTGGAAAGAACTTGCTGCTGAGCAAAACAGCCATAATTTTTATTAGATATTAAAAGGACAGTTGTCAACTGATGTCCTTGGGTTAAAGCTTTCACTACTATCACTCTAATGCCCAGGACAGAAGCATTAGAATGATATATGAATTTACTAGGACATTAAGTTATGAGGACAGTTTGTCTAAACTGGTGTGTCCTGGAGCTCAGTGCAGTAGGAAGAGTTGAAACAGAGGAGCTTATATGTAAGATACAGACAGAATCATTGAATGTCAGTGGTGGTTAGATTATGTCTTATCACAAATATTCATTATCTCACATTTGTGTGGTGTGTTTGTTACTTGCCTCTTGTCAGCTCAAGTCTGGATATTGTCAGATCTTGTTGTATTTCAGCATGGACTGCTTCAGTGTGCGAGGAGTTGTGAATTGTGATGAACATTGTGCAATCATTGACTTCATGATGGAGGGAAGATCGTTGTTGAAGCAGCTAAAATGACTGACCTCCAACAACCACAACCATCTTCTTATGTGCCAGGTATGACTCCAACCAGAGTTTGCCCCCGATTCCACTGCTTCCAGTTTTGCCACGGCTCCTTGATGTCACACTCGGTCAAATATTACCTTGATGTTAAGGACTACTACTCTCACCTCACCTCTGAAATTCAGCTGTTTTGTCCATGTTTGAACCAAGGCTATAATGAGATCAATGGCCCTGGCTGAACCCAAACTGGGCAACACTGAGCAGGTTATTGCTGAGCAGGTGCTGCTTTATAGCACTGATGATGACACCTTCCATCACTTTACTGATGATCGAGAGTAGACTGATGGGGACATAATTGGCTGGGTTGGGATCGTCATACCTGGGCAATTTTCCACATTGTCGGGTGGATGTGGGTGTTGTAGCTGTAATGGAATAGCTTGGCTAAGGGAGCGACAAGTTCTGGAGCACAAGTCTTCAGTACTATGGCCAAAATGTTGTCAGGCACCATAGCCTCCAACTGTTTCTTGATATAACACGGAGTCAACTGAATTAGCTGAAGACTGGTATCTGGGATGGTGGGGACTGCTGTAGGAAGCCATGATGGATCTGAGGAAGTTCTGAGATCTGAGGAAGGGTTACCGGACCTGAAACATTAACTCTGATTTTTTTCTTCACACATGCTGTCAGATCTGCTGAGCTTTTCCAGCAACTTCTGTTTTTGTTCCACTTGACATTTCTGGCTGAAGATTGCTGGAAATGCTTCAGCCTAATCTTTTGCACTTGTGTGTTGGTCTCTTGCATAATTAAGGATAGGGATATTTGGGGAGCGTCCTCCTCCTGTGCATTGTTCAATTGTCTGTCTTCATTCACGATTGGATAATGGCAGGACTGCAGAGCTTAGATCTGATCTGTGGGTTGTGGGGTTGCTAAACTGTGTCTGACCTTGCTGATTATGCTATTTGGCATGCAAGTAGTTCTGTTTTGTACCTTCATCAGGTTGATACCTAATTTTTCTGGTATGTGTGGTGCTGCTCCTGGCATAGCCTCTGAACTCTCCATTGAATCAGGGTTGATCCCTTGGTTTGATGGTAACGGTTGGGGGGGGACATATGCATGGCCACCATTAATGGCCACATCAGAGTGTGGGACTTAGCAGCTGAACGTAATGTGTTATTCACTTTGTTATTCCTTCCTGAGAACCTAGATCCCATCTTGATGCACTGTCACCAGGTTAGAGGGGCCACACATCTGCTGATTAATTCTTCAGTTGCTTTCATTCATACTTACTTGTTTGGACAGGATGTCCTTTTCCTTGCATCTTCAGCAGAATTTACTTGATTGCATAACCACAACTCCCACAACAGGCGGTCCAGGTAAGAATGACAGTTTCTTTCCTTTCCTGTATTTGCTGCAGCCTCAGAAATCCATGTGGAGGTGAGTTTCTTATGAAATATCATAGAATCACTACAGTGTTGAAACAGGACCTTCGGCCCAACAAGTCCACACCGACTCTCAGAGCATCCCACCCAGACCTATCCCCCTCTAATCTACACATCCCTGAACACTACGGGCAATTTAGCATGGCCAATCCACCTACCCTGCGCATCTTTGAACTGTGGGAGGAAACCGGAGCACCCGGAGGAAATCCACACAGACACAGGGAGAATGTGAAAACTCCACACAGACAGTCAGCCGAGGCTGGAATCGAACCTGGCACTATGAGGCAGTAGTGCTAACCACTGAGCCACCATGCCGCCCCAAATATGTTGTGATCCTTTTAATCACAAAATTTCCCTTTGACAGAATGGAGGTATCGTTCTCCCATTCCTCCCTGGTTGCTCAGGGAGCATGGAAGTGAACTGTTGATTGGTTGATTCTGGTAAAATGCAACTGCCAGGCATGTTTTACAGAGATTAAGTTCAAAACCTGATAATTCCACCAGGGTCTCAGACGAAAGGTTTGGAACTTGTACTCCAATGTATTTCTGAACTTTTTCTTTTGAGGTGGGCAGAGTAAAGTCAGTGAGTTGCATTGGTTGAGTCAAGCCTCAAATGCTGCATCTCTTCTGTGAAAAGTGCCAAGATGTCTTTTATCTTTACTTCAGCAGAGAGATAACACATCCAACAATGTGGTAATTCATCACCATTACACTGAAGTGTCAGCCTATATAGTAGCTGATCTCAAAAGCTTCTGATTGAGAGGTGAAACCAATAAGCCAAGTATTCCTTCAGAGTCTAATTTTAAAGCATGATAACATTAATAGTGAACACATATTGGTAATGACCGAGATGAACTGCACTTACTTTACAAACCAATAGATAAGGCACAGAGCATAACATTTTGAAACACATTCCTGACTAAGACTAAAATGCAACAAGTAGAAATATTGATGAGACAATACATTGAGTGCATAAAAATGGGTTTTGTGTTATTACAGCCACATTTATAGCCAAAGACAGTCCAATTGTGAGACTGAAATTGTGTGGAAAATTGAACTTGTTGTCTATTAGTTGAAGTTTTACACAGATCTTGATTCGATCAGCCGGAGCTCCAGCCAGAAACCAGATGGGGCTTATTATCAGATCCAATGACATTGCTAAGGCATCAATGCCACTTAAGTTTCTGTCCACATTACTATAATTTGTGTTCAACACACTCCCAGTTGAATTATGGCTATTTGCAACAATATGTGAAAGGATCCATAGCTGCGCTAAGGGAAAGCTCCATTATTTGGCTTATTTATGATATTAGGGAAGTAATTACTCAGAGAGTAGTAAGGGCGTGGAATGCCCTGCCTGCAAAAATAGTAGACTCGCCCACTTTAAGGGCATTTAAATGGTCATTGGATAAACATATGGATGATAATGGAATAGTTTAGGTTAGATGGGCTTCAGATTGGTTTCACAGGTCGGCGCAACATCGAGGGCCGAAGGGCCTGTACTGCGCTGTAATGTTCTATGTTCTATGTTCTATAGTTAAGGTTGTAAGGAAGCCAATTATGTGGAATTTAGCCTGACTCCTAGATCTCTCAACAATGGAACTTACTTCTTGATCTGTCTGCAGTTCAAAGCTGTGACCTAATCTGATAGATTGAAAGATCTTAATAAATCACTAAAGCATTATACCTGCTGAACACATGAATTTAATTCTAACCATATTTCCCTCTGCAATTTTATATACAACCTTAAAGTTTCAAAATTGAACTTGAGTTGTTTTGAGAAGATTTTGTTCAAATGACTCATTTTGCAATCACAGAAATCAAAAATGTTGGTGCTACAATGTTTATTCATTAACCATTTTTCATCAGTACATCATAAAATTCAGTTGCAACACGAAATTGCAAACTGTAACAAGTTCTTTATGTAAAAAAATTTATGAAAACAAAACATCGATTTTCAATTAAAAAACATGCCGAATAATACAATATGGGGAAGCAGTAAATATTAGCCACAACTTCAATCATTGGTATTTTTAAATAAATTGTTCATGTTGTCACCTTTTTTTAAATATAATATCTTCTAATTTCCCATGTTGGCCATTTTGAACTTGATTACCAGTTACATTTAAAAACAAATTCAATTTGTCCTGCATCTCATGCTAAGTGAACAATGTTAATGCAGGGATGATGTTTTAAATTATTAGTTTTCTGATCAAGTTTTGTTTTATCGTCAGCTATTTACAGATGAATGTATTGGCTTCCACGAATCAGTAAAACAGTCACTAAAAAATTCCTTTGAAAACCCAATTAGATTCAAAATTAATTAAAATAAAATTAATGCTTTATGAAGCACACCATTTAAAAACTTGTGTTCCCTAGTTCTATGGAATTGCAACAATATATGAGCCAAAGACAAAAGAGTTTCAGAATATTTAAGAGTAAAGCAAGTATAGAAAGAGGCTATTTGACTCACTACAGATATCAAATAGCATTATTCAAGCACTTCTGTTGCTGATGAGCTCACTAAATTCATCTTCTGCATCAAAACAATTCTACTGCTTCTGTAGCTTTAAATTATCAATAGTTTTGGTTCTGTTAAGTAACTTGTAAAGGTCAGTGTCCCTGACCCAGTTGTAAACACAGTGCTGGACATAATAAACAAATTCATCCCGTGCTTCAGGCAAATGAAATCCCAAGTGTTATATTCTGTTCTTGGCAATGTGAGGGAAAGGGCAGGGATTCATTGCTTGAGGCAGTACATATGTGCAGGTCTAAATCTCTTATAATTCATAAGCAGCTGGCAAAGGAAGTCATGTACAATCAAAATCCATGTTTTCTTCAGCCAGAAGACTAAAGAGTTACAGATTTTAATCTAAGAACACACTCAAAGTAAATGTAAGTCAACATGATGTGCTGATTAAAGTTTTGTGCTTGCTGACCCGTTGGGTCACCATCTCAGTGATACATAACCTCAAAAAGACTTGCAAAAGAGCATTTGTTTTTACTGGAAAGATGGGACTTGCTTTGGGGCATGCTCATATTTTACAGAAATATTTCACAACATTAAGTTTGTGCTCTAAAATGTTGGATATTAAAAGGTAGAGATATGGAACTTGATAGTAGAAGCTTATAATTGAGATTAAACTGAAGGGTCACTTTTAAAATTTTGGCTGTATCCACCAAAGTGAAAGTGATAGGAGCAGTACCCTTCCAAGTGCCTAGTGAACACATGCATTTTGAGAATTAGGTCTATTTCCCTTCATTTTCTTCTAAGTACATCATGATTTGGTGGTGTATGCCTTTTTCATAGAAACTTAGAAAATAGAAGCAGGAAGATGCTATTCTGTCCTTTGTGCCTGCTCCACCATTCAGTTTGATCATGGCTGATCATCTGCCTCAGTATCCTATTCCTGTTTTCTACCAATACTCTTTGATCTTTTCAGCCCTAAGAACTATATCTAACTTCTTCTTGAAAATATTCAATTTTTGTCTCAAGCACTTTCTGTGTCAGAGAATTCCATGGCTCATCACTCTCTAGGTGAAGAAATTTCTACTCATCTCTGTCCTAAATGGTCTACCTCCACGTAATCAGTATGGGCTAGCTCATCAGCCTATGGCAAATTATATACCTGAGTGCTAGAGAATCACAATATCAGACCTGACACTAAACTCAAAGCTTATCCACAATGGTTATCCCACTTAGGCTTGAACAACTTAATGCTGTCCTAGAAGGCTCCTATGATTTATGTAAAAAAAAAACAAACGTGAGCTGAGCTGGACAGGATATGTCATAAGAATGTCCAACTCGACTGCCCAAATATGTCCCAATCAGAGCTATGCAAGGGAGCCCAGTCACAACTGGGGCAAAGAAAACATTTCAAAGGCAATCTTTAAGCCTCCAGGAATGTTTGCTCTACTACTATCAACACACCAAAGCAGATGCCCAATCAGAACCAAAATGATGATCCATCATTTTAATCAAGTCAAGTGGTCTTGAAGACAGAACAGCAAGAGAGATGACAAAAGAGGGCAGCTGCTCGAGCCAACAATCTGCCAGCAATTCCACCGACAACTGACAATGGGCTCACTGTTGTGTGTTTCGTGGAAGCAACTACTACCACCAAATTGGAACTAATGGTACCAGCTTTTATCAGTCATGGCATAGATTATAAGAGCAGGAGGCTATGTTGGAGCTGTACAAAACTTTGATTAGGCTACAGCTGGAGTACATATGCAGTTCTGGTCACTGCACTAAAGGAAGGAAAGGATATTCACCAGGGTGGAGCAGCTTAGCTATGAAGAGAGGCTGGATAAGCTTGAATTGTTTTCTTTATAGCAGAGGAGGCTGAGAGGGGATCTGGCTGAGGTTTATAAGGCTATGAAGGACATGGACAGGATGGATAGAAATAGTTGACACCCTGAGTTGAAGGTCAACCACAAGGTGCCATACTTTTAAGATGAAAGGCAGGAGATTTAGAAAGAAATTGAGGAAATATCTTTTCACACATAGGATAGTGGGAATCTGGAATGCACAGCTTGGGAGCGGAGTTGAGATGGGAAACCTCACAACCTTTAAAAAGAACTTGGACGATCTCTTGAAAGATTATAACATTCAGGGCTGGAAAGTGGGACTAGAATAGATTTAGAGAAGTTTTGGTTGGTGTAGACTCAATGGGCTAATGGACCTTTTCTGTACTGTATGATTCAAAGGTTCAAACCAGTATCAGCTAAGAGTCCCATTGCTAATCTTCTTTTCTATACTGGGTCTATGGACATGCTTGATTAACAGTGTTAGAGAATGAACAACTAATGAGTCTTAATAAGAAGAGGCATTTGTCTTAACAACAAGACAAATTTTATTGCATAATAGCAATTGGGACAAATTATATTGGATTATTTGTCACAATTAGTAAAACTATCAAACCAGAGATGACATATTTTACTTAATTTGTTCTTGGGATGTGGGTGTCAATGGTCATTGCAGCATTTATTGCCGATTCCTAAAATTCCTTGAATAGCTTTCTATGCTGTTTCAGAGAATAGTTAATATTGCTGTAGATGTGGAGTCTGCAACATCTGCCATGATTGGATTTTGAACCTATATGCCCAGAACATTAACCTGGGGCTAAGATTACAATTACTAGTTCAATGACATTACCACTATACCTGCACCTCCCATGACCTCGTTGGGATCTTGAGGTGGACTCCTCTTTCCCTCACCCAATATTGTGTAACAGTATTAGATTAGTTTAAGTGGAATGCAGTTCCAACATTAACTCTTCCAGAAACATAACCATTGCGCACCATTCACTATAGAAAAGTATGCAAGACTAAGATTGGGTTTATGGTCTCATAAATTATTTGCAAACTCCCAGCCATTGTTGACATCTCACTTAAACCATCTATGTGGGAAAATTATCTTCAATACATGGTGATGCATTATGTAACAAAGAACAGGGAAAGTTGGAAATATTTTCCACTTTGGAAATATCAAACGAAAAGCAAGACCTATAGAAAGTTCAACTCAAAACTTTACTTATGCGATTAAACATTGAAATGTGTAAAATAATGCTTAGAAAAGGCATGCACTTACAACAGTAATAGATCTTTCAAACAATCATTAAATATTAAGATAAATTGGAAGCATTCATTTAGCCTAGTAGATGCCTACTAAACAGACAACAACAGGAGGACACAGTACACCCTAACACACTTACCACACTTCCCTACATTAGGAACATATTGGAACTGACAACAAGACTTCTACGACCACTAGGAATCATGGTGACCCACAAGTCCACAGCCACTCTATGACAAACACTCACAAGGATTAAAGACCCCATTCCCACAACATGCTGAACCAACGTGGTTTACAAAATACCATACAATGACTGCCACAAACATTACATTGGACAGACAGGAAGGAAACTACCCATCAGAATGCATGAACATCAACTAGCAGCAAAACGGCTTTACGAACTCTCCTTAATATCGGTACACTCAGACAATGAAGGCCTTCAGTTTAATTGGGACAATGTAAACATAGTAGCCCAAGCCAAACATAGACACGCACGGGAATTCCTAGAGGCATGGTTCTCCATCTGTAATGCAATCAACAAACACAGAATTGAACCCCCCATACAGATCAAAACTGGAAATGACAGTACTCACCATAGTGGACACAAACAGTATAAATTCCAAGTGGAGTAAAATAACATCGCTTCATCGGAGGCTCCACTGATGATGTCACCTAGCATGGTGACGAAACGTCTGAAGGAGAACAAGCCAGCTCAGTGAGCAAGTCAACAACCTCATGAATTCTATTTCCAAACTTCTGCAAATATTATGTTATACTCTGATGAGTGAAAAGAAATGTTTTAACATATGTGGATTATGAGTAAATGGCTATAATAAATAATCACATTTTTAAAACATTTACAGCATTAAAGCAACCCTTGTTGCAATCAGTCCAGAACAGCATACTATGTGAGAAAGTGGAAAATATGTAAGCATGTCATTATGACACACAGAGACAGACAGTTAAATTAAATCAGCCTTCATACCTCTGTATTTGAAGAACAGTCAAATGAAAAGCTTCAAAGACTGTCAAAAATGATCCCATTGGTTCCTAACCAGATGTTTTGAACAACCAATCCCAGACTTAGTGAATAATCAATTCTAGATACAGGTTTATAGCTGTATAGCTTATAGAAAAAACATAATTTTATTAATAATATAGTAACATTAGCAGAACAAAATTAAACAACAAAGTAATCTAATTGACGTTGTGATTTAAACCCAATATCCTTTGATCTCACAAAAGATGGATAGACAGATAAGCAAACACTGAATCAGGATAAATAAAAGAAAATAATAAAACTGGCTTGATGACTTAGGGGTTTTCGTAATGCATTATTTCACAGGCATATATATCTGTTTGTTAGTTGATTTTCTGAAGGCACTGATCAGATCCACCTTTTCAGTTCACTCTAACGAAGTTTCAACAATACAGATAACTCACTTTCTATTCTATGACTTTCTAATGGCTGATAATGGGAGGTTAGGCAGAGCGCTTTCAAATCTTCATGCTGCAGCATTAACAACTAAACTTCTCCTTTCAGACACACAGTCCAAAAACACAGTTCAAGCTCTTCAGCCCTCCTCCTGTTTGACCATCAAGTTTTCTCCCTGATTTGCTGACATCAGTTCCCAGGAACTGACATCATTAATGGCTAAACATCTGCTCTCTTGTTAAACATTCTGTTTTCCCCCAGTGCCAAAGAGTTTGTAGAATCTTTCAATCAAGAACCAACTTGAAATTAACTCCCAAACCCTGGTCTTGGGTCTAGACCCGAAACGTCACCTTTCCTGCTCCTCTGATGCTACTTAGCCTTCTGTGTTCATCCAGCTCTATACCTAGTTTTCTCAGATTCTCCAGCATCGGCAGTTCCTACTATCTCTTACAAACAATCAGCAGCTTGTTTGTCCCTTTTCTTAAACACAAACTACTATGCACCATCCAAAGGTTATCTCGCAGCTCCAAGTCATAATTGATGACATAATAAATTAAAAATCATGAAAAATCAGTGAGGATTCTAATAATGTGAACAAATCTGTTTTTAGGTGGAATACACAGTGAATCAATAAAAGTAACATTTCAGCAAGGTGTATGATCACGATAATGATGCAGAATTAACTATGACTACTAGCCTGATACGTACTTTATGCAGGTTTTATAACAAAAGTGATAAACATATCTATGAAATGGGAATTGTAAGTTTTATTAAATGGTGATAAAGTGCATATAAACTATAGTTTCACTTGCTGCATCACTTAACAGAAGCCTATAATGTCAGACTAGCTTTGAAGTAGGTTTGGATCAAAAAGTGTAAATTGTTCCAGACATTAGTATTGAACACTCTGGAGGGAGAGTAAGTTTCCTGACAGAGTTGTCTTGAGTTATGAAAGTTGTTGAATGAAAGCTAATGTTAATAAGCCCAGCATATGGAATTGGACTTGTTTATCCAAAACATTAAGTGAACAAGATATGAAATGCCATGTGTGGATCCTTCCATTATTCTGATAATGAATACCTGATTTTCAAAGAAACTCTTAGAATTTGTTCAACTGCTACTTTGGAAGATTTTACTTGGAAACTATAATGAGAACACTTGGTCCATCAAGTTTGAGTTGCATGGAAGCTAGAAGCTTCTGTTATGCTCCACACTCCCTTTTGGAAACATCATTCATGAGAAAAGGTTATAAATCACTGAGATAACAAGAACAGCAGATGCTGGAGTCAGAGATAACAATGTGTGGAGCCTGGAACAACACAGCAGGCCAGGCAACATCGGAGGAGCAGGAAAGCTGATGTTTCGGGTTGCCACCCTTCTTCAGAAACATCAGCTTTCCTGTTCCTCTGATGCTGCCTGTCCTGCTATGTTCCTCCAGCTCCACGCTTTGTTATCTCATGAGAAAAGGTGTTGTCCATGTTTGTTCAGAACGATAGCGGAAGTGCATTCACTTCAACCCTCAATGAGTTATATTTCTCATCATGCTACTTAGGGGACATCTCAACATCTGCTGGCCCATCTAGTGAGGGTTCAAAGCTGCATTTGTTACTTATTTGATCACTAACTATCATTCTTTTAAAGTCAGCAACACTCTTTTATTTCAAGATGAATCCAAGATTGCAAGCCAACTGAGATCAACTCAGACCAAACCAAGCAAATCACTGTGGAGGATTGCAATGTGATTGTAAGAAAGCCAGTCTGCAGTACTAACTGATCCATCAACTTGGTTTACTATTGGATCTTGGAATGGTGGATCTGTTATTGGAAGGCATGCATCTTCCCACTTAGCCCCAGATTACACTAAAAAGGTTGAATATTCCTATTTAAACAAACTATAAGAAACATTTTTTAAATAACCAGAACAGTATCCCCTACAGAGACATCATTGCTACCCTCATACTACTTGAAGATTGCAAGTATGAATATAAACATTAGAGTTTGAGTAAATTGAATATAAGGGAGAGGCCACTCTCCTAAATCAGAAAACAGGAGGTGAATCTACATTTTTATGAAATCTTATCTGGAATCCCCTAACCATAGAAATAGATTTCTGCATGTTAGACCCTTAGCTGACCAAATGTTCAAAAACGTTTTTTTAAACCATCTTGTAATTGGAATACCATGAGCAGAGAGTGATCTGCAAAAGAACATAAGAGCATATGAAATAGAAGCAGGAACAAGTTATTTGGCTACTGGAACCTGCTCCTGCATTCAGTAAGATAACAGTTGATCTGATTGTGGTCTTAATTCCACTTTCCCAGCTATGCCTCAGTATTATAGGTTTCCCGAGCAGATCAAAAATCTGTGGAACTCAGACATGAGTATGTTCAATGACTGAATCTTCAATTGATCTCTGCAGTTTAGAAATCTATGTCTAATGATCCTTCAAGTGAAAAAAAAACTTCCTTCTCATGGGGACCCGTCATCCTGAAACTGTGCCCCCTGAGTTCTAAATTCCCTTATGAGAGCAAAAACCTCTAGCATCTATCCTGTCAAGCCTGCTCAGAATCTTTCAATAAGATCACCTGTTAATTTTCTACACTCCAATGTGTATAGGTCCAGTCTGCCCAGCCTTTCTGCATAAGACAATTCATTCGACAAATGAATCGATCATTTGAACCTTCTCTAACCTAACTCCATAGAAGATCTGTTAATAAATGTCTTTTAAAGTAGGATGTAACAAAACAATAAACAAACCTGTGCTGTTGATTAAGTTTAAAAGTTTATTTATGACAACAAAGAATACTATATATATTTTGAAAATGAATTTGAAAATAAAACTATTCTTGATGGTCTTTGCAATAGTGTACAAATTTTCAAAGTTATCCAACAACAGCCCCATTTTCAATGTTTTTGTGATACTTCTAATTACGTTCCTGTGTTGAACATTATATCCTCTTGTTTCCTTTCTCTTCAACTATTTGTCCATTCACTCTCAAAGGAATGGCCAAGTGGTATTATTGCTGGACTGTTAATCCAGCAACCCTCAGATAATGTTCTGGCGACCTCTGTTCAAATCCCACCATGGCAGCTGGTGGAATTTGAATCCAATGCAAATATGGAATTAAGAGTCTAATGATGATCATGAATCAATTGCTGGGAATAACCCATCTGAATCACTAATATCCTTTAGGGAAGGCAACTGCCGTCCTTACCTGGTCTGGCCTACATGTGACTTCAGAGCCACAGCCAATGTTTGGGTGACCCTTAACTGCCTGATGGGCAATTAGGGATGGGCAATAAATGCAGGCCTAGCAAGTGATGACCTTGTCCTGTGAATGAATTAAAAACAATAGTTGAACTGAAACCTAATTATTTGCTTTTTGTTTTGGACCAGCTGCTTAGCTTTCCATCTGTTTGTGAGCAAAGGATTTTGACATTTTTTTTATTAAAAAGAGACTGCAAGTAAACAGGACACACAGAGATCAACTCAATTTCTTTCTTATCAACTAAATGTGCCACAAAAGGTTCAAAAGACCTGCAATTGCAGAATTAAAGGTAATTTATGAATTGCAAAATTCAAAGATGTGGTCCCACCTGGTACGTAGGCAGATGTTTGGCTTCTGCTCACAAGCATAATGATTTAGTCTGAATTGCCGCTGTAATACAGTTGTATGTTTTAATTCACAGCATGTTACAAGGTGTAAACAGATGATGTGTGTGTATAACTGGGTAATGGTTTGAAAGGTAGAAAGATAGCTAGGTTTTCATTCTTTTCTCCAAGTACGGAGACATGACAACAGATAGTTTCATTCAGTGAACATTAAACAGAAAAATAACATTTGAATGAAAACAGAAAGGTAGTAGCGGAGTAGTCGGAATATTGTTGGACTAGCTAACCAGAATCTTGGATGAATGTCCTGGGGTCAGAGGCTTGAATCCCCCCCCGAAAGATGGTGAAATTTGAATTCACTTAATAAATCTGGAATTAAAAGCTGAACCAAACGTGACCATATATCCTCTGTTAGTTATCAAAAAACCCATCCAGTTCACTAATGCCATTTTAGGGAAGAAAATGTGCCATCTTTAACAGGTCTGGCCTACATGTCTTGTGACGCACAGCAATGTAGTTGACTCTTATCTAAACTTGAAATGGCTTAGCCAATTGCTCAATTCAAGAGAAATAAGAAATGGGCAATAAATGCACCACATGCATCCCACAAATGAATTTTAAAAATGCAAATCACTGGTGATAACATTACTATAATGTTGCAACTATGGGGACCATACATAACAATCCAAGAATGGAGTCAAGTTAATAACCTTTAAAAATGATATCTCTGCATTTTCTCCTTGTACGTGATAAGTTCTGTTTTACCAATACTTTACCATCTCTGTGCATGTGTTTTATAAAAGATAAAAATGGATTAAAAGATAAAAGATAAAAAGATAAAAGTGGAGATTATACAATATCTAAGTAGTTGAGCTTTCAATACGCTGTCAGAAGAAAGACATGTATCAATAAATTACAAGATTTCAATGTCTTAGAGCTTTAATACCAAATGTGTAGTTTTCAAATGTTTAGTTTTATCTGTGTTTGATTATGCTAGCCTGATAATTGTTTCTTCAGGGAAGAAAACTTGCCACCTCCACCTGGTCTGACCTACATATGACTCCAAGCCCACGGCAATATGTTTGATTGTCCTAGCAAATCAATCAATTCAAGAGAATTTAGGGATGGACAACATATTCTGGCTTTATCAGCAATGCCCAAATCTTATTAAAGAATAAAGAAAACAACATTTCTGATGTATGAGAGGAGAGTGCTGATTGGTTGGCAAGTGACTGGTAGAGGCATTGCTATGATAACTGATATGTAATGACCAAGTTTTGTTTAAATTGTAAAGCAGTGGGTTGACTCTGATTAGCCAAGCATTGCCCTAAGAAATAAAACAGACAATGACTGTCCCCAGTGTTGTTGAGTTGAAGCAGGTGCAATTTGTGCAAATGCTCTTTCTTATTGCCAAGATCAGGGCCCTGTGGATTAATATATGCAGCTTCTAGTACACACAAGTGTGCCCACATTGTGAGTCTGACTGAGAAACCCTAAATTGATACATTCACCATAGCTATCTTTACCAATCAGAGTCAATCAATCAACTCGCTTGTTTTATGCAGTGGAAATGTTCAATTCCATTTACTTCTGAATTTCTTCTGAATTCTTATAATGATTACTAAATGCTTTGACAAGATGTCTATTTTTCAGCAATACTCAAGTTCTGTATGACTATTTTTATGAAAAAATGTAAAATATTAGTCATCTTAAGGAATGAAAACATTGTAAAAAAGGATTTGCTCACAGAAATGTGTACAAAAGACTTTACAAAGTGAAGCAATTCCAGTGTGAGCAGTATAGGGCTTTGTTCCAGACACCTCCTGGTGCAGATACACCCAGAGTGCTGTTAGGGAGAGAGTTCCAGGATTTCGACACAGCAACATTGAAGAAATGGCAACATTGTTCCAAGTCAGGATGGTGAGTGGCTTGGAGGGGAACTTGAAGGTGTTGTTGTTCCTATGGGTCTGCTGCCTTTGTCCTTCTAGATGATAGTGGTCATGGGTTTGGAAGGTGCTGTTTGTTGACAGTGGTAAATTTCTGCAGTACATCTGTTGCAGTCCATGTAACATCTATTTAAAACAGGCATCATGATAGACTATCAAAACAGATGCCTGAATTTCACCTTTTTGACAATTGCACTATTTTATTAGTAATGCAAAACTTCTTGTTCAAAGGTGTGGAGAACTGAATTTCATCAAAAACTCAAAGACTTTTTAGAGCTTAATGCTCGGATAAAAGTCTGTTGTGGTTCTCTGTTCAAGAAGGTATCATCCCACATCTCAAAATCAATGTCACAAAGAAATGTTTTTATCTTAAGAACTTTTGTTCTGGTTTTCCCATTTGGCTTGTAATCAGAAAACCTTCACTGGTTAGAGTCATAGCAAGGATAAGAGAAGATGGTTGTGGTTTTTGAAGGCCAACAGCGCAATTGCAGGATATAACTATAAAAGTTTGTCAGGCACTTTTCTAGGCCTAACCATCTTCAGCTACTTCATCAATAACCTACTCTCCAGTCTAAAGTTAAAGTGGGGATTATACTGTTGACGCACTGTATTCATTTCTGTTATTATTTCTCAGGTAATGAAGCAATCAGAGGGTGAATATGGCAAAGCCTGGTCAGTGCTCAGAATTGGACTAATAAGTGGCAAGCATAATTACACTACACATAGACAATGACCATTGTCAACAAGAGAGATCCTGGCCACTTCCCCTTCATGTTCAGTGCCATCACTGTCATCAAATCCTTCATCAACATTCTAACTGGGGTGTGGGTTCATCATATGCAAAAAAAAGCTGAAATGGACAAGCCATATAGACAAAGCAGCTGTAAGAACAGCTCAGTGATAGACTAAGCTACTTTAAGTGCCTCGCCTGTTAAATCCCTAAAGCATTTCCAAAACCTATATGGTATAAATCAGGAGTATGATGGAATAGTTTCCACTTGCATGGTTAAACACAGTTTCAACAACACTCAAGAGACAAGACACCATTCATATAAAGCAGTTCATTTGCTCAGCAGCCCATCTACTACCTAAAGCATTCACTCTTACCAAAATGTACCATGCAGCAGTGTGTACCATCTAAAAGATGCATTGCATCAGCTCACGTAGGCTCCTCCAACAGTACTTCCTAAATCTGCAACTTCTACCACACATAAGACCATAAGACATAGAAGTAGAAATTAAGCCATTCAGCCCATCAAGTCTGCTCTGCCATGTAATCATAGCTGATAAGTTTCTCAAATCTATTCGCCTGCTTTCTCCCGGTAACCTTTGATCCCCTTGACAAACAAGAACCTATCTATCTCTGTCTTAAATATACTTAATGACCTGGCCCCCACAGCCTTCTGTGGCAGTGAATTCTGGATTCAGTGAAAACTGGGGCCAGTAATTCTGTCAAGTCAATATTATAATGTCATCATCAGGAATTCATCCGGAAACAAAAGATAAAAGACAATCCTGGCCTTACCTTAGCAGAGAGATCTCGGTGTCCATGTGCATAGATCACTGAAAGTTGCCACCCAGGTTGATAGGGTTGTTAAGAAGGCGTACGGTGTGTTAGATTTTATTGGTAGAGGGATTGAGTTTCAGAGCCATGAGATCATGTTGCAGCTGTACAAAACTCTGGTGCGGCCGCACTTGGAGTATTGCGTACAGTTCTGGTCACCGCATTATAGGAAGGATGTGGAAGCATTGGAAAGGGTGCAGAGGAGATTTACCAGGATGTTGCCTGGTATGGAGGGAAGGTCTTATGAGGAAAGGCTGAGGGACTCGAGGCTGTTTTCGTTAGAGAGAAGAAGGTTAAGAGGTGACTTAATAGAGACATACAAGATGATCAGAGGATTAGATAGGGTGGACAGTGAGAGCCTTTTTCCTCGGATGGTGATGGCTAGCACAATGGGACATAGCTTTAAATTGAGGGGTGATAGATATAGGACAGATGTCAGAGGTAGGTTCTTTACTCAGAGATAGTAAGGGCGTGGAATGCCCTGCCTGCAAAAGTAGTAGACTCGACAACTTTAAGGGCATTTAAATGGTCATTGGATAAACATATGGATGATAATGGAATAGTGTAGGTTAGATGGGCTTCAGGTTGGTTTCACAGGTCGGTGCAACATCAAGGGCCGAAGGGCCTGTACTGCGCTGTAATGTTCTTTGTTCTATGTTCTATGTTCTACCAATTGATCAATGAATAAACTGCACCATGCTCCATGTGGTGAAGCACTGGTTTACCTGCCTGCATGATAACAGGTTCAACCTATAATCATAGCAATATATTGATTTCATTTGGCAATGATGCAGAGAGTAATAAGTGGCCACATTGCTCCGAAACAAAATCATGTTTTTGTTCAGGGTCATGATTTGATGACATTTGCTGAAAGTCAGTCTGTCCAGCTAATAATAGATCTAAGATAGAATCACATGCTTACAATCATCATTCAAATCTATGCAAGCTTCAGGGAACTTTTTTCCTCCTGTTCTCAGCTTCAAAAGAAAAGGAATTTGGGAAGATCAAAATAAAAAAAACAAAAGAAACCAAATATTTTGCATTAGTATTGAAAATTTCAGGATCTCTGAATGTTTTGAAATATTTTTGTGTTTGATAATTGGATATGTGTGTCATGAAGTCATAGAATCATATAGCATGGAAACAGAACCTTTGGTCCAACTCGTCCATGCCAACCAGCTTTCACTAACTGAACTACTTCCATTTGCCTGCATTTGGCCCATATTCCTCTACGCATTTTTTATTCATGTACCTGTCCAAATGTCTTTTAAATGCTGTAATTTACTTACCTCTGATGGAGTCCTTCCAAATTATTCTCAAAGAAATAGAGTGTTCTGCAAAGTGCCACACACAAATGTTGCTGACTTGTGAATTCCTGTTTAAGATCAGTCACTGTTATAACACAGGAAAACATTGTAACCACATCACACACAGCTAAGTCCCACAAACAGTAATGTTAAAACTGCTGAGATAATCTATTTTAATAACGTTTTGAGGGATGGATTTTCACTAGAACATCAAGGAAATGGCCTTGAATTTCGTCAAATAGTGAATAGATTCTTTTATGTTAATCTGAAACAGCCGGTGGGACATGGATTTAACATTACACCTGAAAGACAAACTTCCTGAAATACTACAATCCTTCAGTGAAATACTAAGGGTTTTTTTTTAGGTGTGGTCTTAGTTTATGTGCTCTCTGGAGTGTCAATTAAACCTGTAAACCTCTGACTTAAAGGAAAGAGTGCTGTAATTGAAGCAAGACCAATACCATCAGTCACAGCCATTTGTAAGCAACATGTATTATGGCTCTTTGATATTAGCCTCTCCCCTTCAATGCTTCTTATTGGTAATGAGTTACTTAGTATGGTTGTACATATTTTTGGAAGTTTGACCATAAGATATTCACACATGAAGTTACCCGCAGTTTGAAAATAGTCCTGAGTTTAACTAAAAAAGCTGCAATCCTTGTTGTTGAGTGTTGTAATTATGCTAACAGTTTTCTCAGAAAGAATACAAAAGAAAATACAAGAATTTATATAAAATCTGTGAAATTTGTTAATTTTTGCCACTATTTTAGCTATTGCCAAATCAAGTTTCTTTTTTTTTCATTATCCATTACTCACAGACTTAATAACTGCTTGTACATTTGGGAAATAAATTGAAGTTGTATTGCTCTAAGCCACTTTTCTATGTTAGAAAATATAAATTATGTAGGAGATTTCGTAAGAAAAGGTATTCAGTAGTATCTCATTTACAATTTTATTCAGTTTGTATGTGTTGATAATTTAGTGTATTTTGAAATAGAAATGCATTGTATCAACTGAATTTCATTTCAAGTGATGTTTGTTCAACATCAATAAATGCCTGTTGAAATATTTCAGTTTTATCAAGTTCTTTACACTTTCTGTCTGGTTTTGGACATGGCAGTTGAAAATTAGCAATTCCATTTATGCCAGATCTGACATTTCTGCTCATCTGGCTGCTTTCCACTGCTGATCACACTCTTTTGTGAGATATTTTTCATGCAACAGGGTCATAAAAGGTTTGCTTGCAGACCTTGAATCAATTCCATGAGAGGTTCTGCATTTATGAACGACAGACTCAACACATGATGTTCCAAACTGTTCCTGGCTGATTAGCCAGGAGACACCAAGCCATAGGGTTCAAAATATATAAAAGCAGCAGGTGAATGTGATTTTGAAAGCTCCAAAAACCCCTGACAAAATTCAATCACCAGAACAACCAAGCTAGAGAAAAGTTGCCCTTGCAAGTGGAATAGGCAAGAACTACTCCTCCAATCAAAAGCTGCTTATTTCCTATGCTTGCTGTTGATAGGTTCACTGATGAACGTATCAGCAGTAAATGTGAGAGAGAAGCAGCTTGTGTTTGGAAGTTAGGAAAGTAAGTGCCTGCAGTGAGCGATTGGTTAGCGGACAGACTTGCCTTTTTCTAAGGCGGGGAGGGGCAGTCTTTTACTTTGAAGGGAACACTTTATTTTTCTGAGGTTGTGAGCCACAACCGGGTGTCAGCTGGGTCTTGTTGGTTTCAGCAAAAGGGGAGCAAACTGCTGCAAGAGTGTGGGCATCAGAAGGAGGCTACAAGAAGAGTGTTTTGGAGGGAGAAGGATGGGACAAAATCGTGGGAGCCAGAAAAAGTAGTGAAACAACCCTCAAAACTCAAATGAAAAATTGATTGTTTTTACTAGATTTCAACAATACAACACATTTGTTAACAGTCCATCAGTTAACAATACATTAATTAAACATATAAGTTACAGTGTATATAGTCAGCTAGCGAAGTAGCACCTCCTTACCAATCACAGCCTTTGGAAGCTGATCAAATTGACAGATTTAAGCTTTGCATCATTCTTTGCAATGACTTTTTTACCTTTCCATCCAGGGTGAGTAGGATATTTCATTGATGAGATTATAATGTCCTGTCGAAATCCACCTTAAGCCATAATTATCCAAGGAGACATCGAGTTAATTATTCAAACTTCACTAATATTTGAGACTAACTTGATTTTGAACATCTGTTTCAATTTCCTTCAGTAATTTCACCACTGCTGGATGCTACATATACCATCAAAATTTTAAGAAAGTAGCTTTATTACCTGAATTCTCACACATTTCAAAAGCTGTAAGATAATTAAACACTCCAAGTAACTTCTGACTTCTAATAAATTGTGAATGCGGAGACTTTTTAAAATAGAGTCTTTCTGATAAACCAAATGGAAAGAACATGTTGCTGGGACATATTGTGGAGATAGGCTCTCTGCTTTTCAACAGAAGATTAATTCTGATATCATCAATCAATGGCAGTGCATGCAACTTCCTCAAAAACGCATATTTCAAAACACGCAAGTTAGCAAACTGACATTTTTAATGTCCGGAAAGCTTCTCCCAAGTTCCAACTTGAAATCAACAGTGTAAGGTACCATTAAAGTACGTCTGTTTATTGGTTTTGGCCTGTACTTTTGAATTATACACTTTTTGCTAAATATGCCATTGACCAGTGATTCTACATATCTTCATGAAAACAGCATTCCACTATTAACATGTTACTTCAGTTCAATAAGCTATTTGGCCTCACAATGCACACTGGTCAGATTTAGTTAGTTTCTGTACATTTGTCTCCAACTAACATCATTCTGTATTTCACTTAACCTGTTAATCCTCCCTTGGGCTAAATAGCTTTTGCAAATCTTGACCATAGCTTTCACTTAAAAGTATGATTAAGTCAATCAAAAATATTATAGCCTCTTGCAAATATAAGTTTGTTATTTTTGTTTCTTCTAGTTGGTGACAGCACGTCAAGCATTGCTCCTGAGGTTAATTGGAAAAATTATCTAATCAGGACAAAACAGAAAATAGGTGCTTCAGAGTTCTCTTCAGTCTGCTACACAAATATACACCAGTCCTATTTCAGGTACACCTGTGATCCATCAAAGTCATTTCCCTGACAGTCCCCATGGGCACTCAGTTGCTCAGCCAAGCATGGCAGCTCTGACAGTGTGCCGGCTGCACAAATGAAATTGGATGATTTAAACGGCTTGTATAGTTTTAACCTCAAGTTTATTTGTTGGACAATGTTTTTTTGTCTCTTGCCTGGGGTATCTGAATGAGTGGGAACTGTTGGATTAACAGCTGGCATCCCCGCTAGCAGTATGACAAATCATGGACTAAACGTAGCCAATGCATTTCTGGAAAAAGAACTCATGTCATGCCTTTCAATGGCAAAGACTAATGTCACGTAAAGTACAAGCACGCACTGCATTACTTTCTTTTCATTCTTAGCATAAATATGCACGGAACAAATATATCGAAAAACCTTCAACGTCAGCAACTGATTACAGCCACAGTTGCATTTAAAATTAAAGTCAAACAAAGAATTTACAATAATCTTCCTTTAGTTCCTACGTTTTGGAGAAAAATTGAAATGATTGTGCAAATAAAATTGATTTTATTTCTGATATAATTAGAATATCCTTTCAAACTGCAGACAGAATTCCTGTCTACTCCCAAAACAGTGAAGACATTTCATTGCTGCACTTTCAATAGTGTCAAAGCTTCAGTTTTTCTCTTATGCATTGATAAATCATTTATCATTCCATCTGACTGTCTGACTATCTCTCTTTTTCAGAGCAACATGCCTTCTGTCACAAAATGAAAGAGAACTGAATAACTGTAAAAACAGGTTGAAACAGAGACAACAAGGTGCAGGGCTGGATGAACACAGCAGGCCAAGCAGCATCATAGGAGCAGAGAGGCTGACGT